>NC_054827.1:137591119-137911119 GCF_018345385.1 Vulpes lagopus
AGTGCTTCACTGATGAGTATTTAGTATTGTCCTTTCATTTTTACTACTACAAATTGTGCTACTGAGGGGCACCTGGCTGGCTCAGTTGGTGGAGTGTGCAACTCTTGATGTCCCGGTTGTGAGTTCAAGCCCCACATTGAGCATAGGGATTACTCAAATTGTGCTACAATTATATCCTTGTAGGTAAAGTTTGAGACTGTGATATTTTAGATCAAAGTCATAGTGGCAAAACTGTGGCCTCAAAGAGAATACCCTTACTTATAATTTTATTCATATCCTTGTTCATTTGTTCAATAAAGTAATCATGAAACATTTACTGTTTACTAGGTACTACTATAGCCACTGGGAATACAACAAAGAACAACAGACAATATCCACATTTTCCTGGAGTTTTCATTTTAGTTAGACAAAAAATAATAAGTAAGCAAATATGCGTACCATTTGTAAAATAGAGATAAATGCATGGAGAAAAATGAATGAAGGTAGAGTTGTTGTTTTATGCAGGTGGTTTGGAAATCCTTCCAGAGAAATGATACTCTCTGGAGCTGTTATATAAACTGAGGATAGACAAAGCCTTGAGGACAGGTGTCTGGGGGAACCGTGTTCTGGAAAGAAAAGATCAAATGCAAACGCTCTGAGCCAGGGGTATGTGTTATTTTGAGTAAGATGAATGAGGTCCTTATAATTGGGGGTGATCTGGAGTAAGGAAGAATGAGGGAAGGCGAGGTGACAAAGCTGTGGGGAGGGGATCAGATCATATAGGGCCTTATAAGGCACTGGTGAGGCCTTGTACTCTGAGTGGAAAAGAGTAATGCAATCTGTCTTACATTATTAAAAAATTGTACTAATTAAATTTCCTACTAACATTGTGCAAGAAATTCCATATATTTGAAACATTTATAGTGTTGATTTGTTGATTCTATCATTTGGCCTTCAACTAGAGAAGTAGAACCAAGTAGATGTGCATGTGTGTGTGTGTACATGTGTGTATATAAGGAAGAGAAGATTAGTGGCAGGTTGGAACTCTGCAAGCACAGCTTGGCCTCCTAAGAAGGTAGATTGAAATTTGTGTCTGTTTTTGGTGTCTCAAACCTATGTGAAAAATATTCTGCAGAAGACCATGCCCTTTTTCAATTGATAAACACCCACACCTGGTCCAGGAATCAGGAAAACTAGGAAGCCAGGGCAAGTTGAGCAACTGCAATTCCAGAGGCTACCTCATGGAGCAAGGTATGCCAGCAAATCAGGAGCATTATGTGCTCATCCTAAAAGGGGTGCTTCAGCCCTCTGCTTTCCACATGACTCTCTTGTGGTCCACCCAAACTGGAAACTTATAAGAAAGAAAATTCAGATAATGTAGTTTAGCTTAACTATATTGACACATTACAAAATCATCAAACCAGTGTTATCCATTCATTAATGTACCCATTTGTTTTTTTAATAACAAATATTTATTAAGCATCAATATTTTATGCCACACTTAGTGTGATTATTGCCATAGATGGGGTTTTCTAGATGCAAATGATGAGGGAGTTATCAGTTATTAGTGATCTACTCCTATGATTTTCCCACTGGAGCTTAACAAACTGCACATGGCATCTCCCGCAGCTTAGCGTCTGCTGGATCATATGGTCTAAGCATGAGTGCTACTTCCACCACAGCCTAGACATGTGACAGTGTCCTTTCCTCCTTGAGGCTCCTCTCAAAGCTAGCTGCCTTTCATATCATCTGGTCTCCTAGTAGAGCTTTTGTCCTTGTGAAATATGCTGCTTTCAGGATTCAAACTGGTCCTCCAGGCAGTGTGCTTCTCTCTTTGTTCAGGAATTGAAAGATAAAAACATTTGTCTTTAACTTTGGAAAGGATGTCTCTTATATACCAGATCACTAGATCCCTAGCAATTTTACAAATTTGGCTTGCCCTTGAATTGTTCTAGAGTTAATTTCCCACTTTTTGTCATTCAGATGTCTTACAAAGGCATCCCACATAACCACTTCGTGGCCATCCTTCCTCTCCATGAAATGTAACTATAAATAGCTTTCCATGCACTTTTTTTGATGGGGAGAAAAATAAAAGAAAGCATTTGACAGGGACACCTGGGTGGCTCAGCGGTTATGGGTCTGCCTTTGGCTCTGGGCATGATCCTGGAGTCCCCGGATCAAGTCCCAGATCAGGCTTCCTGCATGGAGCCTGCTTCCCCCTCTGCCTGTGTCTCTGCCTCTCTCTCTCTCTCATGAATAAATAAATAAATAATCCTAAAAAAAAAAGAAGCATTTGACAAAATCAGTGTCCACATACCACACATCTGTGGTCATGTTGATCTTCTCTTCCAAAGATACTATGTCTGATACATCATATGGAATTAGAGCTACTAGATTACTACCTGATTGAGTCTGTAGTGGTTCACAGCCCTCCACCAGTTCCCATATGGTTTCACTGGGACTAAACTGTTGTCTTAGTCTGCTTGGGCTACTATAAACAAAATACTACAAACCAGGTAGATAAACAAGAGAGATGTATTTCTTATGTCTAGAGGCTGGGAAGTCCAAGATGAATGTGCCAGCATGGTTGCATCCTGGTAAAGGCTCTCTTCTTGCATTATAGCCAGTACCGTCTTTCTGTGTCCTTATGTGCTGGAAGAGGCTAGAGATATCTCTAGAACTTTTAAAAGGGCATTAATCCCATTCATGAGAACTCTGTTCTTATGGTCGAACCCCTCCCAAAGGCCCCCCTGTGAAGAGAGGGTTAGTGTTTCAGCATATGAATTCTGGAGGATGCAAATAGACCATAACACTTTATAACTAAACGGAGATATATTTCAGGGCTGGTTATCTACTATTATTTCTTCTTCCGATTTTGGTTTCTCTTGTCTTTTAAATATTTAATAGATATTTAGGATCTGTTTGTATACTAGAAAAATTCCTATCTTTATTTATTGGGTTTCATCGTTATTTTTTGGGTTTTGTTCAGTGTATAGAAAACTTGCCTCTGTAATATTCTTCTATAACATATCATAGCATGATTTTATTTAAGTCTGTTTTTTCTCCTATAGTAGCACTTTCAAGTCTTTGTAGATATTGCTCCCCTTCCTTTGTAGTTTTGTTACCAGATATTATCTTGTTTGTTATTGCAAATAGCATCTTCTTTTACCTCATTATACTCACAGTTTGTGATGATGATCAGTGCATATGATGGATATGACAAAATGAGAAAATATAATGTAATAAAAAGCCTAAAAATCAAAAAGAAAAATTCTGACAATGCAATAGAAAAATATATTTTGTAAGTGCAGGATTTTTTTACCTATTTTGTTTACTGATAATCCTTAGAACCTGTAAGAGGATGTGACACATAGTAGTTGTTCAATAAATACTTTCTTTCTGAAAGAAGGAATAAATTTGCAACTTACATAAACAATGAATGAAAACTTCAAGCATATGAATAGATATTAAAACCCATTTATTATAAAGTAAATGCAAATGGACTTCTATAACATTTTTTTATTATGAGATTAGTAAAGATTTAAAAAATGAAAATGCATTGGACTGTGGGTGATTTTAGCAATAAAGGACTTTCATATTTGGAAGTATACATGTGTGCATTGATTTTATTAGCCAATTAAATATTAGAAACATTTAAAATATCTAAATATATAGATATATAGAAGTACAGAAGACTGGCTTATTAAATTTGATACATCCATCGAGTGGGATATTATTTGACCATTAATGTAAACACCATGTATATGTATATATTATGTACACATATGTATGTCCAAAATGAATAATCAAGTAAACATTACTTGACATTACTATATATACATATATATTTAGTGTTCTTGAATTGTATAAATATAACTGTCAAAAATAAGTAAAATAATTTAATTTTCATATGGCACATAATTTTCTACTAATATAACTTCTATTCTCAGCTATGCTACCTTAATTAGTGTTGAATTTTACAAAATACTGTATTTTCTGACTTCAGCTGAGTCTACAATAACTTCTACAAATGTACACTTCTACTCGGTCTATTAAAATGAATTTAAATTTATTTTTTAGACATTAATCATATCATTTTTCTCATATTTCTTTTTGGGGAGCTTACCATGTGCCATATATTCTACTGAGGTGCATGTAATAATTCAGTTACCTCAAACAAGAGCAATGATTCTTCTATTATCATCACTTCCATTTTACAGGTGAAGAAGCCAAGAGTCACAATTTGAAAGATTTTTTCCAGGGACACCTGGGTGGCTCAGCAGTTGAGCACCTGCCTTTGGCCCAGGGCGTGATCCTGGAGTTCCGGGATGGGGTCCCACATTGGGTTCACTGCATGGAGCCTGCTTCTCTCTCTGCCTGTGTCTCTGCCTCCTCTCTCTCTCTCTCTCTCTCTCTCTCTCTCTCTGTGTGTGTGTGTCTCTCATCTTAAGATCTTAAAAAAAAAAAAAAAAAAAAAAAAAAAAAAGATTTGTCCAGCTAATAAGTCACTGAATGAAGACTGGAACTTGATAGGCCTTGTGCCCAAGCGGCTATAAGCAGCATTTCTGTCACTTTTTAATCTTTTTAAAAATATATATTATTTATTTATTTGACAAAGAGAAACAGAGAAAGAGGTTGAGAGAGAGATAACACAAGCAAGGGGAGCAGCAGGCAGAAGGAGAGAAGAAGCAGGCTCCCCACCAAGCAGAGAGCCCCATGCGGGGCTCCATCCCAGGACCCTGAGATGATGACCTGAGTAGAAGGCAGATGTTTAAGGACTGAGTCACCCAAGTGCCCCCTGTCACTTTATAATCTGATCAAATTTGGAACCATCAGGGCTTTTTTTTTTTTTTCTGCCTTTTATTGATAACCTTGTTGAACCTCCAAGATTCCAAATGGGACCAGAAGCTGTGTCCCTTTTAAAGTATGCCAGCATCAACAGACTTCAAGTGAATGTTTCCCTCTGATTTACACTTTATTCAGAAAAATTATTGCCACTGGCCTCTTTTTCTGTGTCTTGATCTTTATGTACAATACTTTGCCGTGAAACAACAGTAGAAAAAGTTGATGCCCTCAGAATTTCATTTGATTTTTTTTAATATATATTTTTTTATTTTTATTTATTTATTATAGTCACAGAGAGATAGAGAGAGGCAGAGACACAGGCAGAGGGAGAAGCAGGCTCCATGCACCGGGAGCCCGACGTGGGATTCGATCCCGGGTCTCCAGGATCGCGCCTTGGGCCAAAGGCAGGCGCCAAACCGCTGCGCCACCCAGGGATCCCTTCATTTGATTTTTGCTCATATTTCTCAATTCATTTTTATGAAAGCCTATTCCTTAAATGGAGTTTACTAAGTGGAATATATAGTCAGGATATATCATTATCATTATTCAAAAGATTACCAGTTATCTGAGACTCCTTTTCTAAATTTGACAAGCCCCTGAATTCAGCCATATGATGGGCCACTAAATGAATCAAAAACTTTGAGTAATTCACAACTTAATGTCAAACCAAAAATTGTACTAATCTAACATATGTCTACTTAAAAAAAAAGAAAAAAATTGTGAGAAAGATGTGATAATTAAATTATATTAGTAAGCTGAAACTTTAAAAGGAGTTGTAAAGTTCGTGTTAAACATAGAAGGAGCTAAATATTGATCTCTTACATAAAGGAGTTTTTTAAATATATAGTTGGATAAGAATTGAAAACCACTATTTCACTCAGACTTAAGTTTTCACCTATTTGATTTAAAGATTTTGTCAACAGCAAGTTGTAAAGAGTTTGTAAATATTATTAAAACACATATGTGTATGAAAGGACCAAACTTCCTGAAATGTAACTATTAATTTCTGCCAGTGTCTGAGATAAAACAAACAAAAACTTAAGTGTTAGCTTCTATGTGTTATTGAATTGAGACATGCAAGTCTCACTGGCAAAAATGTTTATATTTGATCTAAGTTTTGTCCATATAAAAAAAGAAAAATGGATATCTAAACATATATTTAGAGCTGGAAACTTACTTTTCAAAAAAATGTATGTAACTCATTCCATGGAGAAATTATTTATTATAAGTTATTATTAGATATTACTATTAGATTATTTATTATAAATTATTACTATTTAGATAATTCACTTATATATGAACTGTGGTAAAATGTTTGAGCTAGAGGAATATAGATATAGTCATTGACATGTAGCTATATATCATGGCTGTGTATTCCACTTAGTAAACTCTAATGTATACTGCATTCAAAATACTACAATATCTCAATTTTATATTGTTGTTGTTACACAATAATATTTGACAGATTTTCATTAAAAACAAGAATTCTTAGGCTTTATTCTTTCTGTAAATTTGATCAGCTATCCATGTATTATAGAATGATATGAAGAAAGGAAAATACCTCCTATAAGAAAAATATGCAATTTATTCTTTCATAAGATTTGACATAAGTATTTTTATTAATTATAAGATAATAATAGTAATGAATAAAACATATACTCTGGAGGGAAATATAAAAAACACCAAGATTTTCTTCTGTGAGCATTCATGGTAAGAAGTTAAGACTGACTTTCAAGGTTTTGGCTTCTATAACTGAGTAGATATAGCTCCATTTACTGAGATAGAAGGGTCTAGATTTAGTATTTGAGTGAGATAGGTGTCAAAAATCAATTTTGATTATGTTATGTTTAAAATGTTTATAAAAGATCAACTGAAAAATGTGAAGAATTATAATTAAATTTGCAAAATATACTGATAAAGAAAAACTCTTAAAAGCAGCAAGACAAAAGAAGTCCTTAACTTACAAGGGAAAACCTATAAGGCTACCTGGAGATTTCTCGACGGAAAGTTGGCAGGCCAGAAGGGAGTCGAATGATATATTCACAGTGCTGAGTGGGGAAAAATCTGCAGCCAAGAATACTCTATTCAGCAAAGCTACAATTCAGAATAGAAGAAGAGATAGAGTATCTCAGAAAATAAATAAAAGCTAAAGCAGTTTATGGCCACTGCACCAGCCCTGCAAGAAATATTAAAGGAGACTCTTTGAGTAGAAAACAGAGACCAAAAGTGACAAAGACAAGAAAGGATCAGAGAAAATATCCAGAAAGAATGATGAAACAAGTGATGAAATGACAATGAATACATACCTATCAATAATTACTTTGAGTATAAATAGACTAAATGCTCTAATTAAAAACATAAGATCTGAGGTTGGATTAATAAAAAAAACAAGACCCATTTGTATTCTGCCTACAAGAGACTCATTTTAGACCTAAAGACACCTGCAGATTGAAAGTGAGAGGATGAAGAAACTTTTATCATGCAAATGGATGTCAAAAGAAAGCTGGAGTAGCAATACTTATATTGGACAAACTAGACTTTAAAACAAAGACTGTAAATAAAAAAATAAATAAAATTAAAACAAAGACTGTAACAAGAGACAAGGAAGGGCATTATATAATCATAAAGGAGATAATCCAACAAGAAGATATAACAAATGTATATACTTATTCACCCAACATGGTAACACCTAAATATATAAAAGAATTAATAACAAAAATGAAAGAACTAATTGATAATAATACAATAATAGTAGGAGACTTTAATACCCTCATTACATCAAAGGACAGATAATCTAAACAGACAATGGACAAGGAAACAATGGCTTTGAATGATATTTAAACTACCAAACCCAAAACAGGAATAAATAGAGCACTTGAACAGACCAACAACCTTCACAGAAATTGAATCACTAATCAAAAAATATTACCAAATAACAGTCCAGGACAAGATGGCTTCACAGGTGAATTCTACCAAATATTTAAATGAAAGTTAATACCTATTCTTCTCAAACTATTCCAAAAAATAGAAAAGGAAGAAAAACTTCCAAATTCATTCTATGAGACCAGTACTACCCTGATACCCAAACCAGAAAAAGACACCACTAAAAAAGAGATCAATTTAAAAAAATATTTTTGATTCTACTCTCTGAATTGTTATCTTTCAGATAGATTTTTTTCTCCAAATTAAAAAGACATAATTAAATAATGAGCCAAATGATAACAACATATCAAGACTTAAGCAAAATTATTATCATTGGTCTGGAATTAAGGATTAAAAAAATTTACAGATAAGGCACTGTCTACACAGAAAGCACTTGCTTAAATAATGACTTGTGTAAACTTCTCTGGACAAAAATTATTATCAAGGTTGGTTCTACATGTATTTATTATTGAAACAGTGTTTTGTTTTGTTTCAAATGAGAACACTAAAGGAAAACGCAGGGAGGCGGGGACACCTGGGTTGCTCACTCAGTTGTTGAGCATCTGCCTCTGGCTCAGGTCGTGACCCTGGGGTCTGGGATTGGGTCCCACATCCGGCTTCCTGCAGGGAGCCTGCTTCTTCCTCAGCCTGTTTCTCTATCTCTCTCTCTGTGTCTCTCATGAATTAACAACAACAACAAAAAAATCAGAACACTAGTGCACACTAGGGAGACTTGTACAAACGTACAGATGGCATTTTGGTTGTCATAATTATGGAGCGCTACTAGAAAGTTGATAAGAAGGGTCTGGGTGACATACCATCTTCAGGAAGATCTTACACAATGGAGAATTTTCCAGAATGCCTGGGGGTTCAAGCAACCTACTCAAAATATAGATCAAAGGAGTTTTAACATAAACCTGCATAACAAAGCTTAATAATTTAAGAGAATGTTACTGAAGAGGAACTTAAATAAATAAAATAAATATTATCTTGAATTTATTGAATAGATTACCCACATTTTATCTACTTAATGTACTGTAAACATTCAAACTATCTATTTGTTTGGAATATGTATAGTGCACCAGCATAATCACAAAAAAATGAAAAGAATTTTAAATATGAATTTACAATTCATATTGTAAAAGATGAAAGCAAATGCATTAAACACATATTGCTAAATGTGTGGAGCCTTACAAAGTTCAGGGTTTATCTTAAATGCTATTTTTAAGGTTTTAAGAATATTTATTATTTTTATTCTATTATTTTTTTAAAAAAATGTATAGTGCAATGACAGGAATATATGTCATTAAAATTACAAGTTGAATTTATATATATTTTGGGGGATTGTCCACTATTTATTCCACTTGATGCTGTTTGGATATTTACCACCATTTACATCCTCATGATTCCCGGTTGATTTTTGCAACCATTTTCTGCTCACTTATGCCTGTTGGATGATCTGCCATCCAAATTCATTTAAGGACCTGAGGCTAAATCTCTTTCTCAGATATGGTGAGATTTCAAGATAGGTAATATGTTCTCTGTGGTAATTTGTCACTGCTCTGTTCTCTGTCATAATTACTACATTTATAATAAGGCCTATTTCCAAGAATAGCATATTTTCTCATTTTCTATATTTCCTTTTTATGTAATTTGTCTTGACATAATTGCCCTATTTCTCTTTTCTTCTTATTATACCTTCCTACTTAGGACATACAAAAGTGCCTCATTGAAATTATTTATTCTAAACATATTTTATTCTAATTTCTACCACTATAGCTTCCCTTTTAAAGAATATCTTCTCAATGAATGCCCTTTCATCATGAATAGATGAAAGCACATGCTACTTCATTATTATTATTATCTTTTATTTTAGTCATGTGCAATAATTAATATGAATAATTTATTATAATTAGTTTGATTTTATCTATTTTATATATTATATTAGCTGATTATTTTTGAAATTGTGTTTACAGAAAGATGCAATTATCTATAAATTTCATTAAAATTTTGTGAAGAGCCCCAAAAATGTGCTGTTAGCTGGGGTAGGGGTTCTAATAGGCCTTAAAACTCTGAGGCTAGTATGTACCGATTGTTAGAAATTAGTATATTTCAGAAAATAGTTTATAATGCAATGCAATTTTATTAGATTTTTTAAAAAGATTTTATTTATATATTTTAGAGGGAAAGAGAGAGCAAGGAGGGGAAGGTGGAGAAGTGGTAGAGGGAGAGAGAGGGAGAGTCTTAAGCAGACTCTTTGCTGAGCACAGAGCCCAATGCCTGGTTGGATCCCACTACCCTGAGGTCACTAACTAAATTGAAACCAAGAATGAGTCACTCCAACAACTGCACCACCAGAACATCCTGATTTTATTGGATTTTTAAAATTGTTTTTTAAAGCACTTTTAGGATTAGAACAAAATTGAGAGGGAGGCACAGAAATTTTTCATTACTCCTTATTCTCATACATTTGTGGCTTATCCTATTACCAACATCACTCATGAAAACGGTACTTTTTTTTTTTTTTTTTTTTTTTTTGCCAAGAGTCAGCCTACATTGACACATCATAATCACCCACAGTCCATAGGTTATCTTAAGGTTCACTCTTGTTATTTTGCATTCTACGAGTGTGGATGAATGTATAGTAACAGATATCTGCAATTATCATATGCAATATTTTCATTGGCCTAGACAATTCTCTGTGCTGTGTCTGTTCATCTCTCCTTCACCCATCCTCCCACTTCTGACAACCACTGATCTTTTCATTGTCTCCATAGTTTTGTCCTTTTTAAATGTCATATATCAGGAATCATATACCAGGTAGTCTTCCCAGATTCCTTTTCACTTAGTCATATGTACTTAAAATTCTTCCATGTCTTCTCAATATTTCGTCTCTTTTCAGTGGTGAATCATATTATGTTGTTTAGATGTACCACATTCCCTTTATCCATTTACCTGTTGTAGAAACATCCTGGTTGCTTCCAAATTTGAAAATTATGAATAAAGTTGCTCTAAACATTCATGTACACATTTTGTGTAGAAATAGGCTCTCAACTTTGGGTAAATACCAAGAATTATGATTTCTAGATCATATGGTAAGAATATGTTTAACTCTGAGTTAACTCTGTAAGAAACTGCCAAATTATCCACCAAAGTGGTTGTATCCCAATCAACCAT
The DNA here is from genome assembly GCF_018345385.1 of Vulpes lagopus. NCBI lineage: Eukaryota > Metazoa > Chordata > Mammalia > Carnivora > Canidae > Vulpes > Vulpes lagopus. The sequence goes on from NC_054827.1 coordinate 137,602,043, forward strand.
ATAAAATAATAATATAATCCACATCCTCACCAGAAGTTTGTGTTGTCAGTGTTCTGGACTATGGGCATCCTAATAAGAATACAGTGATATCTCATTGTTGTTTTAACTAGCATTTTCTTAATGGCGTATGAAGTATGCTTATTTGCCCATTGGCATTTCTTTTTTGTTGAGTTCTCTATTAAAGTCTATGGCCATTTTTTCTTTTTGCCTACTTTTTCATCAAGTTGTTTTTTTATTGCTGAGTTTTAAGAGTTCCTTGTATGGTATTAAGTTTCCTCAAAAAAATAAAATGGAATTACCATATGATTCAGTAATTCACTACTGGGTATTTACCCAAAGAATAAGAAAACATTAATTTGAAAAGATATATGCACACTATGTTTATTGCACCATTATTTACTATAGCCAAATTATGGAAGCAACCCAAATGTCCACCAAGTGCCCATCCATACACGAATGGATAAGAAGATGTCATAGGTATGGAATACATATAATACATATAATTTTTAATATCCCATATATATGAATATTATTCAGCCATAAAAAGAATTATGAAAGATTTTCTTTTGAAAAACATGGATGATCTAAAGGGTATAATGCTAAATGAAATAAGTTAGAGAAAGGTAAAATACCATACAATCTCACTCATATGTGGAATTTAAGAAACAAAACAAAAGAAAAAAAGAAAGAAACCAGAAAACAGATTCTGAACTATAGAGAACAAACTGATGGTTACTACAGGGGAGGGTTTTGGGGAATGGGTGAAAAAGGTGAAGGGGATTAAAAATACCCCATCTTAATTAGCACTAATACATAGAACTATTGAATCACTGTATTGTACACCTGAAAGTAATATAACACTATATATTAACTATATTGGAATTAAAATTTTATAAGTTTATTTATTTATTTTTTAAAGATTTTATTTCTTAAGATTTTATTTATTTATTCATGGGAGGCACAGAGAGAGAGGCAGAGACATAGAGAGGGAAGCAGGTTCCCTGTGGGGAGCTCGATGTGGGACTCAATCCTGGACCCTGGGATCACAGCCTGAGCTGAAGGCAGATGCTCAACCACTGAGCCACCCAGGTGTCCCAAGATTTTATTTGTTTATTCATTAGAGACAGAGAGAGAGGCAGAGACACAGGCAGAGGGAGAAACAGGCTCCCCAAGAGGAGCCTGATGCAAGACTCGATCCCAGGACCCCGGGATCACGACCTGAGCCAAAGACAGACAGATGCTCAACCAATGAGTCACCCAGGTGCCCTAAAATTTTAAAGGTTTTTAAAAAAGAGTTATTTATGTATATTATATAACAGCCTTTTATTAATACTGTTTGTGAATTTTCCCACATATGACCTCTGTGTCTTCAATGTACACAAATCACCTAAGTATTTTTTACATAAACCACATATCCCTAAAAATTTATGAATAGACTTATAAAGTGTATTAAATTATATATTTTAGAATTAAATTTGATTTCTTATTCTCCTGGCTGTAATTTCTACTACAGAAACGGAAAACTCTGCTCTAATGAACTGTTTTATTCAGAAATTTTCCTATGCTTACTTTATTGTTGATAGCATGTTAAAAATCATGAGATCACCAAAAGCAATCACCCTGCCTTGATCATTTTCTTATACTTTATGTATTTAGAAAAATTCCTAACAACTAATGAAAAATTAAATATAAATACTTTTAAATTTTCTTGATATTGACCCATAAATTTTGAGATAGGAATGAGACCTAAACCTAAAAGATTAAGCTTCTTATCTAATATGTAGGAAGCGGATCTCAATATATATTTGAGGTTAAGATTTGACTTTGGAGTCCATAGAGCTATATTAGAATATTGCCTCAGCCACTTATTAGTTTTATTTTTAGACTATTAATTACTGCTTACATTAGTTTTATTAAATATAAATCTTGCATATTTTTACATTCTTCATAAATCTACGGTAAAGGAAAAAATGAAGTAATTAATGCAAAGAACTCATCACAATGCATAAGATATGAATATAAAAATATTAATATAGCTATTACTTATTACTGAATCAGTTATAATTACTTATTTTATAATGCATATAATTATCTTGATTTAACAGAATTATTTATAGCATAGAATAAAAAATAATTTAAGGTTACAAAGTAACAATGTTTTTCTCTGTGTTGTTTTCTTGATCTGTTATGTAATATTTAACCTCTTATTTTGAAACTAGAATGTTTTAATAGTGTAAATCATTTGGCTTTGGCAAGCATAAAGCAGTGAAATATAATTTAATGAATTAAAGTTATAATTTAAAAGATATCTTAATTTTATTTTTTAGATAAATTAATGATTTAAAACAAAATGAGAAAAGCTCCCATGCAGTTCTAATGTGAGGACAAGAAGGGATAAGCATACTTCCAAGGACAAATAATTTTGGCAATATTTTAACTAGCAATATTTATTTATTGTAAATAAAAGTACTCTTTTATTGTTGTTTTCTGATAAAACATACTAGTTCAGCTTTTGTCTTCTATAATCTTTCAAAGTCAACACAGAAAAAAATAATTTAAAAATATTTAGCAATCCCTAGAAAGAGAAACCTAGTGCATAATTATATTGTCCTTCATACAATGAAGTCACCTCCAGAAAAAGTCATATTGCTCTTGTCATTTGTATAACGTTTAATTAAAATGAATTCAATAGGTGAATTCATTTAGAAGCTTCTGAAGAAGAAACAAATGAAACTGTGTAGATATTAAGACTCTATCCAGCTCTAATCTTGTTTTTAAATTAAATATAAATTATTTTAATTACATTTAAATAACAAAAATTCACAAAGGATTTTGATTCATTGATAGCAAAAATTTAAAAACCCACTAATAACTATTCAGGATTTATATTACATCATTGTGTTGCTTAAATGTTAATCTGAATTATAAATCTAAGAGTATAGGGTAAACTACAACTCCAACCTCCCATCATTTAGTTGACCAAAGCTCACTGATTCCTCAGGCATTCTCAATCTACTTGAAGGCCAATTTAGACTACCGTGTAGTTGGTTAAGTCAGATATATGTCATCAGACAGACGTCATGTTGAAATATAAACCAGCCATGTAACTAACAAATATATCAACTTGGTTAGAGGTGGAACGATTTAATTGAGCAAGTTTTTTTTTTTTTTTATTATTATTAGTTTTGTTTTCGAGACTATCCATTGTGGAAGTTAGATCTTAATTTAGACTAAATCAATTTTTACATTTAGATATTTTAATCTTCATTAAGCTTCTTGGCTATTACTTCAATTTGTACCTGTGTCCCATACACAATACACCAGAATTTCCAGCCTATAAGCAATTATACTGACATGTAAAGCAGAGAAAGAGAAGAAACAGCAAGCTTTTACTGAAGAACTACTGATAGTTAAACTGCCAAAATTAAATTCTAGTAGCTTATATCCTCTCTTGATATGTTAGCCATGCTGTTAATGATATGAAGAAAAAAATATATTTATTAAATTGGAGCAAGAAAATAGCTCAGTGAAACCATACCTGAAAAAGGAAGTTCTACTTCATTGAAACTATACATATTTTCTGTGTGAGTGAACATAAAACAGATATGGTACCTAATTATATAGGCAAAAGCAAATTAGACAAAATGAATGGAGATGGTGATTTGGCCTCCATTTATTTATAGGCTTAAATTTTACAAGCCTATAAATGTTTCTATTCTATTTTTATTCTATTATCTGTTAGACATTTCACTGGAAACACTAATTTTACCAGGTTTTATATAAACCAAGTACACTTTCAAGTTATAACACCCATATAAATAATAAAAATCAAAGATTGTGGATAAATTAAAATATATTTTACATTGAAACAAAAATGCTAACATATTTCAGATTAGAAAAAAATTGAACAATAGATTAGTTAGATCTAGATCTCTGTTGAGTATTTGTGATATATTTGCACATGTATATGTGTGCATATATTCTTATGGATATCAAAAATAACTTAGCTTAAGCAATAAAATTAATTAATTAATTAAATAAAATAGAAAAGGGTAATGGACAAGATACTGGTGGAGCACTGACAGATATCTGCAGACAAATATTTTGTAAATAGACTCTAGAATTTTTAGAATTCTGCTTCTTTATTCATTTTAATATGAATACAGTTGTTGAGCAAAGCAGCTACTCAAAAGTGAAAAAAGCAAGGAGTCAATATTGGACTTAAATTCCAATTCTTTCCTTTCCCGTGAGATCCTGAAGAAGTTACAGATCTTCATGAAATCTCACATTTGTCATTTGTACAGATTTCTTTCTTTCATTTTGTACAGATTTTTCTGAGGTAGTGACAGAGGTAGAGGGAGAGAGAGAATCTTATTTATTTATTTATTTATTTATTTATTTATTTATTTATTATTTATTTATTTTTTTTTTTATTTTTTATTTTTTATTGGTGTTCAATTAAGAAAGTTCCATACCCAGCATTAGAGCCTGAAGCAGGGTTCAATCTCACAACCCAGACATCATGACCTGAGTCGAAACTAAGCCATTTACCCGGCTGAGCCACCCAGGTACCCCATCATTTGTACAGATATCTAATAATAATGTATCAATGGAAATATGATGAGTAAGAGGAAAATGAATAAAGTATAAAGCTCTTGCAGCACAGCAAACCTTTAACAAATTTGTCTTCTGTTTCCATGGTATGATATTCCCATATATAAACAATTATCAGTCACTTTTATGCATTGGTCCATAAGATACTGAAACCCACCGTGTTTTAAAAGAATGGGCAGGGATCCCTGGGTGGCGCAGCGGTTTGGCGCCTGCCTTTGGCCCAGGGCGCGATCCTGGAGACCCGGGATCGAATCCCACGTCGGGCTCCCGGTGCATGGAGCCTGCTTCTCCCTCTGCCTGTGTCTCTGGCTCTGTCTCTGCCTGTGTCTCTGGCTCTGTCTCTCCTTCTATCTCTCAAGAATAAATAAATAAAATCTTAAAAAAAAAAAAAAAAAAAGAATGGGCAAGACAGCAACAATCATCCAGGTGTCATAATGATGACTAAGCACCAAGACCTAATTACTTTCCTTCATATCTCGTCATACTATATACTATTTCTCAAAGTCATATCTGAATAAATTTAGCAACTTCAATAGCAGATGGGCATTAAAGGACTTAGTTGAATGTCTTAACTAGCTCTCTCAAATATTTATAAACGTAGTGCATATATTCTCTATGTTAAAAACAATTAAAATAAAAATGTACATATTATGATGTTATTCTTAAAAAGTCATAAGTTCTTAAAACTCTGCTTATGAAAAAATTCAATAAATGCTGTATAAGTGAATAAATGAAGGATATAATGAAATTAGTTTAATGATGATGTAGCTAATAAGCCTATAAGAGTATTTTAAAGTAGTAAAATTGGTTATAACTGATTAGAGTTATTTCTTCATTTTAAGAGGAAATAAAAACCAACACACCAATGTACAAACAGAGCTTATTCAACATATGTGACTTAAAGTAGTACTGTGACAAATTTCTTATTGTTTATTCTACTTATACTTTCCAAATGGAGTATATAGTACAAGCACAAGAAGAAATAATAAGAACTGAAAAAAATAAAATTTAAAGCAAAATATTGTACCATTTCTCTCTTAAGAAAGATAAAGGAGATCTACTTCATTGTACTAACTTCAGATTTCTCTTAATATAGTCTACATAATTAATGCTTGATAATATTACCACTTAACATTTAAAAATTGAATATACAATACATGAAAATAAATATGCAAAATTCATTAATAAAGAAATTTTTTCATATATATTATATAAATTAAAATGTCATCAATTACACTTAAACAGATTCTACATTTTTCCAATTTTACAAATAAAGATTCTTTCTTTAGCTTTTTTCAACTGTGTACATCAATCGTTACAAGAATTGAGAAGTATTTAAAAAAGAAGAATTTATAATATTTTAATGATTATGTGTATTTAGTACTGATTCAGCATATTTTTCTTCAAAAACACTGCTAGATCAGTTAACAATTGGTATTATGAGTGATGTTAATTTTCTTCTGAATACTTACATGTATTTTTGTTATTTTAAATTCAGTGGTTATGTATTACTTATTAAAGAAAAAGTCAGTGAGTTATTTAAATTAAAAAATAAGATAGAGCTTTATTAAGCTGTAGGGTGACTAAATTTTAGGATTCTATTAGAATTCATAGGTCATATATTCAAACTGCCTTATAATATAAGAAATGTCATACAAAGAGTTTAATTTTTTAAAAATATACATTTTCTACTAATATACCCTATGTAGAAATATTAGCTATATTCACCATGTGTTATAGAAATTCTTTTTTCAAATACAATAAAAGTCTTGGATGAAAGAAACTCACATCATGAATTACCTAAGAATACTGACAGTTACTGTGTGTGTGAGTGAGGATTTATATGATTTACATAATGTACATATGTATATATACATTATATATGTGTATACATGTATGTCACATACATATATATTTACATTATTTTATCAGCTTTAATAATAGAAATAGCATAGTAATTGATTTCACAAACCACAGTCCAAAAAATCAAGAGATGATGGAAGACAAAATATAAAATTTTAAGATGAATAGATGAAACTATTTGGTTCCTTTAAAAGAAAGTTTAGGATAATAAGAACTGAAATATAATTTGAAAATATATTTGCTGAGATTTAAACTCAAAATTTAATAAGGAATCTTTTTCTGTTTTACAAAAAAGATCTCTACTTTCATGAGTGCTTATGTTTAGGCCAAATATGTTGTTCTGGTGTCAAATATAAGTGACAATATAATGATTAAAGTTGAAACAATTCAAATTATATGATCTGAATTTATGGCTTCTGTATTCAATACTCTTCCTAACTTCTCTAAATCAAAACAGCCTCAAGAAATAGAAAATCCAGTGGATTCTGTGAAATAAGGAGCAGTGTTTCATACAGGGAGGCAAGAGAATTCTTTAAAAATATATTGATATAAGAATCTATGTAAGCATGTAATTCAAACTTTAAAATGTTAGTCAATGCTGTTTGCCCTTTGTCTTGTGCTCGTTTAAACATGTTCAGGTATACCTTGATGCAATTCATGCTATTTATCATTTACTTAAGTGTATTTCTTTATATTTTTTTGAATGTAGCTGTACATGATATGAATAATTCTACTGAAATTATTTTTCCTATTATCTTTAGATCTACTGTATTAGCACCAAAGTGAATGACCAGGAAGTTGTCTCTACTTTTTTTAGATGTATAAATTATACTAAACTTAAATCAGTTGGATTGTGGCATAAATGTCATATATCACTGACATTCTATTACGAAGAGAAGAATCTCTACTGTTATCACAGCGCCAGCACTGGGATTTCCTGGTTTGTCTAACCTATCTCTTCAACTCTATTTAACCAATGACAGGACTTTCATATATGCAATTTTTGCTCAAAGAAAAACAGTAATATTCACAAAATGCAGGCAAGGAATCCAGAGCTACTGAAATTTGTTTTTACATCACTGCTTCTCTATAAACATGGAAGGAAGTAAATGTTCATCTTTGATTCACACCCAGCTATATACATAATAGGAAAGAGGGAGTTATCTGCTTACTTTTATTTCCTTGGTTCAACTGAGGTTGTAAAAACACAGTAATTTGCCCTCACATATGTGTGTGAATTCTTCTGTATATAGACATATCCACAGAGAGAGAATCCAGGTTAATCTGCTTATCAGAAACACTATGCAAGATACTTTAGTGGGCACTTCAAAGACTGGACCACCGCTATGGTATTTATCTTTTAAGCTTGAGAGTATGTATCCCTAAAATTATTCACAGTTATCCTATCTTATCATAAATGTAAAATGTTACCATATTCTTTAGCCAGTTAGATTAACAGTAAAATGATTTTCTAAAATGTATCTAAGGAAATACTTTCTAAGTCAGCAAGAGCATTAATGCTATGTTTAGAAATCAACTAAAACTTGTTTGCTTGCCAAAGTTCTTTCAGAAAAAGGTAGAAATTAAAGAAATCTTTCAAGGAGTTGGCACTTAAAACTTCATTAATACATTCCAATTCAGGGAAAAATAAATGAGAAGATTTACTTGTCATGGAAGAATCTTTCTTGTCAAATATTGATTTCTGCATACCAGTAAGAGATCGAAAATTTATGTGCACAGGTCATGCATGAAAATAGGGATTACAAATATGGTTTGTGCAGTGATTTGTGTGTATTTACACAATTCTGGCCCCGTGTGATCTATGAGACATAAATTTTATTCATCATTCCAAATACAAGGGTCTTGATCTCATTATTCTTTAACATCTCTTTATTAGTAATGACATCTGTAAACCTTAGAGAAATGCCAAAGATACATTCATGGTATGAAAATAAATTTGCCTTTTATTTTCATTTGTATTTTCAAAGAGGAGATGACTTTGGCAATAACATCTAATGACACAGCTTTTTCAATTGATGAGGGCCAAGGAAAGATCTTTGTACATAACTGTTTTAGAAATTTTAACACTCCATTTGTCTATGAATTATGTAGGCTGGAAAACATTGTAACTAACATCAAAGTAATTATTATTACTGTACTTGATTGGAAAGGGACTTCAAGAGACAACTGATCCTAAATTTGTGTATGTATGTATATATATATATATATATATGTGTATATATATATATATATATATATATATATATAATTAGACTTCAACCTGCCACAACTTCTCTAAGGTGGGGTGGTGATAAAACAATAGAATTACTTAATGTCATTACAATCACTGAATTGTATCACAAATATATTTGAGAAACTTTTATTGAAAAAGCATTTCAAGCACCAGAAATGTAAGTGAAAACTATCAACATAATATCTTTATAAAAAATCCCATAAAAACAGTATGTTTGATGGATTGCTTTTTGTTCATATTTTATGTACTGGATTGATACTTTATAAATAGTAGATATTCAATAAACATACTGAATTTATATTCATTTCTATTCACAAAAGGAAATTGTTTTATTTTCTCTTCTCTAATAAGAGAGCATTGTTCTCAATTTGGTGGAACTTCATTTTAAAAAATGAAAATTATTGCTTGTTGAACATGAGCTATTAATGACTTAGGTGTACAGGGTGTATCTTGAGTAGAGTCTGGGCAGCTTTCTAAAGAATCTGAGAAAATGGTACAGTATAAAATTTGCCTGAATTCTAGATGTGGAATTTCCTAAAAATCCAACATTCAGGAACAGAAAAGGAAAAGGACAATATTTATTAGAGCCTAATTGAATCACAAATTTATGTATTTATTTTAAAAGATCTACTACTCTCTCTCTCTCTCTCTCTCTTTAATTTTTAAGTAAACTCTACATCCAATGTAGGGATCGAACTTATGATCTCAAGATAAAAGAGTCACATCCTTTACCGACTAAGCCAGCCAGGTGCCCCTACTACTTTATTTATTTATTTATTTATTTATTTATTTATTTATTTATTAGCACAAGAGCATGAGCAGGAGGGCCAGAGGGAGAGGGAGAGAGAATTTCAGGCCAACTCTGCACTGATCACAGAGCCTGATGCAGGGCTTGATCCCAGGACCCTGAGATCATGACTTGAGTCTATACCAAGTGTTAGGTGATTAACCGGCTGAGCCACCCAGATGCCCCATCCTCCTACTCTCTTTTTAAGGAAAGATCAATTCAGCTTCTCTGATTTGTAAGGAAACAGTTTATATAGGCAGCTTCTAAAATTTATACTCTAAACAGTTCTGGATTAAATAACATTGTCATTGCTCAATGATACCTAGATGTTCTAACCAAATGTTTTTTTCTCTTTTTAAGATTTTATTTATTTACTCATGAGACACACACACACACAGAGGCAGAGACATAGGTAGAGGGAGAATCAGGCTCCCCTTGTAGGGAGGGACCCCCATGTGGGACTTGATCCTGGGACCCTGGGATTGTGCCCTGACCCAAAGGCAGATGCTCAACCATTGAGCCACCTGGGCGCCCCCAACCAATTCGTTTTACAGAAAAGGCAAGCACTCTTCTCCAAAAATTCATCACTGTCTATTCTTGATATACTAACCAGAACGATCCCCTTGAAATGTAGTTTACATTATGGGTCTCTATTTCAAATCTCTCAGCTGTCCCATTTTGTCAACATATAAATATTTTTTAAAATGATTTTATTCATTTTTTTCTTAAGATAAAGATGAACACCCTTAATGCAACTTCTATTTTGACATTCTCTTCTTGCCTCATGTCACACTTGATTTCTTTTTCTCCAATGGAGCATATTCCTTCCTTTCCACAGTTTTGCAAATGATTTTCCTTAGTAAAATACTTTCTTTCCCAACTTCTTTCTTCTCTTAATTAACATACTGTTTTCAAATCCATTTATATGACTTCCATGACCCTCCTGAGATGTTATTACCTATCCCTGGTTAACATTAAAGATGTTCTCAAATATTCCAGTTCTCCCTTCTTTCTGGGCTCAGAGTTTAATTAAACTTACCTGCCCTTGTAGTTAAGTGTGACAATGTTTTCTGTGGTTTTAGTTAATGAAATGGTAGCAGGAGTGACATTTTGCTCTTCTAGAAGAAACTGGAAGAGCAAGGATTTTTTTTTTTTTTTGCCATTAATAGCTCTGTTTTCTCTTTTTGTTGTGATAATTTATGGAAGGATCGCTGAATCATAGTATCTACATCAGCCTTGATTCTTCAGGATGAGCACAGCCCCTTTGCTAATGTTGGTTATATAGAAGGAGGGAAATGAAAAGTTGTTTTAGTCATGAGGTTTTGGGATGAGATGACAATGCAGTGTAACCTACATTAATCTGACTGATAAAGAATTTTGTTCTAGAAATGGTGTGCTGCCATAACTCACACATGTGACCTAAAATATGAGACACCAGCAAAGTGGCCAGTTGTTCACCAAAGAGAAAATTTTATCAGAGACTAGAAAAATGGTTACTATTTTAGAGAATGATAAAATATTTGGTGAAATTTGAGCTTGCAGTCACTTGTACAAATGAACTTCCAGCTCTAAAGGTAAAGGTCAGAAAACAATGATAATTTGTGTTTTGAATGAAATTGGATATCTTTGTAGTAACAGAAAAATATAAGGCAATCAAATAACTGACCAGTTTGTAAACAAGAAGCAAAAGGAAAAGAACATGTTCATAAATATAGGGACATGTAACATTGAAAGGGAATGCATAGCATGGACCTTATGAATGTGCATTACAACATTAACTAAACCTTGGAGAAATTATAATCATGGGAAGATGAATTAATGAAAATACTACTTTGTAGCCAAATAATATGGTTTAGTAAGTGATTACTATTTCACGGAGAATAAAAAACTGTACAGTATCCTGTTTAAATGGTAAAAGAGAGATTGTAAAGATACCTTCTTATTTGAACAGTTTAAAATCTTGTGGATAAATTAAAAATTAAAATATGTGCTCTTCACGTACCTGTGCTAGTTGTAGAAGGATTCAGTCAGCAGCTAACACAAGTAACTAGATCAATCATAGATCTTTCAGCTAACAGGTTTGAGGAATTCCCCGGTAATGTGTATCATTTCCTGGAGTTACTTTTTAAACTTTGAAGTTATTGCAATTTGTTTCATCAATATTTTATTGACCTTTTTCACTTATTTAATTACTTAACTATTATTTTTTCAGCAATTTTATAATGCCAAATATCAGCACTGTAGGTATAGTATGAAAGACAAATTTTAAGTTAATTTGACCTTTTAAAATAGTAAGAGAAAATAAGAAGTCCTTAAAATAGATTGAAAACTGAGGCTGGGATTTTGAATTTCCATTAAACAGTCATATCTTTTTGAAGTAAGGTTTCTGTTGCATATGAGTGTGAATAAAATCAATAGTAAGAAGCAAAAACAGATTATAAGGTTAAAATGAAACACTTTATGTGATTATTAATGCTTCTTGAAAATAAAACATAAAGAAAAACAAAGGTCTTGAAAAGGCCTAAATATCATCAGATAGTTTGCACGTAGGAGTTTCATTTTTAAGGGAAAAATATTTATTTCCAATGTTTCTGATCAAAAAGAAACATATGCTTTTACATACAGTGACGGTAGATAAAATGCTGATTAAAAATTCACAGGGATGTTTAAAAAAATGTTAGTGGAACATATCTGTTGTTTTATAATCACTTCTAATTTCTCTTTGTACCTTTACTAGTTCTTGAATGATTTTTCTTGGCCTTAAGATATTTCAGTCAGACAGAGACAGTGTAACTTCTTTTTTTTTAAATTTCTTTTTAAAGATTTATTTTTACTTGAGAGAGAGAGAGAAAGAGAATAAGGTGGAGAGCTGCAGAGGGAGAGGGAGAAGCAGACTTTCTGCTGAGCAGGGATTAGGTTGGGGGCTCAAATCCAGGACCCTGAGATCCTTAGTTGAGCCCTAGTCAGATGCTGAACTGACTGAGCCACCTGAGTAACTTCTACTAAAAATGTGTAGGGGATTATTTAGTAACATATCTGAATCAACAGGGGCATCCTCAAGTGAACTGATTAATGTACATGTTTGAGAATGATCATGTTCTTAATTACAATTGATTTTTGTAGTTTTATAGAATTGAATAATATTCTAAAAGTTCATAAGACCAGAAGTAGGGAATACTGTCTCTTAATGCAGATAGAAAGCAATGACCGAGAGGATAGTATGTCCCATATTTATACTGTGTGCATCATTTTGAGACTAGACAGGGAGCGGGTATATCTAAACTCTGCAACCAAGTACAGAACATCAGAAAAACAACTCCCCCACACAAAAAAAAGAAATAAGGAAGAAAAGAAAGAAAGAAAGAAGAAAGAAAGAAAGAAAGAAAGAAAGAAAGAAAGAAAGAAAGAAGAAAGAAAGAAAAGAAAAAGAAAGAAAGAAAGAAAGAAAGAAAGAAAGAAAGAAAGAAAGAAAGAAAGAAAGAAAGAAAGAAAAAAAATCTTGATTTGCAGACCAAAGTTGGTAAGGATATTTTAAATTGAGACTTTACATAAAAGAGAGAGAGAAAGAGACTCTACACAATCCATTCTTTTTTTTTAAATTTTTATTTATTTATGATAGTCACACACACACACACACACACAGAGGCAGAGACACAGGCAGAGGGAGAAGAAGGCTCCATGCACCGGGAGCCCGACGTGGGATTCAATCCCTCTTTTTTTTGTTTTTACACAATCCATTCTTAATAAGCTGATGTTTCTGTGCATAAGTCTAAAAGAATAAGATTTAAAAGACTGCCTCTTACAACCGTTAAGAAATTTGGTGTAAAATCAATTTTAATAAACACATTCATGCATTCAAAAGCAGTAAAAGATTCTAAGTAACTATTTATCAATCATATACTTCATATGTTACTTTAAGAAATAAGAAAAAAAGAAAATATATTCCTACCTCTGAATCATGCCCTTAGAAATCCTATTTACAGGCTAATATCTTCAAGTGGGAAATCATCATGGTCTTCAGCAACCTGAAGGGCACTGGCCTTCTGATCTAGCCAACCAGATTAAACTGGCTCAATTAGCAAAGGTAGCTGAGTAATAAGTACCAGTCAAAATTGAAGCTCTGAAAGTATGTTGAATGTGCATACCTAAATAAAAAGACTTGAAACATAAAACCAGATATCAGAGAAATTAACATTCAAAGAAATAAAATGAACGTATCTGTATATTTAAAATGAGAGAAAGCAGTCAGACGAGCTACGTTACTATGTTGTATTCAGAGTCTGATCCTTTAAATATAGAGCTATGTAGGTCCAAAAATTATTTACTTTTTGCTTTCCCCCCAGATATGGCTCTGGTAGTTGCATTGACAAAATCAAATTCACAAAAGGTTGACATATATAAAAGAATGTTGACTTAATCATTTATAATCACGGATTTTTTTTTTTTTTTTGATCAGACTATTCAACATCAATCATCAAAGATACTTCTGTCCCGGTTAATAAGATTTCTGAAAAATCAAAATATGAAATAAAAAGAAATAGTTTCACGAAATGAAAGAATTAGGGCATAGAAAGGGATCATGTTTAAATAACATATTAAAGTCTAATGAAATGAAAGCTTAAAGAACCATAGTCTGAAAGAGTTTCTAGGAAATAAAATAACATCATCAAATATGATGTGACCTGGAACTAAAGAAAACAGAATAAATAATGGCAAAAGCTAATTTTTTTTGGCTTTTCCTCCTGTATTGTATGTAAAATATAATTTTAGTATCAACAAAAGGGTACTTTAGGGCTGTACAAATACCAAAATGTAGTTTAGGGGTGATATGCTGTATTATCTTCCAGTAAAATCTTGCTAAGTCTTTCTTGTTTTTTTTTTTTTTTTTAGGATACTTGATATATATATTTATAAACATTCAGTTCTTTGCAAATAGCACTGCAGATATTCCATTTCATCTGTCATTTAAGTCATATTCTCTGAAGGTTACTGTTTCTGAAATTATTTCTAGTTACATAGATGGGTTTATTTCATCCAGTTACATACTAACTATACACCAGGTCATTATTATTAAGAAATTAGACCTGTTTCGTGGAGAAGAAATTGTATTTTGTGCCAGAAATCATTTTTTGCTGGCAATACAAAGTATCCACCTGCAAGCATACCAGTTTTTTGGCCATCTCCAAATCTGGTTTGAATGCAGAAACTGAGCCACAGAATTGCCTAAGGAAAAGAGAATAGATTTGACAATGTTGGGATGGAAGCCAATTCAGGTCCTCAGACATTACGTTCAGCCTCTATGCCATTATTTAGTGTAAAATTATAGACTTTTTTAAAAAAAGATTTATTTATTTACTTATTCATTCATTCATTCATTCATTCATTCATTCACTCATGAGAGATACACAGAGAGAGTCAGAGACATAGGCAGAGGCAGGCTCCCCTGTGGGGAGCCTGATGGGAACTTGATCCCAGGACCCCGGGATCACAGCCTGAGCCAAAGGCAGAGGCTCAACTGCTGAGCCACCCATGCGTCCCTAGGGAAGAGATTTTTATACATGGTGCCTCTACACCAAGTGCATCACCTGAAGCACCACTCAGGCCCTGGACTCTCTCTAAGGTACATGTTACTTACTGCCTTAGGGCTCTCCATGTTCCCCTGGGAGCATGGCATGATCCGACTCAACTATCTTTATACAGCCTTTTGTTGAATCTATTCGGGTTATTGCCTGCCTTTTTCCTTATTCTCCTTGACTTCATCTGAGCTGCTTATGCCCCTTTCTGTTTCCTTTGGAATTTCCTCCCAGCTTCCCCCCCCCCTTTTTTTTTCTCTCTTTCTACTATCCACACATATTTCCTGAGACTTTTTTCAAGAATTTTATTCCAAGGGATTTATACAAATTGGAATTGTAGATCACTAACAATGCAAAAATTCAAGTTCTGCTGTACCTTCCACTGAAATCCTTTTGAAACAAAACCTACTATTTTATCTTTATAAATGACTTGAAATTTAACACATTGAAAATTGTCTTTGAATCTTATGGCTGGTGTTCTGCTTCTCTTGACAAAGCACCATAGTCATGGAAAGTCTTCCTCAGAAATTATGTATTGATTTTATTGAGTATCTTGAATGGTGGGAAGAAAGGTAAAGGTAAGTAGTTAGATTCTGTAGGTATTTCCACCCCCCCCATATTACCTCAATTTGTCATCATCACAGGTAAATGACCAAAGCATAATTCTCAGTTTAAGAGTTTCCCATGTCTTCATATTTAGTAAGCTCAAAACTACACACGGGGAGCCCAGTTATTGTTTCTGATGGCCGAATAAAGAAAACCTATTTTCATTTATGCACATATTTATCCCTGTGAGGATCATATTAAAATCTGCTGTTTTTCCAGTAAATCAGAAGACTTCCAGTCTCCGGTGAACTTGCCTTATGCATTGCTATTTTCTTTCCATTCTGTTAATATAACTTTGTGGGTTGATCACTCCATTTCCACTCTGATTCCTTGATCCCAAAATGATTCCCTTAGTGATTTACACGGCACTATAATTGTTTCAATAGCTGAAAAGAACTCTCAGTTCTATGAGGCTATTATTTCTCTCCTTTATTGTTGTTTGCTAGCCAGGCACTGATTGACTAGAAAAAAAGACTTTTTTTTTTCCTAGGGAAGTTTGCATATTTTAACAGCAGTTGAACAGCTGTCTTCGGAAGTAATGTTTCTATATTTCACAGCTTGCGGCCGCACTATTAATACCATTTTACTTCTCTAATGGAGGTAATTCTTAAACACCACAAATCCTAATTATTTGAACAGCAGTGGGCCTTAATTCATAACCGCTTCTGCTGAAAACAAAAGTACTTTATAGCTCGGAATAGGATGTGTGTGAGGGGCCCTCCCCTTTTATCTGATGATGAACATCATTTCCGGAAATACTGCTCCCTCAGAGGTGATAATTATCCCTGTGAGCAGCCTGGGAGCATCCCTGCTGCTACATAGCAGTGCAGTTAGCAAACTCTGTCTAGAGTCTCTCCCCTACTCCCCCCACCCCCAATGCTCGAATGTTCCCAAATGATCTAATCACTGCTTTATTTTGGGAGAGGAGATTAAGAGTGTATGAATCATGGTTATCCTTTTAAACTTTCTGTTTTAAATGGAATTATCCCACTGGCATACACACTTTCAAGTCTCCCCTAGCTAGTGTAGCTCTGAAATAAAAGTGATTCTATTGATCCAATTATTAAAATGGTTATACTGTCCATACGTTCTAAAAAGTCTGGGGGCACTCGGGAGGCTCAGTGGTTGAGCATCCGCCTTTGGCTCAGGTCATGATCCTGGAGTTCCAGGATCGAGTCTTGCATCAGGTTCCCCGCATGGAGCCTGCTTCTCCCTCTGCCTATGTCTCTCCCTCTCTCTCTGTGTCTCTGATGAATAAAAACTAAATAAAATCTTAAAAAAACATAAGTCTGTAAATAGGAAAAAATATACTCTCAGGAAGTGTTTAATATCTCTTTTTTACCAGTATGTATTTTTTTCTCTGTAAATCCTATTTCAGTATAGTATTCTTATACATGGTACATAGCTCTACTTAGCACCTATTCCACAGTGTGTGTGTGTGTGTGTGTGTGTGTGTGTGTGTGTGTGTGTGGTAAATTGCATCAGTAAACTGTAAAGGCCTTAAAGAAAGAGCCATTTTATAACTTCTAGAGGAAATAAATAATAATAATAATAATAATAATAATAATAATTGTAGAATTATCACAGATCCCACCTTAATACAATACATTCATAGTGAATGAATAGATGACACATAAAATACATGACTAGACTCTTCATGATAAGTCATGAATAGTCATGATAAGGTTCATACTATCTTTCTATCTACTTATCTATCTGCCTACTTACATATTCATATTTACATGTATACCTACATATAAATAAAGAAATAGTTTATAAACATTCACATACATCGAAGGGATTTTGATGTTAGGGAAATCTAACAAAATATATATTTACTTGATCATATCTTTACTATCTTCTCTGAAGTAAATAAAAAAGATAAAGCACAACTGAGAGACACACAGCGATATTCAAATAATATGATAAGGACTATTGAAGATAACAAGATATGTTACAAAAACCCCGATCTCTAATTCAGAAAGTGCTTTTCAACTTTGAAGTCTGCCATGATTAACTGTGTGATAATGACAAATTTACTTAGCTTTTCTTGTCTTTATTTCCCCCATTTTTATATTGAAGGATATGTTCTAAATAATGAACAGTGGTCAAAGTGGTCTGAGTTCTATAAGTGCACACAATGCAAACTGCAAGGTGAGTATTATCAGGACCAGTCCTGAGCTGTTTGCCTCTCTCTTTTCAGTACCAAAACCAATAAAAAAAGCTCTATTTCTGGATCCTTGAGAAGTCCTTGCTCTCTTTGTTCCTCCAACACCAGTAACATCACAGCTGCAATGCAGCTGCTAATAATTAGCTCCTTGGTTCATTATAGGCCTGGTTTATTAAGAGAATTTATAGATGGGGAAAAGAAAGTGTTCCACAAGTAGTTAATGATTTGTTGAAGTTCACACTGTGCCTATTATAGGTAATAACATATCCCTTAAAGAGAGGTGTGAACTCAACCCTCTAGTCAGTGATTATTTGCTAGAAAAGTACAATCGGGCTGACTTTTCAAATTCTTTATATAATTTACATTCTTTACTCATTTATTCTTGTTTATATTCCCTGAGATCTGCAATGCATTGGACTGTCTTTACATAATCTCTCCATCTTTAAGACCTCAAAGAATCTCTAGTGCAGATTTCCAGGATATGCAAGCAAAGCCTGGATTATTCTTTCCAAGCGTACTTTACTGTTAGTGTATCTGATTATTTGACCATTTCAGTATACTCCTCGAGTACGTTCTTCACATTTTTTAAAGAAAATACCTCCTACAATGTGCTTTTTAGATTAGTGTGTTTTATTGTGTTTTATTTAATGTGTTTGCTATTATAGTGCATGATGCTAATTATTCAATCAAGAATGTGACATCTCAAAATTAATAGAGATTCTACAATGAAGGATAAGAACAATAAGATATATATATATATATAATATGTAATATGTTATATATATTATAATACCACATATACAGATATATTTCTGGAGTCTGATTATTAAAAGATAATTAAATATAAAAATAAAAACTAAGGTAAGAATATTTTAATAGATAAATTTATATCCAGAGAGATGTTACTAGTCAAATATATTTGGGCTTGGTCTCTTCTGAGTATAAATTTTTAAACTAAAAGGCATGAAATGTTTATTTCATAGTATAGACTTATTCCCTCACTATACATACACACATATATACGCATGTACATGCACACCAAATTTACAATCCTCTTTTCCAAAATCAAATAACTATAACTACACTTGGAAAAGGACAACTGTTGTGCTGTTAATGTTCTATTTCTTTTTTTAAAAATATTTTATTTGAAATTAATAGTACACTGTATGTTAACTAACTGGAATTTAAATGAAAATTTAATAAGAATCAATCAGTCAATCAATCAATCTAGAGCAAAAACAAAAACAAAAACAAAAAACAAAACAAAACAAAAACAAACCTAAAACTTAGTTTAAGAACAGCCCATATGGAAATATATCTGAAGCATTATCCCATTGTCCTTTCTGGAAAATGAAATAAAGATTCCTCTACATGGTTCAATGTTTCTTGGTTGGTTTTATTTTATCATACAGGAGAGGGAGGGAGGAAAGAACTCAATTGAATTAACATTTGCCTAGTTCAGATTATTTATTTAAAAAAAATTAAGCAATAAACTCTTCACAATCTGTGAGAGGTTTATCTATTTATTCATATAATTTTAACTGAAATCTGTGTGGAATTTATGATGTTTTACTCTTTCTAAAAAAAAAAATGTCCTTGAGTTTTAATACAATCACAAATGCAATTAGTTTTCTTTTTCATTTAACCTGTTCCATCCTATTGGCAATGACAATTTTATAAATGGCATAATAAATGGCTTCTGCCTCAACAAACATGTATTTTCAAAAGCCCTATTTTTGACAGTGCACTTAAATAAAATATTCAATAAAAACATTTGTAGATATCTTATTTTTTGGACCTAGCCATAATAGGAAGAGACTCATGGTTTTATTAACTTGCCTATCCCCCCCCCCCCCTTTTTTTGCCATGTGAATATTTAAGTATCAACTGAAGTTTAACATTCGGTAGCTTCTCTGAGTGGCCACTTGGAATTCTACTCTAAATTTAATAGGACATAACAAAAACACGAAATTTACTAATTAAATGCCTACACACTTTGCAGTTAAATTAGATATATATCTTTCAATCATACCATGTTGGAATTCTTTGCTATTACTGACCTAATCAAATCTGGAACTACCTTAGGGACATGGAGTCTCACTAATTTACAGAGGCCAAAGATGATTTCAAATTCCAGGAAAGACAGCGTGTACCTGGGCCACAGCAAAAACTGTGACATGCTTGAGTGTCACTCGAGTTTTCTCTCCATTTGTCACACTTGGTATTATCTTCACGATGTCCTCCATCTGTCTCATTAAAGGCAGGTTTTCTTCTGCGATTGACTTATTTCACTCAGCATAATACCCTCCAGTTCCATCCACGTCGAAACAAATGGTGGGTATTTGTCGTTTCTAATGGCTGAGTCATATTCCATTGTATACAGAAACCACATCGTCTTTATCCATTCATCTTTCGATGGACACCGAGGCTCCTTCCACAGTTTGGCTATTGTGGACATTGCTGCTATGAACATAGGGGTGCAGGTGTCCCGACGTTTCCTTGTATCTGTATCTTTGGGGTAAATCCCCAGCATCATTCATTTGGGGAATATAAAAAATAGTGAAAGGGAATAAAGGCCAAAGGAGAAAAAATGAGTGGGAAATATCAGAAAGGGAGACAGAACATGAGAGACTCCTAACTCTGGGAAATGAACTAGGGGTGGTAGAAAGGGAGGTGGGCAGGGGGTGGGGGTAACTGGGTGACGGGCACTGAGGTTGCAGTTGATGGGATGAGCACTGGGTGTTATTTTATATGTTGACAAATAGAACACCAATAAAAAATAAATTTATTTTTTTAAAAAGCTGGGTTTTCTCAGTGAGAGAGAAGTTTGACTGCAAATAGCTCTATTGCTATGCTTCTGAAGAATGCCTTATTAACCATTCCCATCTTTAAAAAAAAAAATGTTGGGAGGACACTGATTGTCTCCCAAATGTACCTCTAGACTACAGCAAGACAAGGGGAGAAAAGTATGATTCTCCTTGCATGGACTAGAAGTCTACCCACTGATAAAAGAATTGTGATCAATGGCAGATTTTACCATCTGATTGGAGCAGAACCATCGGAGTGAATAGTAGATGTATGACACTTGGATTGTTCCATTGAGGTATTTTTTTTTTCCATTTAGGTATTTAAGATGATTCAGTATGTCTCAAAATGAAGTAAATTAAAAGAAAAAAAAATACCTTCAAACAAACAAAACATTTTAGAAGCAGATAAGAGTTCCAATAGCAAAATAGCAATTCTCTATGTGTAGTCGCTGGATGGTTGAATAACCTTAGGCAGATCACATTTGTTTCTTTGTGTGGAGAGTGGGAAATAATGCTATTATAAACCTACCAGAAATAGTGAGGGTGCATTAAAAAAACACACTTAGATGACTCAAACCCACAAAGCTTAGTTCTCACACATTAAGGGGCAATCAGATCTTGTCATGAAGTGTGCTCTGCTTAATTTAGTTACTTACAGACTCAAACTGATACAATTATGTCAAATGCTTGTCACTATGCCAATAGGAAAGGGAAATCTGAAAAGTTTTGATCTAGCAATTAAATGATGTCTTCTGGAGTTGACACCTGGCATTTTTGTGCTCACAATTTATTAGAAAGAACTTGTCACCTGGTTTCACTCAACCACAGTTGAGCCTGGAAGTAAAATGCCACCTATTAACAGATTTGAGACTATTGATACATGGACAGAACAATTTTTTCAACACTCTATCCACCTTCTAGTCACCAAATATTTGGTTCTTCTTTCACTCTAGACATATAAGGCACTAATCTCCTTTCAAGAGAGCTATCATTGAACCGCCATCTACTTCTGGCATCGAGTTTAACATCCAAGATTTGTGTATTGCTTGTTTTAATCTACATCATAATATTATTTGTATGAGTCCCTTAAACTCCTCTGTGGTTCTTCTCGATACAAATATTTATGAACTAAATAGATAAGTTATATAATATATCCTGGAAATTGGAATTTCAGCAAACACCTTCATTCAGAAAGAGGAAAAATCACATATTATATGTCAATTTTGTAATCTACCTGGACAGTCACTGTAAGGGTATATTCTGTTCAGTTCCTTTGTTTATTTTCTGGACTTCTTGAGTCCATTCTCCTGAATAATTCTCTCCTCTCCTCCTCTCCTTTATTCCATAAGCCTCAGATGGAAGGAGCAGTAGAAAATAATACCCTCTCTGGAAACTTAGTAGCATTTACTCAGCCTGCTTCTTATCTTAGAAGATTGGAGATCTTGGATAGTCTGGAATTTCCGGTAAATTCTGATCTTAAATAGATCAGATACTTCTTTTACTTTAACCCGTGATTTCATCAATATTCCAAGTCTCTTCAAAACATAGTAAGCTTTGGGATGCTTGGGTGGCTCAGTGGTTGAGCGCCTGCCTTCGGTACAAGGAGTGATCCTGGAGTCCTGGGGTTTACTCCCACATTGGGCTCCCTGCATGGAGCCTGCTTCTCCCTCTGCCTTGTGTCTCTGCCTCTGTGTGTGTGTGTGTGTGTGTGTGTGTGTCTCATGAATAAATAAATAAAATCTTATAAAAAAACATAGGCTTTCCATCAATTTGATTTAGTCAGCAATATGTGCCAAGAGATTCATCCACTTTTCTTTCCTACATACATTTCTTAGATTTGTGACAAATCTTTGCTTTTTTGAATCTGCTTGTTCTTCTTTCTTAATAGCTAGTATCTTAACTATATCAGGTTTCTTTGAAGAAACTTATTTTTACTCTACTTTCCTGGAGTCATTATGTCCCAAAGAGAGAATTTATTGAGAGTCAAACATGAATTGAGTCTTTGATCTTGAGATGCCTAAATCAAATCAGAGCTTTTAAGAATGAATGTGACAGCTGTGCCCTGACTTGATTCTTGCTGCAAGAATGAGTCTAATCAGACTTTATTGCTCAAAGATCTTAACTTGATTTTTTTTTTCCTGACTGCAGATGAGAAGCAGTTATTTCTTCCAAACTTGCAAGTCTTCAGATTTCTGGACTCAGATTTTATTATTTCATTCTTCTGTATTTTGAGCCAATTCTTGCAGTAATTTGACAAATGCAGTCAACAGTAACTAATACAATCAATGACCTTGTTGTTCAACTTCTTCCTCTGCACCTATAAGATCACCAGGTAGCAGAAAGTCAGCCATTCTCAATATACTCCTTTATTATTTAGGTCAGCAGCAGGCACCGTGTGGTTCCACTTTGGTTCTGAATGCCACTAGTTCATGGCTACTGCTCACAATGGCAATGGACAAAAGTTTACATTAGTGGCTTCTAGACAAGAGTGTCATAAGTGCTTATATAAACACACCTAAGATAATGTCTGATAGAGGCTGTTAATATGCACAATAAAAATCTATGTTTTTCATAACCTATCCCTCTTTATCCTTCAATCCTCTTCTCTAGAGGGAGGGAGAGAAGAATAGGTACATAGATGGATAGATAGATTAATAGATGATAGACAGAGACAGAAATATGAAAATGAGAGAACAAAAGAGACATAGGAGAAAAGGGAGATAGAAAAGAAAATGGTATAAAAAGCTAAGGGCTGTGTTTTATACCCATTTAATATATAATTTAAAAGCAATGACTATGTAATAAAGATTTAATTATCCAAGAGAAAATGAAGGCCACAGCTTTATTTCGATATATGATTTAGTTCTGCTCCTGGAATAAGAACAGAGTATAATATTTTGATAACTAAGATTTTCTTTATCTAGTGGTCCAGGAGATTTCTCTTTATAGGATTTCTTCTTTGATGAACATTTCTTCTGGCATCCAGTTCTAGTCGGAAGGTCAATTATGCCTCATGTGTTATTCGCAGCCACGTGAGCTGCTGGTAGAAATCTAATCATGTTTTATACTCTGTCAAAGTCCATGGACATTTTAAAGTAACTGCCCAATATTACAAAAAATAAAGGGAAAGTTTAACCATTTTGCAATTAATCCAAGACCTTTGATTTTTCCCTTGATGACATTGTCAAATAATATACTATTGTAATAGAAATATTAGAAAACAATTAAAGAAAACTTGATACAAATTTTAATCATTCTAAATTCCATGACAGAAAACTACTGATTCAATTTCGGTGCACCTTTCCAGCATGATCTCTATTAGTAGTATTATTATAGAAATGGGATCAAACTTTGGCATTATTTTTTCTCTTCTTACTCAATTAGCAGTATACTATAAATACACTCCTCCATATTCCTTCCCAGCTTACTCTCGATCCTCCATCTGCAGTGACCTCTGTTTGATTTCTACCACCATAGGGAAATTTTTCTGCACCAGTAGTCAATAAAATATTTTAGACTTCCTACTCCATTATTACTTTAGGGACAAGAATAGTTCACATCTGAAATTAAAATTTTATCTTTGGTTTTCTCTTGTATAATTAACCCCTTATTGACATTCAAGTTACGGTACTTAGTGAGCCTTCCTTGTGGGTGGGTAGACCTGATAGTGAATGGATTAATATCGAAATGCATCTTAGAAACTGTCTACAATGTTATTAAGTAACAAACATGACAATCACATCATTAGACCAAAGAGTCACATATTTTTACCCTGCATTGTAATAATCAAAGTAGTTCTAAATAAAAATGTGATTCATGTAGAATATTGTATCACTGGCCATAATGATTTTATACATGGAGTATTAATATTTAACTGTAATTCAATTAATTAATAAAAATCACACTTCCTTTGAAATTTATATCAAATCATACATTATTTTAATACATGCTTAACCTACCTAAGTAAGATTTTTCATATACGTTGACATAGAACAAGAGGAAATTGTCAGGGCATTCTCTATTTCCAGCCATATTTGAAAAGTAAAATTAATTTTTTTACTTTTCTCATAATTGGGTGCTAATAGAAAAATGGATCAAATCTCAGGAGACCTGTGTCATTCTCCTATAGTGAAGAAACTTTATGACTTTAAGTCAGTACTTTCATTCTCTCTAACTACTAGCACCTTTACCAAATGTGTAAAAATGAGAAATGGACAATGTTCTTTTAATGTCTCTTCCAACTCTACAAGCATTATGCAATGTCACTGATCTGCCAGGATATAATGTAGAAATTTATTTTTCAAGAAAATTCTTTAAGGAAAAACTACAGCTTTAAATTTGTCAAAAGACTTTACCAGGGAAGATGTAAACATAAATAGATAGATAGATCAAATGATCTTAATGTGTGTCTGTGTATTCATTTGATAAGTATTGTTTATTGATATAATGATATATTCCATGGTCCAATGGTCTAATACAATATTTTTATGATAATTAATTTCTTATACTTTGAGGAAACATTTCAGAGTGATACATCATCATAAGATTAATCTAGATATTATGTATAACTCAGACATTTTGAAGGATATTAGTATAAATTAATGCCTATTTTCAGATGATAATTCACATTTAATTAATCACTTTTCACACATAATTCAATGTCAAAAATTTACTATTTTAAGAGGTTTTCTATTTTTAATCACTGAATTATGTTTTAATAATAGTGAATACATAAGATAATTTTTGTCTCTTCAATTAGTATTTCTTTTATAAATTTACATAAAATTAGTAAACTCTATCAAAATGGAAACTACTATCTTATGTCTCTTTAAATGAGTACGGTCTGGTCTCTCTCCCTTAACAAAGAGAATACCAGGATACTGGGAAAAGAACAGTCACATACTTAGGTTTTAGGGCATATCCTATGTGTTGGATCTGAGATAAGACAATTTAGAAATTGAAACTAAAATCAGGTTATTTAAGGCATTTGTTTGAGTAAAAAAAAAAAAATCCATGGAAGAGGCAGCTGAATAACTACAGTATAATTATGCTCCTAATATCAAGAACAACAGACAATTAGAGAGAAGTGCCTAAAACTCCTCTGAGCCAAGAGTATGAACATAAATTTTTATGGTACTTGTCTTGTGGCATCCTACATGTTCACAAATGAGGAATTTAAAAGCTGGAAGTTGGGATTGTTTCGTCAACTGATTGTTGGTGCTTATCATTAATCTTCATCTCATGAGTAAATCAACAGTGAGATTAGCTAGCATCAGTTTTTTTTAAACTGTATTACCTCACTTATTCTATTGATTGTATAAAACCCCAATATCCCTGTTCAAAATACACAGAGTGGCATCTGTCTGACTGAAATAGACATCAAAGATGGTGAAAGCATAATTGAACACCCAAATTGAACACCTTCAGTAAAATAAATAGATAAAATCTGGTAACTAAAATGTAGTCTCAGCTTTAGGTCCAATGATCCTTTTACAGGGCCACATTACCATTTAAGAAATCAATAGGCTTTTTATACAGAATTTCTTATAAAGATGACCACATCTGTGAAAATTTAATTTGTGAGGGTTTTACATTTTGGGGAAAGGTATTATGACACGTAAAGATAGTCCCCAATTTACAATGGTTTGACTTAAAATTTTTCATCTTTATCATGGTGAGAAGGTGATACAAATTCAATAGAAGCAGTACATTGAATTTTGAATTTTGATCTTTGGTCTCTTCCTGGGCTAGTGATACACAGTGTGCTAATTCCCTGTGATGCCCAGCAGGGCAGTGAGCCACAGTTCCCAGTCAGCCACAAGATCCAGAAGCTGAAAAGCTGAATACACTAACAATCATTTTGTATCCATACAACCATTCTGTTCTTCACTTTCAGTACAGTGTTCAATAAATTACATGAGGTATTGAATATTTTATTATAAAATAGGCTTTGTGTTAGACGATTTTGCCCAACTGTAGGTTAATGAAAGTGTTCTGAGTATGTAGGCTAAGCTATGATGTTAGAAAGATCGGGTATATTAAATGCATTTTGACTTATACTATTATCAACTTATGGTGGGTTTATCAAGACATAGCCCCATGGTTAAGTCAAGGAAGATCTGTAGTTCAAAATTTAAAGTGCCATGGCTTATTTCTTCATACTAGGGATTTATCTACTTGACTATCTTTTAATATTATACTAATTTTCAATAATTTAGTATTTCTTCTGCATTTAGGTGTTTGTTTTGCAAGAGCTCGCAGGTGTCATTTATCACCCATAACTGTGTTGGTCAACCAGAGTTTCTTTGGGAGAGCAGCAGAACCATTGAAAGTGAGAGATAAAAGCCTCAAGCATGGATGCCTTTCATTAATCTAGACTGTCCCCTTTGGTCTTGGTTGTGGTGGCGTCACTGCCTCCTCCATTTTTACCGTTTGTCCTCTGGAAGTCTCACCTGGTCTTCACAAATCCGGTTCCTCTCTTGTTATTTCTTTGTCTTCTTTTTCTCGAGTTAAAAATATCTGAGCACAGATCGATTGAGACAGAATAATTTTTAGTGTGTCCAATAAAAGTTTTTAGTAGGTAAAAGATTGATGGGTATTCAAAACTCCAGCTATTTTAACATTATTTTTTCAGTCAGTAATCACTCAGTTCCCACATTGTACAGGATCTCCATAGATGGGTGAGAATTCAGAGTTGTTTGTGGAACATTGTATGAACCAAGACAAAGTATATAGGCTATTTCCCCAAATACATGCTTATTTCACATACAACTCCTTTGCTAATTTGTTGATTTTTACTGTAGATTTATTAAATATTACTAGGGAAAATATATTCATTGTAAAATATTTTAGAAATACAATAGGAAATGAAAAAAGTCTCTCTTCCACTTTTTTTTCCTATCTCACCAGTTATCTTTCTCAAAGGCAATCATTCTGACATTTGTGTGTGTGTGTGTGTGTGTGTGTGTGGTTGTTCAATCTGTGTACCTATAATCAGCTTCACGTATATTTATTTTACATAAATATATCACATTCTATTTACTGGTTTAACCTTATCTTTTTTCATTTTTTTAACCTAGTGTTTACCTTGTTTTGGGGACTATGTTCTTTAAAAAAATCACTGTATTTTTATTCAACTGGTTACTTTACAACTTTGTTTTTATGTAATATTCTTAATCACTCATTTCTCCAATATCTACTGATTCTTAAGTGAGTGAGGAAATTGATTTTCTCTTTTCTCTGTTTTTACTCCCTCCCTAGGTATTCAGTAGTTTTATTATTTTGTTATTGATTAGTTTTATAACTTTATATCACTTATACTTCTCTTACTTATTACCCTCAAATATTTTGACTTTGTCCACAAAAGAGGAAATCACTGTTACTTCCACCTTTTCCCTCTTCTCATAAATTTATGTATAAATTTATTTATTTATGACAGCATTTCCATGCTGTCACACTTTGTAACATTATCTTGTGACATATTTATAATGTTCACATGTGTTTTAGTTTAAGCCATACAAATAAATGGACATGTTGTTCAATAATAGTTATTTTACTAAGTTTCTCTTTTAAATCTCTTCATTACTAGAAACTTGTCCTCTGATAGTTTCTTTGAGAAGGACTCATATAACCTTGGATTGGTTTTTCATATTAAAAATGGCTTCCAAAAAAAATAAAATAAAATAAAAATAAAAATGGCTTCCGTGTTCAAAACTGATATGAGTGTCAGTCAGTTTGCCTGAATATGGAGTTTCGGAGTCATGTTTTGTTTTTATAAAAATATTATACACAGCATTCCTCTGTCATGAAGGAGATGTGAAAAGATAGACTGATTTTTTTTTTTTTTTTTGTCTTTAAGGATGACTTGATATTTTTTTGTCTAGATAACCAGTGGAAATTCATTCTTTGCATTTAAGATTTATCATCTTTCCTACAATATCTGTTTGACATTTATTTTATTATCTTGTGTCAACTTTTCATGGAACATCTTGTTCTCCTTAAATCTGTAGATTTAAGTTTCCTTTATACCAGTCATTTTTTCTTAAATTTTATCTTCCTATTTTTCTTCCTTTTTTATATTCCTATTCTTCTTCAAGAAAATCAGTTATATATTTATTGCTTCTCCTTGTCTATCTTTTTTTTTTTTTTTTTCCTTGTCTATCTTTCAAAGGTATTACTTTTCCATAATATTTGTTCAGTAAACTTTACATTTGGAATAACTTCAGGTTTCCAGAAATGTTGCGTGATGGCAGATAGTTCGAATTCCATTTCAAATATGTGATTTAGATATTTCACACTAAATATGCATGTAGTCACTAAAAGAAAATATAAGTGAAATGGGGCAAGGAAAATTGTAGACCATTTCGTTGGAAATATGAATTGTAAATATATAATAACCTGTTTTATATAGGATTTGGAAAAAGTGAATGTGACTAGTTCTCCATTTTGACTTGATAGACTAGGGAAGCTTAAACGTGAGTGAAATTGTGTGTAGTAGTTTTCAGGATTCTCTGTGTTTGTTTTAGCTGAAACTGACATAATTATCACTTTGCCACTATCATCTCAATCTGCTGCCTTGTGTCACTGCCCAACAAATAACAACACTTTGTTGTCATGGAGATATTCTAATCAAAGTCACATTGTGGGAACTTATGAAGTAGTGAAATGAAACCAACGGTGAAAATTTAAAGGATAACTGGATTTTCACCAAAGCCAATAACAAAAGAGTAAGCAAAGGAATTACAGAAATATCAAGAAGTATGTAGTAGGCTGGTAATGGCCCTCAAATATATCATATCTTAATACCTAAAACACGTAAATGTTACCTTACTTGAGAAAAGAGTCTTTGCCTATGTGATTAAATCCAAGATCTGAAAATGGATGGATGATCGTGGATTATCTGGATGAGTTCAAAATGCCATCACCTGAATCCTTATAGAGGGAGATTAGACACATGAATACAACCACACCAACATATGCACAAGCACACACATGTATACATACTTACACACACAAACACAGAAGACATGATATGAAGCCAGAGGCAAAGATTAGGACCATGTGGGAAGGCTGGAAGAAACAAGGAACAGATTCTATTATAGAGCTGCTGCAGCCTTGCCAATACCTTGATTTTGGTTCAGTGAAGGTATTTGGATTTTTGGTGTACAGAACTGTAAAAGGATATTTTTTTTGTTGTTTTAAGTCACTGACTTTATAGTAATTTGTTATAGTAGTCACAGAAAAGTAATACAAATCACTTGTTTATTAAAGAAGATTATTGGCAGTTTTTATGCATATGCAAGGATTGGAAGTTTTAAGTAAAATACAAGTTTCCCTCTTCTGTCTAAAATAATTAACAAATGTATTATGTATGTGTTTGTTTTAATCATTGGACATGCCAAATTCTACACTCATTTAGAGATATATAAACTCCCTGTATGCAATCTCAGCTGAGTATAGGTGTGTGTGTGTGTGTGTGTGTGTGTGTGTGTGTGTATACCTAATTTTTATATAGATTTTTTGTTTCTACAGAAAAATAGTTTGGTGTTTTCATTCAGATTTATCTTGTTAGCAGGAGAGTAATGTGATCTGAGTTGAAAGCCACGTATGAGTTGTGTGAACTTGGGAAATCATCCTATCCATAGAGCCTCTCTCTTCTGGAGCAATGTGGGAATAGCACCATCTAAGTCATTGGTTATTGTCAGGGTATACCAGATAGTAAAATTAAAATGCATAACACAGTGTGGCCTAGTGCTCGAAACATAGTAGGCACTCAATAAATAATATGGACTTATATTCCCTCTTCTCAAAGGCAAACAATATATTCCTCAGGGAATTACTCTGGCAAAAGACCAGAATTGTGAAGATTGTTGTTTTGAGAAGTAGATTGCTTCAGTTCCATTTTCCTTATAAATGGTTAAGTTTGGATATTGTGGAGGTTGAATCTAATTTATCATTACTGTGAAGATGTCATGTAATACTGTGTAGAAAACTGGCTTTTGTGAGTGCAAGGATGTTATAGTTTCCAATAAAATTACAAAATATTTACTGCATCCAGACCAGAGACTGTGTCTGATTTCAATAGCAGGTAAATAAAGACCTGTTCTCACAGCCTTAAATCACTGTCATCCCTGCACAGACAAGTTATTCATTTCCAGACGAAAAGCCCAACACCGCCCAGTTCTATTGAATGTGAATTTTCTTCCTACTGAATTTTACAGTCTGAAGCAAATAACAGTGGCTCAAAAGGAACAGTCACGGAATTATTAAAACTCAAGTAAAATTCATTTTAATAATGTATTTTAAAAGCTCTGAAGTTGAAGTATTAATCAAATTTCTAAAATTCAATTAATCATACCATAAATGTTTTTAAAGCAATCTTTCCCTAGGGGGTGAAATCAAATTAATCATAGGAAAGTTTGCTGACAAATGTTTGTTAAACGCATAATGTAAAGACATGATGAGGATTCTATTTTCTGCTCTAAATGATGTGACTGCCAATTTTGAGGTTGTAGAAAGAAATAGTGCCTCCAGTAAGCTCAGAGCTAACACTGCGTGTTTTGTATCCAGCTCCTGATATAAGTCTCAGACTTTTTGTTATAGAGGAACAGTCATAGACCAACCATATAAGCCATAATTAAAAATTACAATTCCATCTATTTATGGCATATAGACCATATCATAGTAAAACCCAGTGACTAAGTGGATTAGAATAATAAATCTGTAGCTATTTTATAAATACCATCCCCTAATACTGCTCCCAGAATTGTGGATACGCCATGATCAATTCCATCATTTAACTATTCCTATGAGCATGTCATTTACACTATATACCAGGATACTACAAATAGATTAAATATCTAAATACAAAAAAAAGGCACCAGAAAAGTACTAGAGGAAAGCTTGACTACATTACTTTACATGCCGGAGTGGGAAAGACCACTGACACTTGAAAGGTAGTGTCAGTATATTAATTAAGCTCTGAGTTCTCTATCATTGCTGCCCGTTTTTTAAATAAAAAATGTTTTAAAAGAACTAATAGAATTCAAAAATCTCAAAACTCCACCTTGGTCATTTCTCAGAATATTCTGACTAGACCTTAGGTCTCGTCAAGCATTTCCAATCATTATTCCCCTGAGCATATTTTGATGATCCTTCTATGTCATGTGCGTGTTTGTGTTTTTTACTTTAATCTGTTTTTAATATAACTTTATTTGTGAGCATGATTGGACAAGATATTTGCCATTTTCTTTTAACCCTCAGTTCACTCTTCTATGTGCTTTTTTTGTGATCTTGGGCCTGAGAGACTACACCCTGAATTTCCTAAAGTAACTCGCCAGATGGTTTTCTCTTAATTTGTATCAATAGGAGACACTCATGAAAGATTGCAAAGAAAAAAAGACAGAAGAAAAGATTCATTATAGGCTTCCAGAGTCTCCCCACATCCCACTGACAGCAAAAGACAGTATGTTCCAGTCTTAGAACCTCTAATTACCCCCAGGACCCACCATCTGATCATGTCAGAAATACCAGTACAGTCCCATCATTCCCAGCTCTGGCCATGAGGGCCATTTTAGAGTTATTGGCACTGGCTGCAGGGTGATAGCCTCCCCACGACCCACACAAAAGAAGTCCAAGCACTTACTATGAATCAGGAGCCTGAAAAACCCTTTTCCTGATCTTCAGAGATTAAGTGACAACTGTTTACCCACCCCTACCTACCCCTAACGCCTAGGTTTTGTGACAGCATCTCTTCCCTTGGATTTCAAGTCCAACAAGTGGTAGCTTTTCAAAAGCCATGTAACCAATTTCCTTTATTTAATTGTCTCTGGCACAATACCAACTATGGTTTCTATTTTCTTGTCATGTCCCTAACTGATACTATAAGAGGCACCAGGATTAGTCACAGGAACCATACCATTAAATGAGGAGCCCTGGAATTTTTTTTTTTTTCCTGGAATTGGTTTTGATGATTCAACAGTTTTTGGAAACTAGCAATCTGTGGCATACAGTGGTATCCAAATTACTTGAATTAGCAATTGTCATTCCTTTGAATCCAACTGTTTTACATCATATGCAGAATATCAAGTGACTACAGTAATTTATCATTTTCATATTAATGGTGATATTAAGAACTAAGATTGGGAAACCACTTTGTGATTCTCTTAAAAGTTTTACACAAAGAAAACGACGAGCACAGGGCCATACGGTCTTTGATCCATCACAGTCAGATGATCAGAGAGCTACTACTGTGGTTCTAAAATATCTGAAAATGGCTGAACAGATATCAATGAAAATTATATTCCAAATTTAATTATGCTGAATGCAAATTAATCATGCAAGTTGAATTCCCACTTTCCTTGCCGCTATGTAAAAAATAAGGGAGTAGAATGAGGAGTGGGATTCTGATTGTGCAATATGAAAAATTCCTTGTACCTGATAGAAGTTGAAATCCTTGAATATACAACTCTCCTTGAGACTTTCTTAATAATGGAAGCAGCACCCCTACCTGTGGATGAGGAGATAAACTTTCCTTGCTTGATGACTGAGGACAGTTTTCTTGCAAGGGGATGCCATTTCTCTGAAAACCCAATCTCACTACACCTTATGGTTCAAGATTTACAATTACAACCATATTTTAGCTTTAGAGAGACAAGAGCAACATCAGACCCAGATGAGTAGTTTTTACATGAAAGTATTGGTAAGATTTGCTAATTTATAGAAGTATATAACCTGTAAAATTTATCTGGGAATAGATCCAAGAAAGCTAAATCAAGGAAACCGATATATCAATAGATGGGGATAATATATTGATATGGAGACCCGTTTTAACTGAATTCTTCAGCTCAGGCAATGTACTAGCTCTACTATTTATTTGACTGCTTGACTGAAAGCTAACCTTGACAATGCCAAATAGTCAATGGGTTGAGATGCGTCGCAGTTTGGGTTTAATGGAAGCAGAAGCTGAGGTGGAGTTTGAGGTGCAATATATTTCCTAAGGCTCAATCCCTGTGAAAAGAAGGAGGAAATCGATTGTATAGAGCAAAGGGCTAACATACAAATACAAAGAAAATACAATAGTGTCCTGGCAAATTCAGTCAAATCAGTGGTGAAGAGCTTGGAAGAATTCCATCCTCAACTTTACTGCATTGGGGGCCAACATAGTTGGAAACCTCCCCACTTAGCTGCAGAATGTGGGCTGCCTCAGGAGAAGCTGCTCCCTGCAACCAACATAGACTCTGAAGGAGCCAGTAGCAGCACATTGTCTTCAGCCTCTCTTTAAATGCACAGCACTTCCTTCCTTAAAGGGGAAGATGGGGGGCTCGGAAGGAGAATCAGGGTGTCCAGGGTGTCACCATCTGTCTGCCACAAGATGACAGAAAGTCCCTGGCTTGAATCTATGGGAAGAAATTCAATGTCAGGGAGATACGAAGGTTGAAATGGATTCTTCATGCATGATGTGAACATAGCCCCATATTCCCTGAGAGCCTAAAAAGCTCTGGTCTCATTAACTCTGCAAACCGTGGTGCAGTTAGTGCTTCTCCCCGTGGTATTCTATTCAGAGGACATTTCCACTTTTATCACTTTTTAAAATCTTGAGCTGCACTTGAGCTGGAGCAACATTCCATATTGTCTCCTGTAATGTATCCAGAAGTATTCATCTTTGTCTAAACCCATCAGCCTCTTAGACTACCATCCTCTTGTTCGTGATGTTTCTTTATTGAGATGCCATCCCTTCCCTCTTGTTTGGAAAATGAGTTCCTGCTCATTCTCTAAGTTGTGCTTTAAACATTAGATTTCTTTAAAACTTCTTGGCCTCCTGCCGACAAAATCGACTGGTCTATCCCATCACCTGTAAATACCAAGACATTATATTACTACATTTTCTTTGTGTGTTAATCTTCCACGTGACTTTAATATCCTTGAGACCCTGGGCCGAATCTTAAATATCTTCTTTTATTCAGTTCTTGCCTCACTTTATATCTCCTCATTAAGATTTGCTGAGGAAAAACGTAGCTTTTATGGCAAATTGTGAAGTGATGGCGCAATTAACTGAGATTAAGAAGCTGTGAAGAGGAGGTTTGTGAAGAACATAGGAAAATAATAACAGGCTGAATGTGAGACAATTTGAGTTTGAAGTGTCTGAGACAGAGCCTGCCACAGATAATATGTGTTTGTGAGATGATGAGTGAAAGAATAAATGAATGAACAAATGAATGTGAAATACTTCAGTGGAAGATTTCTGTAGCCAATCCTGCAGTCCAGGCTAGAGATGGAATGAGGAGATTGTTTAGCAAAGTAAACACATTTTTCTCTGGCTCCCTTATCTTTAGACTGCAGAGTATGGGGATGTCGCAGTTTCTCCAAAAGTCTCAGAATCACCCCGCGAATAAAAAGTCTCGTATTTTTTTCAAGGATTATTAAGGTATAATTGATGTTCAATGAAATGCCCATATATTAATATTGTGAGACTTGACATATACATACACAATAGAAATAAACACTACAATTAAGAGAATATATCCATTACCTCCATCAGTTCATCATGCCTCTGATAATCCCTCCTTCACACTTCTCCTCCCTACCCCATTATCTCCAAACCACTGATTCATTTTCTATCACTATATATTAGTATTTATTTTCTTGAGATTTATATACAATTAATTAACAGCATATATTTCTTTTTTTGTCTGGTTTATTTCACAAAGCAGAATTATTTTGAGATTTATCCATCTTTTTGCATGCACCAACAGATATTTCCTTTTATTTATTAATAGTATTTCATTTATGGATATACACGAACTGTTTATCCATTCATAAATAGTTGATTATCTTTTGGGTAGTTTGTATATCATGATATCATTTGGATACCCATTGGACAATGAATGGGTAAATTGCTTATCTATTTTCTTTTTTTTTTTTCTATTTTCTTGACATACATATTTGGTAGGTTTCCACTTTCTGGATATCAAAAATAAAGGCTCAATTAACAACTGTGTGTCAGTCTTTAAGTGGACATGTATTTATTTCTTTTTTCTTTTTGGAAAAACCTAGGAGTGGGATGGTTAGGTTAAATGATAAGTCTGTGTTTAATTTTTAAAGGAATCTATTAATATTTCCCAAGAGGTTATACAGTTTTACATTCATACCAGGAGTTTTTGAGAGTCTCAGGATGAAATTGTTCCAATACTTTCAGAATCATCACATGTGGAAAGAACTACCTGAATGCCATTTATTAAATGTTACAGAATTTTTTATGTCATGTGATCTTTTTCACATTCTTATCCAAAGCCATTCATATTTTAACTACTTTTGGAATCTTGAGCATGTTGTAATTCCTGGTTCACTTTTCTTAGCATTTCCTTCTTCCTGTTTAAGAACCATTCATTCTATTTTCTAAGCTGTTGGGTAGAGTGGTTCTTCTTAAATCTTCTCCCTTTCTGAGGCAAAGAAAGCAGCATGCATGAGCTTCACGGAGACCCGGCATTGAATTCTGTCTGTCAGGGAATATCTTTGGCACAGAATCTTCAATTTCCAAACCTTTTATTACAAATGGGATTTTCCTGATTTGTGACCCCTCAAGAGTAGCTACCTTAGATGTCTGACTGTTTCTATTCAGGCTTCTTGAACAACTTTCTTCACATGATCTTACAATTTTTCTCTTTCTTACTTAGGTCAACAAAATTTCCTTCATGAAGGTTACAACTAATTACTAATAAATTTTAATTAACAAAACTGAGGATAGTTACCAAGTGAGAATGGGAATTTTTAGAACTTCACTTATAACCCTCCTTCCATTATTTGCCCAAATCTTGAATACTTTTTACCCTTTTCTGGAGAATATCAGCATTACCATAGATACTGATATTTTCTCTCTCAGCTTAGTGCAATGAGGTCTTTCATGAGAAAATATTCCACTATCCCATTCTCTCACCCCAGTAAGGTAGGTGCAATTATGTATCCTCTTTAACTCCTTGTGTAGGGAGTATACTTTACTATTATAGCACCTCTCATATTATTGGAATTGTATCTTCATACCTTTTTTTTCCATTATTATGGTGAGTCTTATAAATACAGCTGTCTTGTTAGAATTTTTTATTTTCATGCTTATTCGAATTTTTTATTTTCATTCTGTTCACATGTAATCTTGTCATCATATGCTGCATGTGTGATTTCTGCTTTGCTGATTCTAGAAATTGTAAGACCAAAGCATCTAACAAGCAATATTTTAAGATTTATAGATTGATAAATCAATAAAGGGATTCTTTAGAACCATTAAGTACTATCTGCATTCATTCTGGACTAGCATGCATTCATCCTGAAATGACCTCTTTAAAATTATTCTTGAGAGAATCTGAGCATGACAATCTTTCCTTTTTCCATTCATGAGTCAAAAATGTTTATGATCTGTGGTGGTTTATGACTATATGACAGTCAATGGTAACTTTATTGTTACCATTTATGTATTTCAGGCTTACATTTCGTCTTGGGAAGAAATATTAAGTTCAAAAATCAGAATTCTATATTACCTTATAATTATTGAGTCATTTCACAATAGTTAATCCTGTTTGATCTATACCAGCCTGATGATGTAGATAATGCAGGTTGGAAAAGCTACCTACACTTAAGATCATTTAGGCTACAATTTATTCAAAAGTTGCCAGAAAGAGACATATATCTATTCATTAATCATGAAAACCAACAATGAAGCTATAAAAGTAAGGGCATGTCCATGAACAATAAAAATACTAAATAATGGCCTTGCATTAGGTCCTTTTGTCTGCCCTCACAATCACCATGTTCTTGTGAAAGCCCAAAGTTATCTTAGAAACATAGAGTAGAACTTCGAAGGGTATATAATAAATACCAGAACACTCAGAAATGAAATGGATTTGAATGGCAATGCTCATTTTGCTCTTAGCCAAGGGTTATCTCCTTTAAAGAGAGGCAGTACATTGGCAAGGAAGATAGGAATGGTATTCATCTCTAATATTCCTCCCACCCCCTGCAACATGCTCTATCAATAACAGATGTTTGCTCTATAAGTTCCTCTTCTGTGTTGCTTGTGCTCCCTAGAGAGTTAATCCTCATTGTTGTCTTCTCATAGGAGCGACTTAATCAGATAATGGAAGTTCATTTGGGTTAACTGACCAGAGTGAGGATGAGTATAGTGGGATGGGCCTATGATAACTGTAATGAGTGCCCAGTGTTCAAGGAAAGAGAAAGCTGTTGGAAAGTGGGAGCACAAACATGTCAAATTTTACTTACTATGTTAAGAAATTGACAAAGGACTAATTTTAATCTATCCAGCTTGGTATGTGTCCTGTCCTGTAACCCATAATGCTAATCCCAATGATTCTATCAATTGGACCCTCTTGCCTTTGGCTTCTGGTCACATTCAATCACTAAGATACAACAGTAGTTAGTAGATTTAAGGGCAGAATGAAACAGAGGTGAAGAAATTCCCCCCTGCTCCCTTCCTGCTTTCATTCTGTCAATATAGAGAAATCTGTACTCCTCCAGGAATACGGTTACCACTAAGTGGAGCCTTTCCAATGACTCCAGCTCCCATCGGGTTCTGTGGGAGCCATCAGCAGCATCTCTGCACCATCAGCTTGAAGGTGACAATTGTTCTACTGCTATTAATATTTGAGTACTTCAGCATCCCTGACTGGTTCTCCTTTTGGTCTCTTTAATCTTTCTTACACCTCAGTCAAGAATCCCATCTTTAAAATCTTGGTTTCTCCATCTGACTATAAAACCTCAGTCTTCTGATATTTGTTTCCAACTTGATTTCTGCCAATTGTCTTTTCTCAGGTAAGGAGGGGTGGAGGCTGTCTATGTAGAGTTGATGAAAGCACAGGGATCTGCTTAAGAAGAATGTGAAGCAACATCCTAGATTCCCTACTCTCTAGAAATATACTATTTTCTGTTTAATAACAGATGTGGTAGAAGTAGAATTCAGAGAACACTTCTTCAAAAGTTGACTATTTCTTTACTCTGTGACTTCAGTAAGAGTTAAATAGATTAACCTCATGAAGTTGTTCTATTTCTTATATCATAGCAGTCCTAAAAACAGTCCGGCTTGCCTAAGAGTTGCTTTGAGGACCAAATGAGGTAATATAAGTGAAAGTACTTTGAAAACTCAAAGGCAATATCTGAGCATAAGATAATATTATTTTATTGATTACTTAGGGGTCTAAAATGAACCCGTTATCATCATTTGTGATATATTACACTACAAATCTTGGAAAATGACACTTGGAAAGCTGTAAACTATTTCATGCATAATTATTTGAAATTTAGATAAAGAGGCATTTTCTCCTAAGAAGAGAGAAGAAATTATGAACAATTCCTTACATACTCTAATCCCATTAAAGATATAATAAATAGAAAATAATAATCTAATGTGGGTGGTAACACCCAGCTTCATCTCCCCCTAAACTATATTATATTACGTTTCATGTTTGTTCAGCTTTAGATTGATCTCGGTATATTTTTATATCTTTTTCTATAGTTTTTTGACCAATCAAGGTTAGAGCAGAGCAGTTTTCAATATCTTTTATCAAAAGAAAAAAAAAAGATTAAAGATGTTTGCTAAGATTTTTCCAGTCTTAATTATAATAAAATATGTACTTTCCCTTTATTTTTTTTATAAGAGATCAAGTTAGTCTACAATGCACTTTTCTTTTTTTACTGCAGTCTCAGCGTATGGATTATAGGATGATAGGAAAAGTATACTTTTTTGGTGAATGCATAAGTCTGCCATGCGGAAGTGTGCCCTTTATATACCTTGAATAAAATATGACAAATACTATATATTTGGTATATGGTATATGGATAATACAGGTATATGACACAGGTATATGGATAATATACATACATACATGTAGTATACATATATATATAATTTATTTATATATGTATGTCATGCCAGACCTACACAAAACCCTCTTGATGGAAAGAAAGTTCTTCCAAAACTCTCATTCTGTACATAGTATTTCCATTGGTAATCAGATTGCTCATCAAAGTGACATTGTAATTCCCATTTACTTAGCCATTTTTATTTTAAATAAGACATAACTCTCCTTTTTCTTTTCAAGGTGGTATTAGTTTCCACCATCATGTCTCAGCCACCCTATTTCCCTGTTTTAACATTCAATGACAATCAAGTTGAAACCTTCTTTACTGGAATGTATTTAACAAAGAAGAAAGGTAACCTTCAATAAGTATCCATTAAAATATTCTAGCTTAGTATGTCACAGAAGATCAATTTGAAAGTTGTCTTGTTTAAATGAGAGCATCAATTTAAAAATTCCACTAATGTCTTCTGGAATCATTAGTAGTTTGGCCACAATTAGAGAGACAGAGAGAGAGAGAGAGAGAGATGAAGAGAGAGAGAAAAACATATTCTCTAGACAGTTAAAAATATTGAGCAAAATTTCAGGCAGGCATTAGCAAAGCATAAAGATACTACTGCATTGTACTTTTAGCAGTATCTTTTTCATATCAAAAGCATAGTTTCCCACCTTATAACAGAGCAAGTATTCTATTTAGTATTCATCATCTGAAAGAAATTGTGATAATTAACTGTATCCTCTGAGATAGCTGCTAATGATATGTGCGGAAACTGGGCTGCTGATGTTTGAAATATATCGAACCAAAGACAGATATTTCTAAAATTCAATTGTGAGCTTTTCTCTTCCTTAGAAAAATGTGGATAAGGACTATGATATAGTAGGAATTACTAATTGCTTGATGGGGGATTGTATCTCAGCGATGATTCATTGTTTAAAAAATGGCATTTTGTTCCTTAAAATTTTAACTCTATTTCTGAGAACTGCCAAGCTATTTCTGAGTTTTTTATCTGTAATGATGTAGCTAAAAATCTTCAAAAAATATACAACAATGATAGCATAATATTATTGTTTTACTTTTACTTAAACTATCTTTTTGAACAAAATGCTATTGAGATATGCAAGGTTATATTCATAATTTGTGGCTAATGAATTTTTAAAAATTCAAGGGATATTTGAAAGCTCCATGAAAAGAACTTGAGGTAATACTGTTACCAATGACTAAAAATAGTAGTTCCTGAGGGAAAAAAACACACACTGTGTGAAATAGAACAGTTATCCAGATATGTTCCCATTCTTTAACAATCATCAAAAAATTATATAATACTTTTCTTAATAGACAATTTTTAGAGAAGTTTTAGGTTCATGGCAATAGTGAGGAGAAGGTGCAGAGATTTCTTATATGACCTGCTAAGTTTCCCAACTCTAACCTGGGGGTGTAGGGGGAGTTCCCCACACCAAAAAAAAAAAATGCCAAGCAATTCTTGAACCCTTTTTGGATTTCTGTCTCAATTCTGACACTTTCTACCCAGAGATAGTATCAGATTCCATACATTAAGTGTTTGGCCCCAACCCCCCACTTCAGCTGCCAATATCAAGCTCCAGACTGTTACCCATGCTTCTGACCAACCAGCTATTGATTAGAGGTTTCAATGACCCTTTCCTTGGGTTTCCGATAGCAGTTGCAATTCCAAGTTGATAGCTGTACTTCTGACTAGCTATAAATCAGAGAGTCTCTGGACTTCTTCCTCAGGTCTGATTAATTTGTTAGAAGAGCTCACAGGACTCAGCAAAACATTGGGACTAAAAGTGCTAACCCTCGGGGATCCCTGAGTGGCTCAGCAGTATAGCACCTGCCTTCCATCCAGGGCATGATCCTGGGATCCCGGGATTGAATCCCACATCGGGCTCCCTGCATGGAGCCTGCCTCTCCCTCTCTGCCTATGTCTCTGCCTCTCTCTCTCTCTCTCTCTCTGTGTGTGTCTCTCATAAATAAATATATAAAATCTTTAAAAAAAAAAGTCCCAACCCTCTAATTATATGGTTGGTCTTCTGACAACCACCCCCTACCTTTGGGTGGAGCCCAAAAGTCACCTTTATTAATATAACAAAAGAAACCTGTATCACTCCAACATTTGAGAAATTTCAAGGGCTTTGGGAACTGTGAGCGAGGAACTGTGGACACAGACCACATATACATAAGAAATATATTTTGGTCATCTGAATGACTAAACTTATATTTCTTATAAATCACATTATCACGTACTGCCTGCCCCAACACATGTGTACCCTCCCCCATTATCAACATTCTCCAGTAGAGTGTTACATTTATTATAATTGATGAACCTACATTGATTTTATTCCCCAACATCCACATCCTATATTAGGCTTGACCTTTTTGTTGTATGTTCTATGAGTTTAGACAAGTTTTTAATGACACGTAACCATCATTATAGTAGCACTCAGAATATTTTCACCACCTTAAAAATCATCTGTGTTTTGCCTATTCATCCTATGTTCCTCCTTAACCCATTGCAAACACTGCCCTGTATTGTCTCCATAGTTATGCCTTTTCCAAAATGGGGTTTTTATCTTTTATTTTATTTTTTCTTCTCTTCCCCTATGTTCATCTGTTTTGTTTCTTAATTTCCACATGTGAATGGAATCATACGGCATTCGTCTTTCTCTGACTGACTTATTTCACTTAACATAATACCCCCTAGCTCCATCCATATCATTGCAAATGGCAAGATTTCATTCTTTTTGATGGATGAGAAATATTCCATTGTAAATATATAGCACATCTCTTTTTACCCATTCATCTGTCAGTGGGCATCTGGACTCTTTCCATTATTTGACTATTATGGACATTTCTGCTATAAACATTGGTGTTCACGTGCCCTTCAAATCACTATGTTTGTATCCTTTGGGTAAATGCTTGGTAGTACAATTTCTAGGTCATAGAGTAGTTCTTTTTTTTTTTTTTCTTTTTGAGGAAACTCCATACTGTTTTCCAGAATGATCACTTTGCATTTC
Organism: Vulpes lagopus; assembly: GCF_018345385.1. Lineage (NCBI taxonomy): Eukaryota > Metazoa > Chordata > Mammalia > Carnivora > Canidae > Vulpes > Vulpes lagopus. The sequence continues at coordinate 137,644,610 of NC_054827.1, forward strand.
CACCAACTTTGAAAGAGGGTTCCCCTTTCTCTGCATCCTCAGCAATGTCTGTTGCTTTCTGAGTTGTTAATTTTAGCCATTCTAAAAGGTTTGAGGTGGCATCTCATTGTGGTTTTGATTTGTGTTTCCCTGATGCCAAGAGATGTGGAACATTTTTTTCATGTGTCTTTTGACCATTTGTATATTGTCTTTGGAGAAATGTCTGTAAATGTATTCTGCCCATTTAGTGACAGGATTTTTTTTGGGGGGTGTTGAATTTTTGTGTTTTCTTAATAGATTTTGGTTATTAGCCCTTTATCTGATAAGTCATTTGAAAATATCTTCTCCCATTCTGTAAGTTGACTTTTAGTTTTGTTGAGTGTTTTCTTAGCTGTGCAAAAGCTTTTTATCCCAATGAAGTCTGAATAGTTCATTTTTGCTTTTGTTTCCCTTGCCTTTAGACAGGTCTAGCAAGAAGTAGCTGTGGCCTAGGACAAAGAGGTTACTACCTATGTTCTTATCTAGGATTTTGATGGATTCTGGTATTACGTTTAAGTCTTTCATCCATTTCGGGTTTATTTTTGTGTATGGTGTAAAAAAATGGTCCAGCTTCATTATTCTGCATGTGGCTGTCCAATTTTCCCAACACCATTTGTTGAAGAGACTTTTTCCCACTGGATATTTTTTCCTACTTTGTCAAAGATTAGTGGATCATAGTGTTGAGGGTCCATTCCTTGGTTCTCTATTCTATTTCATTGATCTATGTGCTGTTTTTGTCTTGATGATTGAAGCTTTGTAATACAGCTTGAAGTCCAAATTTGTGATGCCTCCAGCTTTAGTTTTCTTTTCTAACATTAATTTGGCTATTTGGGATCTTTTCTAGTTCCATGCAAATTTTAGGATTGTTTGCTCCAGCTCTGTGAAAACTGGTGATGGTACTTTGATAGAGTTTGCATTGAATGTGTAGATTCTTTTTGTGTGTGTGTGTGTGTGTGTGTGTGTGTGTGTGTGTGTGTAGATTCTTTAGGTAGCATAAATGGGCATGGAATATTTTCCATTTATTTGTGTCTTCCTCAATTTCTTTCAGAAGTGTTCTATAATTTTCAGGCACAGATCCTTTACCTCTTTGGTTAGATTTATTCCTAGGTACCTTATGGCTTGGGGTCCAATTGTAAAAGGGATTAATTCCTTGATTTCTCTTTCTTCTGTTTCATTGGTAGTGTATAGCAATGCAACTGACTTCTGTGCATTGATTTTATATCCTGTAACTTTGCTGAATTCATGTATCAGTTCTAAAAATTTTTGGTGGAGTCTTTCAGATTTTCTACATAGAGCATTATGTCATCTGTGAAGAGTGAACATTTGGCTTCTTCTTTGACAATTTGGATGCCTTTTATTCCTTTTTGTTGTCTGACTACTGAGGCTAAGACTTCTAGTACTATACTGAACAACAGTGGTGAGAGTGGACATCCCTGTCATGTTCTTTGCTTGAGGGGAAAAGTTCTCAATTTTTCCCTGTTGAAGATAATATTCACTGTGGGTCTTTAATATATGGCTTTTATGATATTGAGGCGTGTTTCCTATCCTTGCAGGGTGGGGATTTTTATCAAGAAATGATACTGTATTTTGTCAAATGCTTTTCTGCATCTCTTGAGAGGATCTTGTACTTTCTCTTATTAACGTGGTGTAACACATTGATTGATTTGCAGATGTTGAAGCATGCACCCCTGCAGCCCAAGGATAAATCCCACTTGGTCGTGGTGAATATTCCCTTTAAATGTACTCTTGGATCCTATTTGCTAGCATCTTGGTGAGAATTTTTACATCCATGTTCATCAGGGATATGGGTCTATAATACTTCTTGTTAGTGGGGTCTTTGTCAAGTCTTGGGATCCAGGTAATGCTGGCCTCATAGAATGAATTTGGAAGTTTCCATTTCTTTCTTTTTCTTATCTTTTCTTTTCTTTTTCTTCTTTTTTATTTTTCTTTTTTTCTTTTTTCTTTTTTTTGGAATGTTTTCAGAAGATTTCAAAACAGTTTCAGATTAATTCTTCTTTAAATGTTTCATACAATTCCCTGTGAATCCATCTGGCCCTGGACTCGTTTGCTGGGAGATTTTTCTATTACTGATTCGATTCCTGTGCTAGTTATGGATATGTTCAGGTTTTCTATTTCTTCTTGTTTCAGTTTGGTAGTTTACATGTTCCTGAGAATTTATCCATTTCTTCCAGATTGCCTAATTTGTTAACATATAATTGTTCACAATATTCTTTTAAAATTATTTGTATTTCTTCAATGTTGGTTGTGATCTCTCCTCTTTCATTCACAATTTTACTTATTTGGACCCCTTCTCTTTTCTTTTTGATAAGTCTGGCTAGGGGCTTATCAATCTTTTTAATTCTTTCAAAGAACCATCTCCTAGTTTTGTTGATTTGTTCTGCTGTTTGTTTATTTGTACTAGTATTTTGATGAGGACTTCTTCATCTATATTCATGAGAAATATTGGCCTTTAATTTTTATTATTTGTAATGTCTTTGTCTGGTTTTTATATCAGGCTATTGCTGGCCTCATAGAACAAGTTAGAAAGTATTACCTATGCTTTTATCTTCTGAAAGAAGGGAATTGTAGAGAATTGGTAACATTTCTTTTTTAATGTTTGATAGAATTCACTAATGAATTTATTTGGGCCTCTTGCCTTCTGTTTTGGAAGGTTATTAAGTATTGATTTGATTTCTTTAATTGATGAAGTCCTATTCAGATTGTATATCTCTTCTTGTGTGAATTTTGAATGATTGTTTTCTTTTTCAAAGAATCGGTCCATTTCATCTAAGTTATTAAATTTGTGGCCTACAGTTGTTCATAATATTCCTTTATTAATATGTTAATATCATTGATTGTAAAGATCCCCCTTTTGCATTTTTGACAATTAGTAAAGTCTTTTTAAAAATTTATTATTATTATTTTTTAGTTAGCCTGGCTTATGCTGATTCTTTTTGTATTATGTTTTCTTTTTTTGTTCCCTTTGGTGATTGCTTGTTTGTAGGCAATGACAATGTGCACTATATATTACTTCAATATAATTTACATAAAATTTACTCTATAGTATTTTGACATTGCTGAATGTATTAGTGTTAGTACTATACATTAGTATATATTATTACATATTCATCAGTATTAACTGAATGAAATCTGAGAGAAGCATACCTAAATGATTTCATATTCAATGTTTCATTATAAATTTAGTTTCTTATACAATTGGATATGTGTGTCAAAAGAATAGGACCATTGAAAATTTGATATAACATAACTATCTTTTAAGAAATTCTTATTCCTATAACAAGGCCACTCATAGAAAAATGATGATTTCTTTAGGCTGAATTTATTGTTTAATTCATTTAATGATTATTTTGGGAAAAAACATTTAGGGAACATCTATTATGGTACAGATAAATGATATATGATTTATACTCTGAGGGATGCACTTTGAGGAGAAAACACAGACATGCTAGCATGTGACACATTGCCATGCAATTTTCAGTCATGGTATATAGATACTCTTATTTTAACTTAATTCCCATAGTGGTCCTGACATGTAGCCACACTGGCAAATCCATGGTTCAACAAGATGTTCACAAACTAGTGTGGAAAAAAAAATATAATATATATATATATATATATATATATATATATATATATATATATTATATATGTGGAGCTATATACATATATAAACAGAAACAAAGGAAGCATAGCATATAGTACATACGGGTAGAATGACAATTCGCTTTGACAAAAATAAAATAAAATTAAATTAAACTATCACTTGCCCCAAGAAAAAACAACAGAAAATATATACAAAAGATTTATTTCTCCAGACTAGCTTTAGATTCCTGAAAAGTTAGTTTTTCATGTTTACTTTTAAAAGTTTCAGTTATGCTTTGAACTATTCCCCTTTGATTTGTAAAACTATACTAATCCCGGCAAGATCACTGTTTTTAGTCAATGACTTTTATTCAAGAAAGTTTTATCATAACCATTATTGGGAGATAAAGATGTATAAGAGGGTGAAAATTCCATAGTAGAGCATTAGTTACCTTATTCTTTACCTTTCATACTGATGTTTCTTTTCCTAAGTATATTTGGAAAAGCACAAGAATGTTAAGCCAAGGATTTCGTGTGTGTTTGTGTTTTAAAAAATTCTTTCCACACTCTCATAGACCCACAATGAATAAATATAAGGCTTTTTAGATGTAATGGATCCATTGGATGTTTCTGTGTACTCTTCTAAATTTGGATAGAAAAAATGTATTCTATCTTGGGAAAATATAAAATATGTGTATCTTTATTTGCAGAGAGATCTCAATCTGCTTTAAATAAAAAGATAAGACATATAAGTAAAATATATAAATTTACACATGAAAGTACAGAAAATAACATCTTGTTTTGAAATGGCCTAGGACCAAATATTCTTGCTGTTTTTTTTTTTTTTTTTTACTTTTTCATATACACTAGCACCAGTGAGAGCTGAAATGATCCTATTGCTTCTGGAAAATAATGGAACAGCAAGCCATAATAGCTTTGTTTCCCTATTTTCCAGTGAATTATAAAAAAAAAAACTATATTTAGAATATGATAAAAGATCATAAGAATCTTTCACATATCCATAAATTTTATTTCATAAAAATGTAATTAGAGTCAGGAATTTTCCCTCTGAGTAGAATAACTTTACAGTGCTCAATATAAATGGACTAAAAGCAGAATGATAAATAATTAATAATTCTTTATCTTTCTCAAAAAATCTTAGATACTTTGCAATTAGTAAAAATGATTGCTTTGCTCATTTATTTTTTTTAAAGTTGTAAATGTGTATTATGTTCCAGACATTTTTATATATTCTACTCATGTATTATTTTTTTTTCTTCTCATTAACCTGATCTTAATTTTATTTTTTCAAAGATTTTGTTTGTTTATTTGAGAGAAGAGAGAGTATGAGCTGAGGAGGGAGACGGAGAAGCAGACTCCCCCCTGAGCACAGAGCCCAACACGGGGTTAAGCCTAGAACCCTGAGATCATGACCTGAGCTGAAGTCAGATGCTACACTGATTGAGCCACCCGAGTGCCCCTGATCTCCATTTTAGAGTCTTGGAAGGTAAGTCTCCTAAATTGGAGAATGAAATTAATGTTAAAACTATGAAACCTAAATATGTCTACTTCAAAACTCTTACTAATAAATATCTGACATGTATAACGTGATGAATATTTATCCTCACATTCGTGTCTACTAGGAACCTGTGAATTGACTTTATTCAGAAATGGGGTCTTTGCAGTTATAATCAAGTTAGAAAGAAGCCACTCTGGGTTACAGTGGGCCCTAATCCAGGGACTGGTGTCCCTAAAAGAAGATGAGCAATCTGGACAAAAACCTACACAGGAAGAGCATGATAGAGACAGAGAGGGGCATTATGCTGCTATAAGCCATGGAAGACCAAGGATTGCTGGAAACTACCAGCTGCTGGAACAGAGGGATAAAACAGATTCTCCTACTGAGCCTCCAAAAGGGAACTAACCCTGCTGGTATTTTGATTTTGTACTTTGGCCTCCCGAGTTGTGAAAGAGTTTATTTCTGTTGTTTTAAACCAGGGAGTCAGTGGCAATTTGTTATGACAGCTGGGTGAAACTAATACAACACGCAACCATCAAAATGCATGAGCTAACTTTTCTCCATCTGTCCCTTTCGAGTGATCTGTGGTTTAGTTCTTTCCCTGTATATGGATAATATTTTAGCCAGGTTCTTAAAGATACAAATTATCTCATTTTCATTAATTAAAGCTCTCCCCAGTATACTGTAATAATAAGATACTTAAAAGTCAATATAAAAGTAAATTGTCTCCCCACGATCATCTTGAGTCAGTTGTAGATTGGGAAGCTTGCACTGTGGTATTGTTAGCTTCTTTTCTCCACTACTCTTGTCTACTCCTTGTCCCTCATTTATTATCTAATTTAGATACCTCAATGAGGAGGAAAAAAAGGAAAAGATAGAAAACTGAATGTCCTGTGTTTTCTTAGATATATAATCCTCAACACTCTCTCTGACTATATACTTTTAATTAGATATCTCATTTCCACCCTCCCCCCTTGATGGGAAATTACAATTCTTAGTATCACAGAGATATCTTCTACAGTTGGCATTGTATGATGCTAGCACTAAGGCCTTGGCTTCCTGTGGTCCCTATAATGCTGGGTCAATTACAGCTCCTGGCAGAACTCTTGAGTAGATTTTCTTTTAAGAAAGCTCCAACTAGGTTCCTCCTGCATGGCCTACTTTTGGCTCAGAGAATGCAAGATTTTTCAAACTGCCATTTATATGGAAACATAGGTCACAACTCGTGATCACTATGACTCTCTGATCTCCTGCCATTCTGATCTAATGGCCATCTAGCCCAGCCACTCAGAGTCCTCATGTTTCCCAAACTTAGTAGGATATTACTCGCTGAGCAATCACCTTGAAACCCTGTCTTGTCTTTTAGCTTTAAATAGGTTGGTAATGTACTTGGCACCTATCGGATTAATTTCTGCACTCAGGACCTCCACAGAAACTCTGAGTTGACATAAAAATATCCCATTAAACATTCTGGTGTATAAGCATCCTAAGATATTGTCTTCTTTGACTCTTCTCTGTTTAACTCACATCCAGAATTTTTAAAATTAAGAGTTTTGTTTTTATTTTGAATCTACTCATAAAACCTGCAAATTTTTATGGTCTTGTAGCATAATTTAACTAAAAGCCTAATATAGTCTCTACCCTGTTATCTTCACTTCTGTCATACAGGTAGTCACAAAGTTAAGTAGCCACATGTATAGGTTAGGGCTTCATGCTTTGTTCATCCTCAAAGTGATTAAAATAGATCACAACTCACTTTGTCTAATGTTCTAGTTGCAAAGGTTTTTCAAGTTTTGTGAGATTATTAACTGCATAGCACTGCATTGTTCTCTTCAAACATACATAGAACTGAATTTTATATGGCCTTGAGTATTCTTTTTGATTATAAATTAAGGATACTAAATGTCTTGAATCCCTCATGCCTCATCTGCTCTCTAGAATGCAGAAGGCAAAGAGGAATTGATTACTTGATGTCAAGAACCTGGAGAGAGTGGATTTCTCCTCTTGCCAGAGTAAGAAGAGTTTGTGGGCATTCTAGTGGAATCAGAGACCTATTAGATTAATCAAAGTGCTTACCTGAGGAGAAATGAATAATCCTGCAGAGGCTCTCCTCTGGATCTGGCATAGTATATAAAGAGGCACTGTCAACCTGAATGTCCACACAAATAATCTTTTCTGCTTGACAAATTGACTGAAATTTAGATTTTCATAATAAAGCATGTAATCAAGATTCCATGGGGTTTGACTAGATTCCTTGGTGTGAGTAGACACCATTGCTATTGACTACACACCAGCTCAAAATTAGCAAGGTTGTGTCTGATGTGTCACTTCCCTGTCTGTCACTAATGACACATCCTCTCTCTGGGACAAAACGTGTGATAATGAAAAATTAAAATTAAAATTAAAAAATAATAACTAAAGTATAATTTAAATGATATTTAATAGAATGATATAAATTTCTATGTGAAATAAATCTGTTAAACTTTTTTAAAGACTTATTTATTCATGATAGACATAGAGAGAGAGGGGGGCAGAGGGAGAAGCAGGCTCCATACAGGGAGCCCGACATGGGACTTGATCCCCAGTCTCCAGGATCACGCCCTGGTCCAAAGGCAGGTGCCACACCACTGAGCTACCCAGGGATCCCTATTAATATTTAATAGTAAAAGAATCATAACCATATTATATATAATATTTTCATACATTTTCTCACATATTTTCATATATAAGTATATATATATGAAGAGGGACACATTATTTTGTTCTCTGGTTATAGTGACAAGCATACCAGTAATAATAATTATAAATAAAGCTTACACAACCCTTTATTCTGAACTGGTCTGTTTGAGAACTGTATACAGATGAACTCACAGAGATGAACGTTATACAGAGGAATATCCAGAGAATACCATTATTATTTCCATTTTACCCATGAGGAAGCTGAGGCCCACAGAGGTTATACTTCTTGCCCAAGGTCGAACAGTTTGTAAGTGATAGGGCCAGGATTTGAATTTAACAAAATTGACTCCAGCGTTCATGCTCTTACCTATTATACTGTACTGCTTCTCTAGAAACATATTAAAATTTACAAAGCAAGAACTGAATTTCATAAATCTAAAGCTGTAGAGTAGCAGTAAACATTTCCATGTACAAGACAGATTGCTTCATTTATATATTTCCATATGAACTATTTAAGACCAGTGAATTATCCCTATCTGAAGACAAGAAGTTTATCCTTACGTATAATACAGATATATTTCTTTGTAAGAAATGCTACCACTTTTTAAATATAGATGGAAAGCAAAAGCGGAAGAACTAGGCATTGAAAGACATTCTTAAAAATATATGATCTTTTTTGGCAAATTGCATATAGAGTTATGTATATGGAGAAAATTGTCTTAGATTCAATAAATCTACAAGGAAATATGGTCGTAGATATTTCTATTATATTCAAAGTGACCCCTCAGTTATGTGGATGCCCTGAAGAAAAACAGAATTAATTATATTATATAATTAGCCCTCTGTTTTCTTTGTGCAGCTAAGAAAAATTCCTCTTGCCTGTGTGTAAATGCAATCAAAGCAATACAAAAGGCCAGAACATGGGGCACTTTACATTTCCCTTTTTGGGTGGGAAGGCATCATATTTAAGCGAAAGGTTAAGAACAGGATTTTCGAGACCTAGATTCTCCTGTTTGTCATGCTTCTAACAAGCGGAGTTTCACTAAATTTTTCAGACTTTAGTTTCTCTATCTGAACAGCAAAAGCAATGAATCATCTCACCTCTATTTCTTTCCAATTTAAATATTCCAAAATCAACTAAATACTTGAGATAATGGAAAAGACATAGAAAAGCATTTTGTGCAAAGTGGGTAAGAATTCTGAATATTTCTAGTTCTGTGGAGATACTATTTTTTCTCTTCAGTTTCTCACAGTTCATCAAAACAGACCTAGGAATATTAATCATTCTAATGAAATGTTAAGAAACTTATTTTTATTTCTTTGTTTTATGTCTATTATGGCAAATTTTAAGGAAAAAGAAGTGCCACTTAAAAACATGTTCTATGAGTTAATAGAAATGAGGATAACTATAAAATGCAAATTAGGGTTAGTTTATTGGTTTTTCTAAAACATATTATTTACACAAAATGGTTTAGAATCTTGTCATAATGTATCAATCTTTACTCTAGTTCAAAATTTTATTTTAATTTTAAAAGTGTGAAGTTTAATTTTTAAAGTGTGAAGTTGTTTGCAGATGCCAAGGGACTTACTGAATGAAGACAAAAATTATCCAGATTATAGTAAAAGAAAATGTGTTCTAAATTTTACACAGTCATGATTTCTGTGTATCCATATCTAAGAACATTTTTTCTAAACACATGCTGAAAGTTTTTATTTCTATTTCACAATTGGAATTACTGCGAGATGAGACAATATCAAAAATGTATCCAGCAATTTTATAAATCCCCACCACGTCATACGGTTGTAGTTTCTGCGAATGGCATTCCTGGAACTGTGCAGTGCCCAACCTGTTCACTTGTACCCTGTATCATTGAACATATAAGAGGTTTGCAAATAAGGAAATTCTTTGAAAATTAATACATTTACTACCTATTTTTTATACATATTGGCTGATGGGCAGACTAAGATTTTAATACTGAAAGACCAAGTAAGATATGTGAAGAAATAATTATGGAGACTGCTTCTCGGTACAGCAGATAAATTAGCAAATGGAACACAGGATTAACCAAGATTAATCCATCTTTTTGGTTCCTTCACCATTTAGAACTTTAGAACTTTAACATTTAGAACTTTAGAACTTTAGAACTAAAACATTTTGAGAACCATATACATCCATTAAAAAGATAAAAATGAAACATAAACGTTAAGCGTCTTGACCAAGGTCATATGTACAACCAATGGAGTAATTATGATTGAAGCAGGAGAGCTTGGGTTCACATCTTTACTTCTAATTTCAAAGTTAATTCACTTTTTTTGCCTTCCGTACTGACAGCATTTCTAACAATTCTAGGGTTGGCTAGAGTATCTTACTCTAATCCTTTCTCAGTTTTTTCATTGAGATAAAATTAGTAGTAATAACATTCATATCAAAATGTTGTTGAGATGATTACATGTGTTGTGTCAAAACCTTAAAGTAGTGCTCAGCACATAGAGACTGATAATGAAAGTTTGATAATTTGATGACTAATATTATTTTTGTTACTACTCATTTGATGTATATTATCTTTGACAAAATATATTTTTTTTAATTTAAGTACAGTTGATACATATTATAACATTAATTTCAGATGTAAAACACAGTGATTCAACAAGTCCATAAGTTATGGCATCCTCACCACAAGTTAGCCTTCATACAACACTATTATAACACCGTAGATGATATTCCCTATGCTATATCTTTCATTCCCATGATTTTTTTATTCATTCCATACCTGGAAGCACTCTCCTTCACTCATCTTGCCCGTCCCCCAATACCCTTCCTCTCTGACAACTATCAGTTCATTGACTCTATTTATGGGTCTGTTTCCAACCTAAAGACTTTTTCTTTAATTGACTAAGAATTCAATGTTTTATACTAAATTCCAAACTTCCTCTTAATGAAGATTAAAACAATTTTTTTTCAAATAATTGTCTCCAGAAGGTGGCAGAAACTATAGTTTATTTCCTGTAGATTTGCAAATAGAGTGGTGGTATACAAACAAGTATAGTCTTCCTAGTATAAGTAAAACTAAAAAAATTAAATTATTTCTATTTAACAGTGAAAAAATTAAGTTTCACTTTTATTTTTCAGTAATATTGAATTTTAAATAAGATAATTGTAAGTAAAAAATGTGCTTTAAACCACAATATGTTTTTTTTTTTTTTTTTAAACCACAATATGTTTTAATTCAAAAACAGACAATAGAGAGAAGCCAAACTGGGCACTGACATGTGGGTGAAGACCATTTGACAACCACTTAAGAAGGAATAAAAAAAGAAAACACCTCCTGCATCAGAAAATAATTATTTGTATAACAATAACAACAACCATGAATAGAGAAAGGAAAAAAAAATGGTGACTAAAATTTAATGGAAAATTTTAAGTTTTTCTTCAGTTCTCTAAAGGGCTTTGGAAGGATTCATTAATCTGCACTCAGAGTAGAAAAAAACAAAAAAATGTTTTATAGCCTTAAAAGATCATACCATCAACCCTTGACACATATATTAGAGAATAGCACTGCCCAATAAAACTGTCTACCATGATGGAGGTGATCTACGAATGCTCTGTTCAGTGTGGTAACCACTAATCACTTGTGACCATTGGACAGTTGAAATTAGTGTTACTAAGGAAATGCTACTTAATATTATTTATATCAATTACTTTGAATTTAAACTTCATGAGCCCTCTGGCTGATGGCCACCATATTGGATCATGCATTTAGAAATAGGCAGTCTCTGCAGTTTTATCTTAGGCACCAAGAAGTAGAGTAGTGACAAAGAGTGAGGTGTTCCACTAGGAACATTTCAGCAAGTGAACTTAGTCAAGTGCCCTTGCCGACGGGGTAAAAAATGTGTGACTAGGCTCTAAGATTGAGGGGCTGGTACGATATCTCTCTTCCTCGCAATATTTGCAGTTGCTTAGTATAGTACCTACTATAGAGCTAGAAAATGAAAATATTTCTGAATGAAGTGTAAAAATACGGAGGCAACTATTAAATGCATGATGGAATCATTTAAATGAGAAAACCATCTTTGGCAAAAAAAATTTTTAAAAGGGGAAAGAAAAAATACTGAATATATATATTTACCTGGAGAAAGAGAAACTTCCAATTACTCAGAATAGTATAAGATAGATAAAGTGATGCAGGAGAGCTAAATTCTTGCCTCATGGAGTCGGAGAATGAATCTCATGGACAAAGGAAAGTGAATAAAGTGGTAGAAGTTTATTAAGCAGGGCTCTCAGAGGTGAGAGGGGTCCCAACAGGGTTGCCACTGAAGGGTGTTTTTTTTTTTTTTTCCTTTTATAGAGAACCTGACTGGGGAGTTTATGGCTTTGAGATCCCTTGTGTCATCTTGAGTGAATGACATATGGCTGTTGTGGGGCCTGGTGAGTCTCTGTGGTTATAGCCTTCAAAGACGATACTCCCTAACATTTGGGGCCAGGTGGCTGGATCTACTTCCTTACCTCTGATTTTGTTGCATCTCAGTGTCCTTGGAACTTATGGGAGCCCGACTCGGGGGCCTTCCCTTTATCTTTCCCCACCTAGTCAAAAAGAAAGGATGAATATGAAACAGTTAACAATGGAATGGAAATAGTGGTGATGTATATGGTCTTACACCGCAGCAGGGTTTACCTGAATGGGAAGCATTAGTAAGAAATTCCCAATAGAAGAAGGTTAGCCAAAAAAAAAAAAAAAGAAGAAGAAGAAGAAGTTTAGCCAGATTTGGACAATGGAAGTTAAAAGTTAATAAGAGATATTTAGAGCATAATATGTATTTATGACACTTTCTATCCTGAAATTTATGAAAATGAGTCCAAATATTGAATGCAGGTGTGCATGTGAGTCATTGTCTTATATTGTTTTTATTTTTTCTCATTCCTGCATGTTTATTCAGTTGCTCTTTACTAGACTCATAAGAGATGGTATTTTTCTACACACACACACACATGCACACATAAAAGCAGAGGAAGATTTAAATAAAGAGGGAAAAAGAGAGATGGAAAAATATATGTATATGAAAAATATCATAGAAAGTTTATGATAGAATAGAATATTATGGATATCAGCACCAAGCCTGACTGGGGTAGTGAATTTTTTCCCCTAAAATGTACAGTATCCTTTCTTAAATTCTTTAAAAGATTTTATAAATAAATAAAATAAATAAATAAATTAGAAACAGAGAGAGAGAGAGGCAGAGACACAGGCAGAGGGAGAAGCAGGCTCCATGCAGGGAGCCTGACGTGGGACTCGATCCCAGGTCTCCAGGATCACGCCCTGGGCTGAAGGCAGCGCTAAACCGCTGAACCACCCAGGCTGCCCCCTTTCTTAATTTTGATCTAAATTCCACTGTGCTGGTATCCATGGTCAGTGGTTTGGGGTTGTCTGGTGCTGTCTTCCAGTCTCATGATAGCCTATATATGTATGCATATGTAGATATGTATATTCTATCACATTTTCTATCAGCCTTGTAGTTTCATAGTAGAGTATATCAATAAACTCAAATTATATGACCATATATACCAGCACAGTAGAATTTAGACCAAAATTAAGGAAGGCTATCAGACATTTTATGGAAAAAAATTTACTGTGTTAGAGACCAGGCTCAGGGCTAACCCATCATCTAAAACTAAGAGAGAGACCTTCTAGTAGATTACCTTTCTGCTTCATCCCCATGGTACATAATGTCACACAGACCATCTTTAAATCGAACAGGAAACCTATTTTACCCTATAATTAAAACAATGTCGATTTACTTTCAATGAGCATGAAGACAAGGTGAAAAAAAAAAACCTGAGTAATCTATTTAAAATCTGTTGCCAAATAATTTTTGCATTTTATAATTTTAAACATGTACTATGGAGATTTACATCTGCCCTTTTATTTAGGTCCGTAGTGATGTTACCTGTTATGTAATTGCTCTTTACAGAACATGGAAAATGTTGAAATAAGATGCTATCTGACACAAATGAAAATTCATTGCATTGTGCTCTACTGTCTAGTATATATTTATGAGTTTATTATCTTCAGGGTAAATTTCATACCCATGTAATGTTCCCAGATATACTTTCTGCCTTAATTTGGAAATAAAAAATAGGCGTATTTGAGGGCATGCATCATCTCCTTGTTAAATGCAAATTTTATAGAATTTGAGCAAAACAATTTATGCTTAGGACAAAACTGGGTCATTAAAATTGCCAATTATTTTATACATGCCTGACATACTTTATTTATTTAAAAATTCCCCTCTCCTATATGTAAGCATGTGCTTTCTTTACCACTCATTCATGCATAGGAAAGGCATAAATCATGATACATACAATTTCATTTTTTTGCTCCTCGCACAGAGCACATTTGCAAACCTTGTTTCTTGCCCTTGTTCAGTTCTTTATCCTTTTATCCTAGCATTATGATGTATGTTTCTCTAACTCATTACCCTCCTTCTTCAGCCTACTTTTTGTAGGATTACTTAGCTGTCTCCAGGGGAGCATACCTTTTTCGTCATTCTTAACCTCTGCCCTGGAGTGTCCATTCTATCTTTGTCTAATTTACACTCATCCAACTGTAAAATTTCCTTATTATTTATCCACCAACAGCTTTGATGATTTTCTTTTACTTTTTTTTTTTTTTTGAGAGAGAGAGAGCACATGTGAGTTGTGGCGAGGGGCAGAGGGAGAGAGAATTTTAAGCAGGTTCCACATTCAGTACACAAGCCACTTAGTGTGGCTTGATCTATACCCTGAGAGCATGATCTGAGCCTACATGTCAGGTCATGACCTACATCAGGAGTCTGATGCTTAACCTACTGAGCTCCCCAGCACCCCTGATGATTTCCTCTTTCTAACACTGTGTTCATACACGCATACATGTGATTGCCTCCTTAAGCATTAATAAGGTCCTTGAGGACCTTATTCTCTGTACCTCAAGCCCCTACAGACTTGTATACATAATACAAGTCTAATCAATACTGTGAAAGAATGAAGAATATGGATATGTTTCTGCTGTAAAACTGATGGGAAGATTTTTATAAATGCCACTATATTAGTATCAATCCCTGCCTGACCCCAACAAAGGGTAGGAAAAAAGTTTATTACCTAGTAGTGTGTCCTGGGCAAAAGCTTCTTGGTCCTGTGGGTTAGGCTGACTTTTAAGAAAGAGAAATAATCTGCAAGTTCACAGAATCTGTGTATGGTAGGTGAATGACTTGTCAGTGGTATATACTGACAGATGAAGATGTATTTCGCATTGAAGCTAACTTGCATTTGAAGCTAACTTGTATTTACACGGACATTCTTATAGTTACAGTGTGTTGGAGCAGATGGCATGCTTTTTACATATGTAGAATTATATTTAACCCGCTCAGAAACCTTTTTAAATGTTAAACAATAGTGACAGTATGAATGTGGAAAAACCTTAAAGACAGCGGGAAATGATAAGTTGATTTTATACATTCCACAATGATATTATTTAAACAAATTTAAGTTTATGATTTCCGTTCTTGACAGGCAGTCTTGTGTGTCCTTGCTGAGCCAAGCTAATGATTATTAATATTTTAAATTTTTTTCTTATTCTTTCCACCACAGGAGCAATTTCAGAATATTCTATAACTTCTCTTGAAAGTAGGTGAAAAGTTTTAAATTGCTGTCTTTCTATATCCTCCTACACAGTCTCACAATGGAAATCACTTGCCTCTCCTCTGTCCTACACTTAACTTTACCATGAATAGAAAATATAACAATTCTCCACTGCTCTTAAAGCATCTGTTCTTTTGTGAGTTTCTTACTACCTTCCAAGTAAGTCAGCATTTTAGAACATGCTGTTCCTGTTCATAGCTCTGCCCCCTTTACATGGGGAAAAAGAATGGATGCATAGGGAAAATGAGCCATGAAGTTGTTTTTACGATGTGTAGGATTTACAGAAAGAGAGACTCCATGCAGTTGAAATAAAGCTTAATTTTAAACTTGTTTTTAAAGAAGAAAATATACAATATTATTGTAGATGAAAAGAAATCAGAACACGTAGACATATTTATGGGACAATGTATTTATACAAATTTATGGAGGGCAATTTGAATAAAGGAATGTTGTTTCACATAATCTAAAATCTAGAAATTTACTCTGAACTATTATATTCTTAGGATAGATAAAACATGTATACAAATATTTTGTTGCAGAATGCTCAGCACGGTGCTATTTTACTCCTTCAAAATTTTTAGAGCCACTCAGATAAATACAAATAGGTAATTGGCCAAATGAATGATAATGCATGCTTGCAATGCCATGAAGGTGTGTTGCTTAATAAATGTGCTCATATTGGAGTCACGCTATTGGTCACACCATTTACATAGAATCTTAATTTTGCTACTCTTTTAATAGGAGACTTCTAATACATTATGTGTTCTCTTTGTGTCTCACCTCACTAAAATGAGGCATAGAAACACTAATACTATCTACCTCTGTGGCTTTTGTCAGCATTAAATAAGTTAACATATGCTAACTTTTTGGAATAATGGCTAACATGTAATAAGCACGGAATTACTGTTACCTTTGATTATATAGCCAAGTATATTAACTTTGTGTAAAACATGGAAAGATTTTCTAAGGAAAGAGAATGCATTATTGCCTAGATCTTAAACCAACCAATTGCCTTCCTAAATATTCTTCCCTTCATTTCTAAAAACAAAACCATAGTTAATGAAAAGTGTTGGATATAAGCCAATATTCAACATATTGCTTTCAATATTATGTGTTTTATAAATGAAGAAGATGATAGATGGAAGTTTGGTGTGGAAGACTCAAAGAAATCCAGTGACTTTGGTTTAAGACTGTAGAGCGAATTTTAGTGCTACTAGTTCTTTTAACATAAGTAAGAAGGTAAAGAAGGGCATTCCAGGTGGCTCAGCGGTTTAGTGCTGCCATCGGCCCAGGATGTGATCCTGGAGAACTGGGATCAGGCTCCCTGCATGGAGCCTGCTTCTTCCTCTGCCTGTGTCTCTGCCTCTCTCTCTCTCTCTCTCTGTCTCTCAGGAATAAATAAATAAAATTTTTAAAAAGAAGGTAAAGATATCTTCTGAATATATGGGGTAAGGCTACTTGATCTTCATGCCAGATATTGGTATCAGAGATCTAATGCTATGAATAATGATTCACCTATTCTAGTGGCTTGGTGTGCTATATGAAAGTTGAGGAAAATCTTTTCTTTGAACAGCACAGTAGGCTATCAACAGCCCGTAAAGAATGCAGGCGACAGGATGACAGAAAGCAAACACAAACAATCAAAAACATTAAAGGACTCTCACTATAGATTGCTATGATCATCAATTTATGAATTCAGAGATTCAGCCTTCAGTTTTTATAATTCTTAAAACTGCATCATTCATGAAGCAAACTGTATACACATAATGTGTATAAAGGTGATTAGTAACCTTTTGAGCTCTCATGCATCGGTATTACTTCAGAGTTGCTGGTTTTATCATTTTTCTGCTCAGCATGACTTATGATGTTATAATTTCATTATTCAAATTTTGCACGTTTTACATTCCTACACATTTCTGGAGACATTGTGCATAAGTGAAGAAGCTTAACTGTACTTTCGAAAATTACTGTAGTAGAAGCCATACAATATTCCAAAAGAAATTTTACCAGTTTTTAGACTCTAAATTCTGATATATTTTTTTAAAGCTCAGCATGATATCCTCTGGCTACTCTTTAATATTATCTGCAGAATTCCCAGCTGACTAATTTCTTCTACTTGAAAGCTGCTCCAAAAATTTCAGTTTTTTTCTTAAAATATTTCTATATGCAAACTTTCTATTCTGAATCACATTCTAACTTTTTCCTCTGAATCATTTGATAAACTGCTGATAGAGTAGTTCTCCTAAAATACAAATATAATCGATGTGACTTTTTGTCTATTTGTTTAAATCTCCAACATACCTATCTTTGTATTCCCTTTCTGTGGTTTACTTTTCTCCACACATCTGTCTTTTTTTTTTAAGATTTTATTTATTTATTCATAGAGACAGAGAGAAAGAGAGAGACAGACAGAGACAGAGACACAGGCAGAGAGAAAGAAGCAGGCTCCATGCAGGGAGCACAATGTGGGACTCCATCCCCGGTCTCCAGGATCAAGCCCTGAGAGGAAGGCAGATGCTCAACCGCTGAGTCACCCAGGCATCCCCATCTGTATTGATCTAAGATAGAATACATATATTACTTGTTAATGACGTATTGATTCACTCCTAAAAATAAAAGTTAGTATCAATGAGGCAGAGTCTTTTGTTTGTCTTCATTTGTTGCAAAATTCTTTCTATTCACTACCCATTTCCCCTTGCCTTGTACAGTCACTGTCACATAGTAAATGGCATAAGTCAAATAAATAAATAGATATTAACACGCAGATTGTCTTAATGGTTGAAAACATGTTGCCTAACAGATAAAATGCCTATGTTTGTCCCTCTCCGTCTGTGTCATTTATTACCAACAGGATTCTGGGCAATTAGTCCACGTTTCTCTGCTTTATTTTTCTTTATCAAAAAATCAAAAAAATACCACAGATAATGGATGTGAGAAAATTAATGACATAGAACAAATAAATAACTTAAAAATTTTACCTTACTTTTGATTATCAATACATTTTGATTCTCCTTTATTTAACACTCCTTTATTCTATACATTTTCCTTCTCTCAAGGAGGACTGGAGGGAAACATTCCATACATTAGATTTCTCCCTGCCTTTTAAAAAAATGTATTAAGGATGTTAATTTCTTATCATAGAAAGAAATCTATTGGTTGTTATGATGACAGGCAGGAAAACAGAATTAAATGGTTATTGGAGAAAATAGATTATGATAGTTTAGGTTAAACTTAAACAATTTTAGCGACAGATTACGGCTTTGAGTTGACCTTGACTGGAGTTTAACTTGCTACTAGCTTGACATGGGTACATACAAATTCATTATAATCTCTTATTTGATTTTTGGTTCAGGTCCCGATCTTGGGGTCTTGAGATGGAGATCAGGGATGAATCTGCTTAAGATTCTCTCTCTTCCTCTCCCTCTGCCCTTCTTCATACCACCCCTCTTTCTCTTTCTCTAAAAACAAAACAAAACAAACAAACAAAAAAAAAACTTCTATATTCAGAGGGTCTCTGAGCCAAACTTGGTTCTGGTATTAGCTTTGAGAAGCCAATAAGTTTTTTATTGAAATACAATAGCTAACAAATACTTTAGATGCCACCTAAAGTTTGATTTTTAAAATATTCTTTGTTGTCCGTGGATGGGACTCTGTGGGTCAATTATGTGATTACTGATGTGTGGGCTTGTGCAGGTCTAGACCTACAAAACTCACAAACTGTTTAGAAAGGTAGTCAGAGCCACCTAGAAAATGTTGAGGCTCTCATAAGAGATTTCACATTTTCTGTTGAATTAACTCTTGTTATTTTGTCCAGTGTAGAAATCTCCAGGAATTAAAAAAAAAAAAAAATGGGACAGAAGAGGGCAATTACACAGAAACCAAAAATTTTTATCTTATGCCTTTTTATTCTTGACATTGACATACAATTTCATAAGTATGAGGGCTTTGTGCTTCCTGAGAGACAATTATTGGTAGATTAAAGCAAAGTGTATGTCTTTTCCTAGAACACTGTAGTATTTTTATGTGTTACTGGTGGCAGGAGGAGTGGGGAAGGCAGAAAAGTGTTTTTGAATTGTAAATGGTGGAAAACAAATACTAAGCTCCCAAATTCTAAATTACTATTTTAGTTTCTATTTTATTTTATTTTTTAAAAGGATTTTGTTTATTTATTCATGAGAGACACAGAGAAAGAGGCAGAGACATAGGCAGAGGGAGAAGCAGCCTCCCTATGGGGAGCCCTATGCAGGACTGGATTCCAAGACCCTGGGATCATGACCTAAGCCAAAAGCAGATGCTCAACCACTAAACCACCCAGGTGTCCCCTATTTTAGGTTTTAAAACCTGTGTTCTCCCTTCATATCTACTAAGTGTGATTATTAGAAAAAGCCAAAAGAATAGAACACTGCCTGTTTAAATATAATATATTATATACATAAATATATTTAAGATATAATGTATTCTATTTTGAGAATTAGATAGTATATAAGCCTTAAAGTAACTATTGATAAAACATTCAAGTTATAGACCTTAATGCATTTTTTTAAAAAAAGCAGATATTTAAATTACACCAAAAGTCTCAGGATGAATTAGATTTTAAAATTAATTTTCTTTACTCCCTAAAATGTTCCAGATATTAATTTAAAGCATTATATACCACTGTTTTTAACATAGCTTTTAGTTAATATTTTTTGTTGGGTTGTCGAAGGCTGGAGAAAAATATACATAGTAGAAATAAACTTATGGTTTCTTTTTTCAATGGCATATTAAAACAACAATCATAAATATAGCAAGTTAATGCAATTCTTTTGTTTTGTTTTGTTTTGAAACTTTAATGAGGAAAAAAATATATATTTACCTCAAGAACTCTATGTTTTGCATGTCACTGAGTCAATGGTTGGGAATACACATCACAGACCTACCACTCAGGATATATGTAAACAAAGATATACATGGTCACAGAATGAAAAACTAGTGCCTGGCATGATTAGGTTTTGGTTTCCTCATCACTCAGCAGCATATTGGGGATCAGGCTCTGGGCATTGCAGAGTGCCCTCCAATACATTCACCTCCAGCCACATGTGGTGCATCTTCCTCAGAAATTTCTCGTCATGCTTATACCCTTCAACTGACCCTTTTGGTACCTGTCAATGACCTAGAGGCACAGAGGGAAACACAGGGTCCCAGCCTTTGCACATGCAAGCTCTGCAGTGGTGAGCAGCTTCATGTTGCTTGCCCCCACCACCTTTAATATATTTACATTTTATTGAAATATAAGCAGAGAAATTATTTGTAAAGAATTATCACCTCTAATCATTACTATAAAAATGAACACTCTAGCAATTGCTTTTCTGGAGATCATTTTAAGTATGTAAAGAAGATAGTATCTGTGAAAAACATGCAAATTATTGTAAATAATTAAGGCAGTTATTTAGATGTTGAAATAAGGGTTTACTCCAAAGCACAGCAATGAACTTAGAGATAGATGGCACATGAGGAAAACAAGATTTGGGGATTCATCATTTTGATGTCTTCAGTTCTCCATTCAAAAGAATTGAGTCTGTGCCACAAAATCACTAAATTAAACCAAGCAAATAAACACCTCCTACCTTATTGTTCAATAAATAGTGAGGTGTTTAAGGATCCAGTGTACCCTTTACCTAGGTTATTAATGATTTGTCTACATATATAGATTATGGAGATATTCACTCATGAGTCATTTGAAAGAAGATTGGAGCACACATCTTACTAAAATATTTTCTTTGGAAAGGATTTCAGCTGTTCACAATAATCAGAATAAATATAACACTGAAGAACTTTTTACATGGAGGCATTTAAAAGAGTGGTTTCTGACACTACTCAACAGATCATAAATAATGAGTAGAAATAAGAAAAAAGAAAAGAAAAAACAGAAAATATTGAATTTAAAGGAGGAAACAACTCTGAAATCCTGTGAGGTCTTCTGCGATTCTTTTGGCAAATACTTAAAGTATATTCAAATTACTTATACTACTGTGTGGAGATTTAAAGGAGTTAATAATGTATATTTTTTCATTTGTTTCTGTCTTTAAATATCTAGTAAAGACATTGAACAGAACAAATGGGAGCTAACAGATAATTTCCTAAGTAGACGTAGATTCATGAAAGATGACCCTTACCATTCTGAGCAGACAGCTATGAAAAATCCATGGCCTTCTGTTCATTTCCCTACCCTTTAATCATACATGAGTCCTTCAAAAATGAGCTTGATTAACTCAACCTCCTTGTATCTTATATATGTTGATAGGTTAAACCTCTTTTCTTCTTGTTTGTTTAACTACAATAAATACCAAATATAGTTTATTAAATTTTAATTTTGTAACTAAATTTAATTTTGAACATTTTACCAATATCGCAGTATCATTGCATTTTTCTTTCTAGCCGAACTGAGACTCCACACATAGCGGGTATGTGAGTCTTTCCAAATGTTGGGTCTATCTTTATCTCCCTTAATTTTATTAGATTATCTTTGTAGACAAACCACACTAAATTGATAATTCATTTTTTCTATGTAATAAAAGTATGTCTTTTTTTGTCCTTGTTTTTAGAAGCTGAAATTTAGTGTATATTATTTTTCTACACAAAGGCTGAACATGAATCTTAGGAATAAATTTATACATTCACATACAAATGCACACACGCATATATATGTATATACGTATACATCTATATAAATATACACATATATATTTTCTATTACATTTCAGTAATATTTGAGTTAAATACAAATAGTCTGATATAATTACGTGTACTTTTGAAAATATACTATATAATAAGAGCTTTTTGTACACTTAAAAGGTGAGTTTCTCCTCTTGGCATGGGCTTTAAAATTAAAGAGACTGGTCAGCTTAAATTAGAAAGCTCTGCTGGATTATCTTGCAAACTTTCTCAAGCTTTTAAATACTATTAATTTGTTCTAGTCTCTCCCCTGCCGTATATATAAAATTGTGTGAATACTGATTTTGATAAGCTTGTTAAGCTATACTACATCAGCATTTCTCATTCATGTCAATATGGATTCCTTCTTAGGGTAATATTTTCATTGAGGGAATTGATTTCTGTTTGTTAGACATGTGTTAAAATAACTTTAACTTTATGACATCCATACAGTTCAGATTTAAAAATCATTGCCAGAATTCAAATGCATTCTTTCTGACTTTAAATCTCATGCTCTATTACATGCATGTGTAGAAATAGGTAAAAAGTAACACAGTACCTTAAAATTATTCTAATAAATCATGTTGTAATTAAACATTCTAATTAGGAAAGTAACATGCCAACTATTCTATGACATTAAAAGTGAAATGTGCAAAATTATGGAATACGAAAGTGTGAATTTTGGCATCATTTCATTGATAAATGATCACATAACAAACATTGATGTCTCTAACCATAAGTGAATTGTCAGTGTGTTTTTCACGTTGTCATAGCCTGTCATACTTTCTTATGTTCAAACATTTTCAAATAATTAAAATGTGTTATTATCGTCCAGGTCATTCTAGCTTCTGAAGAGATGAAAGAAAACTGCTATGACACCGAAAAAAAATGCTTTGTACTTATTTGTTTTTGTTCCAAGTCAAAACTTTCATTTTGTAATCATAAATTACTAAAGCAAAGACAAACATATGCAGAATGGCATCATTTTTCCAAAGAGAGTTGCTATACAAATCAAATAAGAACATTTTGAAACATTCTCCTAAGAGGTATCACAGAACATATGCTGTGTGTTTGTGAGCCATTGGTTTTAATAATCCCCCAGTGCTTTTTAGCCCATCTTGCCTCATGGTAGATGTATTATTCATAGAAATATATTTACAAAATTGTATACCTATTTTATTTAAACAAGAAAAACTGTGGGATGCATAATTCAATTGCAACACATTTCCTGTTCTCTCATCATCTAGTACTTGAAAATTATCTTTATTAAACTTACTCATTCTTGGGACGCCTGGGTGGGTCAGCAGTAGAGCGTCTGTCTGGCTCAGGGCATGATCTGAGTCCCAGGATCGAGTCCCATATCAGGCTTCCTGCACGGAGCCTGCTTCTCCCTCTGCCTATATTTCTGCCTCTCTCTCTCACTCTCTCTCTCAATCTGTCTCTCATGAATGAATGAATGAATGAATGAATAAATAAATAAATAAAATTAAAAAAAATAAACTTACTCATTCTTCTCAAAAAACTAAAGGCAGTTGATAACTGAGATCAAGTACCTCTAGTTTTACATTAATAGAAGTTTATCCATAGTTTGTGAGAAGTCTTAAAGGTTCATGGATGAACAAAATTATATTCAACTATAAGCTTTCTCCTAAATACCTGAGACAAATAAGGCTAATTTTCTTCTTTAAAGGTTAAACTTGAATTGTTTACACACAAACAAACAAAAAAAGGTTTGAAGTGTCATACCAATACATATATAACATAATCTTTCCCAAGACTTAAACCCTAAAGTAAAGGTAGATAATTCATTGGTATTACTTTCTTAAGGAATTCACTCTTATATGATACTATAAACATCATTTCTAAATTGTTGTTTCTGGCTGGGTTGACAAGAACAATAGAGACAAATGATAACCACTTAAGTGCTTGCTGCATGCCAGGAACATTATACTTATTCCTCATTCAGCTGTCTAAGATGGACATTCTTATTATCTTATAGATGACTATGGGCTTGAGAAAGTTTACTTGCCTTACTCAAGGTCATGAAATTATCATGTAGTAAGATTCAGGTCACTCTGGCTTGAAAGTTTATCATCTTTCCATGAATATATTATGAATGTTAAGTATTAGTTTGTGAAAGGGGTCAAGATATATCATTAAGACCTTGGATTTGGCTGATGAATTGCCCATGAGATAGACTATTGGACTTGATATTGCTATGTATGTCTGCATAATGACCATGGTAAGTTTTTAATTATATACATATCTGCAAAAAGAAAATAAATGACAAGATTATTATAGAGGTGCTTATTCTTTCTGGCCTATATTCTTTATTTTATTGCCTTATATAAATATATTTTCCAAGTGTTTCAACAGTCATCACAATATGAGTAGACATCCATATTAGCCCATGTCTCATTAATCTGATTTTCTTATGGCTCATGATATTGCATCCAATGTGAATAGATGATAATAAGTTGATTTTATTACCAAGAACTTTTTGGATGATACTTGTGGAATTAATAGCGTATGCTATTTTCAAATGTATCACTTTTACTTTTCATATGTCTATTATTAAAGTTGGTATTTTACAATATGCATAAACATAGGCATGATTGAAGTTTGCTTTGGGAAGTTAAGGTAATGATGCATAATATTCTTTTCGATTTGAGTAATAATTGCACCTCAGATAAACCTTTTTGGCTATGATATTACCACTGCGCAAAGCTAATATTCCTATTCAAATATGTAGGTTAAGTGGCAACATCCAAAAACATTATTTCATAACTACAACACCTAGGGAACTAGTTGAATGTTATTTTTCCTTTCTTACCAATATTATAGTGAAGCTGCACAGAGGATATTTTCATAAAGTCAGTCATATAAAATTATGAAGTAATACTTAATAATTGTGAAAGAAGAGATCTAGATATGTTCTCCTCTAAGAATTCAGAAGAGTAGTGACCAGTGAGCGATGATGTGCTCATAAAATATTGTTTAAAAAGCAAATTACTAGAAGTCAAATAAAACCTTCAAACTACAATGTAGGTCTGATGCTTGAGAAACAAGAGTGGGAAGAATGGAGAGTAAGAAAAGATTCATATTGCAGTGAAGTTGCCAAAATGTTTTTGCCATGCCAATGGGTAGTCTTCAAATCAAAATATCTTACTAAGAGATTCCATGTATCAGGACAGAGTTTCTGCATGGATCCACTCATAATTAGAATAGCAGAAGGGAGTATTAAGACATGGAAATGTGGATAACCAGAGTTCCACACATATCCCTCCTTACTCTTGTAATAAGCAGTTTCCCCTATTCTTGTTCCTCAGAGTCAATTGACTTGCCAAGAGAGTAGCTCTTACTCCTGTCTGCTGGATCTTGATCTTGAGAATTCCAAATGGCCCTGAAAATAGCCATAGTTTATAGCTTAATGGTATCCATGCTACATCCTCTGGCAAGAGTATTTTTTGTTTTGAGAACTAAAAACTCAAATCATTCATATCTCAGAATTACAAGGACCTGATGCAAAAAGTCTCTCCATTGGCTAGTTGGAAATGTAATAAATAGATCCACTCATGCTTCCTTCTCTTTTTTCCTGAACGAATGTTTTTTTTTTTTTTTTTTAATTTTTTATTTATTTATGATAGTCACAGAGAGAGAGAGAGAGAGGCAGAGACACAGGCGGAGGGAGAAGCAGGCTCCATGCACCGGGAGCCCGATGTGGGACTCGATCCCGGGTCTCCAGGATCGCGCCCTGGGCCAAAGGCAGGCGCCAAACCGCTGCGCCACCCAGGGATCCCCATGAACGAATGTTTTTTGTTGTTGTTGTTGTTGTTGTTGTTGTTGTTGTTGTTGTTGTTTGATTTGTTTTTTTTGTTTTTGTTTTTGTCTGTTTGCTGGTTTTGTTTCCATTAGGCATACAGTTCCATATACAGGTGTCTGATTTAATGCATAGATTATAACATGCAGGATGCCACTCCACTCTCTCAGATTATTGTATCTTCAGTTGGCACATCATTTATTCCATTCCAATACTCTGTGAGACCAGATGCTTCTGAATGGTATGGTAAGTGATATCACAAGTGGATCCCATAGTTCACTGTGAAGAGGATCTATTGGTCTGATGCTTCATTGTATGGAATTCTATTCCTGTGGATCAGTTATTCTGTGAGCATGTAGATAGTGTTATTGAATGAGACTCTGTGTACAAGAACTTTTTGTGTACAAGAACTTTTATGATCCAAGAGAAGGTGTTGGAGAAGCCACTAGATACAATTTCTCTGCCCTTGAGGATGAATTGCTGGAATGTTCAGGGTAGACAGGTATCAACATAGTCAACTTATGAAATAATTAGTCTTGCAAAGAATAATTCCATATTGAAGTGTAAGTGTTGTTTTCTATTTTTGGATTGTTTAATATTAAGCAGTAAGTAAGTATTGGAAAGTAGGAATTCATGCTGTTGAGCTCATGCACAGGGTCCGCTTCCACCATCCTGGCCACCTTGTTTGTGTGCCTGTTATGCTGGTTCTAGAATCACCAATGATACGAACCAAAAATCGCTGCCCAAGTCACTTTGTCTAATTGGTGGTTTGCTACCCCTTCCATGATACTGTTTGTAAAGGTCATGGATATATTAACCTCCCCTTGCCCCTCATCCTATTTAATCAGCAATTTGTCATTGATACAATGTATCAGTGTGATCTAGGGAATGGACAGATGATCTAGATCTCTTCAGACTATATTTTGACATAGGGAGGCAACAGTTAAAAACATTAATAAATAGTGTCCATTATATAAAAATATGAACTATTTCTGTTTCTTGTTTCTAGTCAGGATAGAAAAGAAAGTGACTACATATCATATTCCACAGGCCTTGTTAATTTCTTCTAGCAAAAATACCATATTCAATACAGCAAATGTGACCATGACTGCACTTTGTAGAGTTTGTGAGTCCTTAGTCGTTACCCAGGATCCTTCTTGTTTTTGCAGGGTCTAACGTGGTGAATTGAACTGGATAAGTTAGGGGTAACCACACCTGTACCCTTTAGGTAACTAAGAGTTCACAAATCTCTACCTGTCTCATCCTCCCCACTTACCAAGATCTTTTGTTTTTATTTTTACACTGGCTTGAGAAAGGCAGTTTCAGTTGTTTCTTTTATATCTATTACCTCATAGGCTAAGGACCCAATGTGGAAGTCACTCCAACTAACACAGCTAATCAAATATATCAGCCCAAATTAACTATATCATTTGGTGATTATATTCATGCTATGCAACACTATGAGCCAAACTTTAGACACAAATGCATCATTACCTACCCCCCTTAAGGCATCACTCTAAAGCAGAAGAAATGTCAAAAAGATGCCCAGGTTCTTTAGGTTTCTAAGTCAGCACAGACTTTGTGTCCAATTGATTTAAAATCCCCTGAATATTTTCCTTTCCCCAGTGTAAATGGTTGTAAATCACTTTGGAGAAGTATCTGTGGAATCTTAAGCAGTGAAATAGTACGAACCATGATGTACCAGCTCCTACTTCCTACGCACCTGGTCTCCTCTTCAGTCAATATATACTGCACCTAAAAATTTGATCAAGTCTAGGAACCAAGCAAAGGATCTTGATTTGCTATGTGGGTGACAACTGTCAGCCTCTTGATTCTACTTTTTTTTTTCCTGATTAGAAATGTTAAGCATAAACCTTATTGCCACTTTTTTGCCCCTAGATGTATCATACTCTAATAATCACCTTTATAACTCCCTGTGGTTCAAAATGTTTTGGCTGCTCTTCTAGACTCACCAATCACCATGATCATTGCAGCCTCCTGTCCTTTGGCATTTCCACACCTGCACCTGGCTGCTATTACTGGGCGGGGGGGGGGGGGGGGCGGGGGGAGGGGGCAGGCAGAGGAGGAAAGAGGTGCATAATTACCTTGATATGAAGAAGCCAATATTTGTGACCTACTGCCAGCCTTGGCTTGAGAAGAGATACAGTACTAAACTTCTTAATGATGCTTAGAAGTGGTGTACCTCTCACCAGTGCCTTCCTGATGACTAAAGTGAAGGCCATCTTCTAAATTTACATACTGTATTCAACCCAGCATTCCAACTTACTCAGCCTTCTTAGATCTTCTGCATCTACTTCAGTTATCTATTGCTGCACAATAAATCATTCTAAACCTTTTAAACCATCAAACATTTTTCATTTGATTTATTATTTCTTAGAGTCAGGAATCTGAGAGGGTTAAGCTAGGTGGTTTGGGCTTGGGGTCTTTCTTTCAGAAAATTGCAGTCAAGATGTTAGCCAGAGCTGAAGTCATCTAAAAGCTGAACAGGGACTGGAGGACTGGAAAATCCATCCCATGATAGCTCACTTACACACTTACACTTCCTGGCAAATTAGTTCCAGTCAGTATTAAGAGGTATTAACACCTAACTACATGGGGTTCTTCATAGGTTACTTGAGTATCCTCATGACATAGCAGCAGCCTTTCACCAAAATGAATGATCCAAGAGAAGGTGTTGGAGAAGCCACAATATTCTTATACATGACTTCGCCTTGGAGGTCAGACACCACCACTTCTGCCATATGTTATTAGTCACACAGAATTCAACATGTCTGATACAATGTGAGATGGCACTGCTCAATGAGATGGCCATCTCGGGGGCCGACAGTCATAGTCTGCTTTCTGGATTCCAACATTAATATCTCTTCCACATAAAAATACACCTTCCCTTTCCAGTACAACAAACGTCTCATCCATTTTCGTACAGTTCAAAGTCTAGAATTGCATCATCTAAATCAAGTCCAGGTGTGGATAAATTTCCTTTTTATCTTTTCTTAAGATTTATTTATTTATTGGAGAGAGAGAGAGAGAGTAAGCAGGGTGGGGGTAGGGGCGGGCAAAGGGAGAGAGAGATTCTCAAGAAGACTCCT
This sequence comes from Vulpes lagopus, assembly GCF_018345385.1. Classification (NCBI taxonomy): domain Eukaryota; kingdom Metazoa; phylum Chordata; class Mammalia; order Carnivora; family Canidae; genus Vulpes; species Vulpes lagopus. The sequence goes on from NC_054827.1 coordinate 137,673,724, forward strand.
TACTGAGTGTGGAGCCTGATGTGGGCTTCATCTCACAACCTTAAGATGATGACCTGAGCTGAAATCAAGAGTCAATCACTTAACTGAATGAGCCATCCAGATGCCTCTAGTGTAATTTAAATATAGCTCTTCAATACAATTCTTCTCACGAAGAATATGAACTATTCTATAATGATGTATCATACATTTGAGCAGATACAGACCTTTTCTAAAAAATTTTAATCAACATTTTCTGTGATTTAAGCAGAAAGGGCTTTATGTTTATTGGAAACTCACAAAATAAGTTTATAAGTAAAAGTGTTTAATGTTTAAACTGGATTTAAGAGAATATTCAAGTGAGACACAATAGATAATTTCAAATATTCAATATGTGACAATAAGAGTAAGGATTTCCTTAGGGTCATTATAATAGTACAAATATTTCTGGAATGTCCTGGCAAGAAGTGGGAGAAAGAACATAGAATTAATGGATCAACTCAAGAGAAGGATGGGACAACCTCGTGAATGCATAGTTGACTTACCAGGTTGGGGATGATGTAATTATTTTCCAGAATGCTGTATACACGCTAAATCAGTTACCATTATACACTCCTATATTTCCAATAGATATATACATGGAGATCTATAACTAAGGGACAGAGACGGGAGTATCCCACTTTACCAGTCACTTCCCTTGACTCACTGGTGGAGTTTGTGGTTCCATCCTCATAACTCAGTACTTTATAGAATTAGATTCCTATTTCTCAAAAGAGGAACATTTCCACTAAGATAAAAAGCAAGAGAAAGTCCTATTGGATTTAAAGCCATAACTGTTGTCTGAGCATTTTATGCACCTCGTGTTAAGGAATCAGCAGGCAAGATAATGAATCATCATGCTGCAAGGGTTAATCAATTTTAGTCATTAAGAGGAGGTAGGGTAGGGATAAATACATTTGGCAACTATGCATCTCTCATATCTGTCAAGATGAGCCTTGTCCAGCATGCAGACTTTTACCTTTTGCCTCTTTATCTTCAGCACAGTTAGATAAATCCCTGCCTCAATCCCCATGCCATGCTATATGGGTTAGCTTTAAATGCATGTTCCAGAATAATAATCAAATATTTTGATGCACTCTGTGGTACCTGATTGACAAGAAGATGTTAATTTGAAAGGCGTCATGTGTTCTCCCCGAAACAGATACTGAGACGAACATTGTGTAAAGGACATTTATTACTGAGCACTCTTGTGATCAATGTTTGGGGGGGAAAGAGTTGAAACAAAATTGATCAGAAAGTGATGTTGGGCAGCAGTGGAGTCAGACCAATACCTCTGCCAACTCTGAGAGAATCTTTGACGTTGGGCGAGCCCTCGGAGCTGCCTTGAGTTTCAGGGAGAAGGCTAAGACTCTATACCCCTGTGTCGATCATCATTAAACATAGATTGACTGGAGAAGGAGATATGGACAAAAGGGGGATGAATTTCTTCAGCAAAAACAATTCCTGAAGAGGACTGAGATGTCAGATGACAATTTTCTCAACAGAGTAACAAATCTGTCAGTCCTATATGGAAGGAGGGTGTGCTGTGTAGTTTGAACGGTGAAGCAGGGCATGAGAGTCCTCTCTTTATGCCACTAGGCTCACTTACCTCGTTTGAATCCTGGCAACAGCTACTTCAGTGCAATGAGCCCCTTTTCCTGGGAGGGAAAACATAAAAGAAAGATTAATTGAATAAAGACAACACCATTTCCTGCAGATGGTTTACAAGCAGCACATTATCTCTATTCTCTACCTTACTAAATTTCCCCACCCTGCAGTAGAAGCACTTCTGTGATCCAGATGGGTCACCTGGGGTAGTCAGATGACCAGGTTTCACTCTGCGCTGTCTCCATCCCAGACAGATCATTCATCTTGTTTTATCTGTGCCTCTTTCTTTCTGCCACCTGAAGCGCTATCACCTCAACCTCTTCCATAATATCCATGACATTTGTTCGTGTTTCAACTCAAAGCTCTCACCCAAGAAAGCCTTTTCCAATTCCCATATAAAATCAGCTATTCTTCTTCCATATGCTTAGAATAGACTGCTTAGTCTCCTTTTATCATTTATGGTTTGAAATATTATATTTTAATGAAAAATTGATGAAAGCCAATCTTTTCTAGTAACTAGTAGGGGTAAATACTGAGTTTTCCCTTACCATTGTATCCTTAGAGGCCAACAGTACCTTCCCCAGAGTAAAATCATGAAGTATTTGTTGAATAAATACATGTTGGTATTCGTTTTATTTGAAACCTCTTGAAAACATTTCAGCCAGAAATTCCCAGTTTGTGTTTTTGAGAAGAAAAAGTAAACTTGTAATGTATGGAATGTGCTTTGCATCTATCATTTGCTATTTGAATACACGTTAAATATAAATTCATATGCTTACAGGGGATCCCTGGGTGGCTCAGCAGTTTAGTGCCTGCCTTTGGCCCAGGGCATAATCCTGGGGTCCTGAGATCGAGTCCCACGTCAGGCTCCCTGCATGGAGCCTGCTTCTCCCTCTGCCTGTGTCTCTGCCTCTCCCTCTCTCTCTGTGCTTCTCATGAGTAAATAAATGAAATCTTTAAAAAAGAATTCATATGCTTACAGTAAGAACCTGTCTTCAGGGGAGCCCATTTTGGCCATATTCTCAGCACATGTGCAGTATCATTTATTCCGTCAAACACTCCCTTATATCTTGCCTTTAATTATTCTCTCTGTGTTCATTTGCATTGAATTTACTTCCTTGTCTCAACATGGAGCAACCTGAGAGCAAAAATCCTCTCCATATTTTATTACAAACCAGAGTACAACTCATAAAAGGAGAGACCCCCATTGGCATAAGAGATACATTGTTAAATGGATGTATGATTACATTCTACATGTCACACTTAATTGAAAAGCAACCTTGAAATTCAGTAATATCTCACTCAGGAAAGCAGAACTCTAAAATAAATTAAAATGCAGTGGTTTATGCCTTTTTGCCCTTATGACAGACTGGCCTGACTTAAGCAGTCTTGATTTACTAAAATCTCTTGAGGCTCAAGTCACTAAAAAAATAGTGTAAGTCACTACTGCTATATTTCAGTAAAGGCTAACATTATGCCTCAGCATATGAACAAATTGGATCTTCAGAAGAGATGTTACCAGAATGATACATGATATTATCTTTAAATTTAGGACTTTGGGTTGAATGCTACCCAACGTGTTTCCTCACAGAAATTATAATACCACATGGATGAAAAGCCAGTTTTAATATCAACAGAGATAAAAAAAAAAGAAGAGGAAAAATTAAACTCTTTAGATGTTGAATTTTGCCCTTCTCACAAATAGTTTTTACTGTAAATCATAAACTCTATATAATTCATGGGCATAATTAATTTTCTTTTAAAGTATTTCTGGACTTCCACTTCCAGCTATGATGGATTAGAATATTGCAGAGCAATACTCTCATTGAGAATGATTAGAAAATAGAAACAAACTAAAATATAAAACAAAGTTACCTCCTCTTTAATGGGAGGAGAGAGATGGTAAGATTAATAAGACTATGAGACTTAGGGGACAAATCAGAAATACAAAAATACTCATAAAGGATATATTAACATGGAAATACTAAGTGAGAACCCTCTTAGGAGGCAGAGAATCTTAACCAATCCTTCCAAGTATTAGCAGTCAAAGATTGAAATTTAGGATAACCAATGCATCAGGACTTGAACAGTTAGATACCAGAGAGAAGGAAAGGACATTGAAATGAAGCCAACCATCGGAGCTGGCTTTCTCTGAAAGATTTCACTACACCATAAGCTTCCTGGGTCACAAAGTGCAGAAGCTGCTCAGAGTCATTGAGACTCATCGCAGTGAGCAGATAAACACTGGAGTTGAAGACCAACCACGATAGAAAAAGTCTGGGAATCACTTTTCACTGGGGCTCCTGAAAGAAACTAGGTATCTTGTGGGTATATATTTATTTTATTTTTTTAAAGATTTATTTATTTGAGAGAGAGAGTGAGGGGGGTGGGACAGAGGGAAAGAATTTCAAGCCGACTCCGTCTTGAATGAAGACCCCAATGCAGGGCTGGATCCTAGGATCCTGAGATCGAGACCTGAGCCGTGGATGCTTAACCGACTGAACCACCCAGACACCCCATATGTGCCAATTTCATGGTAACTTAAGAACTACTTAAAGGTTGGTTGTACCTTATATTTTGAGATAAGATCTTGTTTTGATAAAGATACTGTACACTATTTATTAGTCCCCTTCAACTACATTCATCAGGCTGTTTTTCTGTCCTAAATGAGTGTTCTGTTACCTTCATGGGTTAAAGTTTTTGAAATTGCAGGAATACCACCATGTCAGCTATCACTTTTCTGAGTAAACCCATAAACATCTCTCCTTTGCCAGTTGGCACAATACTAAATTTGTCAGTGGAGGGCAGTGGAAAGATTATGCCACTCAGAAGGGGCCTATCTTCCCATTTCCAGGGAGCTTGTCTCTCTTGCTCCAGCAGGACTACCAGGATGCCGCTGGTTCTCACTCTCCAGTGGAGTCTAGGGGCACTCCAGCAGGCAACTCCGTGCGAGTTTCAGCATTATGCCAGTGGGCAGCTTCCTAGGGCAGCCTGCTAGCACATGAGTGAGAAGTTTCTCAGTGCTTCTCCCCAGCACCCTGGAAAGCTCCTGATCAACACTTACCAAAGCCCGTTGGTCGATTTCCTGATTTTCAACCCTTGACTGGGGCACCTCAGCAAACTTCTCCAGCAGATAGTAGAGTACAACACATGCTTTCCAATGAAGTCTGCATCCCAGACTTGAGAAGCAAGGTTCTCTTAAGTTGGTTCTATTCTTGGGTACTCTTCTTCGGTCTTAGCTGGTCCTTATGTATGATATTTTTTTCTCTTTTAGTATGCTCTTCAATCCTTTTTAATTAGTAGTTACTAGTGAATAAATTTTTGTCTTAAAAATCTTGGGTTCAAATTACTGGTGTGATTTCTGTCCCCTAACAGGAGCCTGACTAATATATCCACCACTTTCTTTCTTTCTTTTATTTTTTAAGAATTTATTTATTTATTTATTTATTTATTTATTTATTTATGCAACACAGAGAGAGGGGGGCGCAGAGACATAGACAGAGAAAGAAGCAGGCTCCCCACAAGGAACTCAATGTGGGACTCAATCCCAGACCCTGGAATCACGCCCTGAGCTGAAGACAGATGCTCAGTCACTGAGTCACCCAGGTGTCCCCATCACTTTACTCTCTATCTAGTTTAATATCCTCTTATCTACATACTTCTTAATTATATCAACTTATACCTTATCTACAGTTTGTCCATGGCATACCCCATGCATCTCATTAGTCTTGCTAAGACACAGCCATGCAAAATAATACTTGCTTGTAGAAAAAAAAAATTGTTGAGAAGTCAGCAGCCCACACATGAATAATTGGTTTTATCACCAATTTTATTATTATTTAAAAGTTTGAGTTTTATTATTATATAAAACTCAACAAGACATTATTTAAAAATAAACAAGGAAAAAAATCAACCTAGAATCTGAAATTTCTCCCCAGAAAATACTGTAATGTAATCATCCTAATAATAGGAGTTTTCTGTTCAGTGAAGATGTCATTGAATTTGTTTCAAGTTGTGTATTTGTCTTAACAATATTCTGACAAACAGTTTTTTAAGTAAGGATGATTGGCAGGTTTGGGCAAATTACACATATTATATTAATAAAGGATTCCCAATAATTTTATAGATGATGAAAATGTTCATTCAATCATAATAAATTAAATTTTAGAATGTTTCCTAAAACATTATACAATTGAGTTTGTTCTCACTTTTATTATAGTGAAATTTTAGTAGTTCTTTACAACAGGATTTTCATATCGATATTTCACTTAAGTTTTGAAGAACTATGGTCAAAGAAGCATAGAGAGGGCAAGATTGTCTTTATCTTTTTCTTGGTCTTCCAATCCATGTGTATAAATGAATTATTGATTCCAACAAAATAACCAAAACCAATGAAAATTATTACACATTTTATCTTAAATTAAGACTGAATTTTTCTTACCTTCATTATCAATGATAAAGCAACTTCTCCCACCTGTTATTTTGTGGCAACCAGAAGCATTTAAGCAATAGTGAGGTTATGAGTGTCATCAAATATTACCATACATACATGAGCATAGGAATTAAGCAATGAAAACCAGAGACCAGTATTAGTACGAACTAGTATGAACTATTTTTTTAAGTTTCTACTTAAATTCCAGGTAGTTAGCATACAGTGTAATATTGGTTTTATGTGACCAATATAGTCATTCCATACTTTCATAAAATACTCGGTGCTCCTTAAAATGACTGTTCTTAAGCACAGACACTTCGGTACAACTGAAACTACAAAGAATTACAAGCTACACATTCCTGTGATGGCTAACACTGAAAGGCATTTTATACTACACATTTTTGTGATTAGATCTCAAATAATTAAGCATCAATAAACAGCATTATTAGAAATGATCTCCAAAGAGTGTGTAGTATCTGGTCACATTTCTTCTTGAACTTTTAAAAAGAAGTAAGTGATTGCCAAGACCAATGGGAAAATGAATTTCTTCTCATCATACTATTTCAAAGCCATATTTACTGAGAATATCTAGTTATGACTGAAGAAGAATTGGGTAACTTTTAAAGAGCACCACCTTCTCTGCAGTTGAACCCAGCTGTTTGCCTTGCCTTTATTAATTTTTACTGGAATTGCTTCCTGAAAAATGGTAACGATAATGGTAGTAAACTAATGATCCCACTTAAATTCTTTCATATGTCTTTCTAGACTAAACATATTTCCAGTAATACTAAGGAGTAAACAACTTTCTTCCATCTGGAATGAGTAAACTGAGGCTTGGGGAAAGTAAGGTTTTCACAAGTGTCATAATGTGTGTGTGTGTGGAGGGCCTAGATTCAAACCAAGGACTTCGGAGGGTTGGTAAAATTAATGGCTTTCGGATCAGAAGTTGCAAGTTACCAAAGAGGCATAATTAAGATAATAATGGCAAAAAAAAAAAAAAAAAAAAAAAAAAAAAAAGATAATAATGGCAATAGCAACAATCGTCTTTATGGTGACTTTACTATGTGATAGGGAATAGTAACAAGTAGCTTGTGCAGGGTATATTTTGTATCTCTCTCTCTCTCTCTCTGTATATATATATATATATATATATATATATATATATATACACACATATATGTATAGCTATAGTTATATCTCTATCTTTACCTCTATATCTTTTTTTTTAATTTTTATTTATTTATGATAGTCACAGAGAGAGAGAGAGAGGAGCAGAGACACAGGCAGAGGGAGAAGCAGGCTCCATGCACCGGGAGCCTGATGTGGGATTCGATCCCGGGTCTCCAGGATCGCGCTCTGGGCCAAAGGCAGGCGCCAAACCGCTGCGCCACTCAGGGATCCCCTTTACCTCTATATCTATATCTATCAAAGCTTGGAGACTTGACCCAAGTCAAATATTCAAAAAACAGCAGAACAAAATGAAAAGGTAAATCAATAACATACCTTGGGCATTGCTGTGTCAAATCCTTCCTTAAAAATATAATGAATTATATGGACTACCCAGTTCCTAGTTTTATTGTTAATGTACCTCCTTGTTCACAAGGGAATTCAAATTCTGCCATAGGAAGCTTCCAAGGATAAGAACAAAATGGTAGTTTCCCCTTTTGAGAAATATATGTTAAGTGATCCATTTATTTAGCAAACATTTCTTTCCTTCATGCCATGCAGGAAAATGGTAAATTTCATCTATTTATTGAGCTTTTTAAATAAAATTTATTTATTTATTTATTTTGAGAGAAAGAGAAAAAGATTGGTGTGTGGGGCAGAGGGCGAGAGAGAAAAAGAATCTGAAGCACTCAGCACAGAGCCCTACGCTGTGTCTGATCCCAGGACCCTGAGATCATGACCTGAGGTGAAATCAAGAATTGGAAGCTCACTGACTGAGCCACCGAGGTGCCCCTATTTATTAAGATTTTTTTTTTTTATGTCTTTCAGTAAAATTTTACTGTTGGCTTATGTCTTGCACATTTTTCCTATGGCTTATTTGAAGATATTTTATGTTTTATTTTTATTATTGTTGAAATTATGACTGAAATTAACTTTTCATTATATTTTCTAAATTTCAAAAGGGCTACTTTTTATTACAGTTTGCATCTTTGTGTGTAGGCATGTGTTCCCATACTTCATAGGATTTAAGAAAAGAAGAGAACTAAAAACTTGTGTTTATTTTGCCAGTGACCAAGAAAATAGAAGAAAAATTATCAAAGCTTAACACTTTCTTTTCAGTGATATACTAGAAATTCTCAGAAGAAAAAATCAAGTTTATAAAAGATGCAATTCACAAAAACTTCTATGAAACTTAACTTCTATGAATTATAAATAATCTGCAATTACAAAAAAAATGGAGGGCTGTTTCTCACCAATATGAATTAGGCACCAAATTATCTTTCTCTTTTATCCAATTTAGACTTAATTACAGACTTATCAGGGCTTATAAATTGTGTTAAGTTTGTTGATCTAAATCTGAAGAAGACACAGATTAGCCTCAAAGAGTTTATGACTGTTTGGACAGCCCTACAACTAAAAATAGAAATTTTGAGGCAGTGTGGTAAATGCTGTTATAGAGATATTCCTGCTTAATCAATCATTCTTTTAAGAAAAATGAGTATCTAATGAAAGTAATGTGAGTGTCCCTGAGTCTGTCATTGACTATTTTAGATTAAAAAAATACATCTATATACTTACATGTGTGTGTTTTAGTGAAATTATTTTTCCAACCTTCCCTCAGGTTATTTTGCTCCAAATCTGGTAACTGTTATTTTTAATAAAACTCTTAAGGATTCATCCTATTCCTTCTGAGGATCTTAGTCAATAGCACAATCCTATTGTGGAAGGACATTTAAAAATTGAAAACTTTGGGCAGCCTAGGTGTCTCAGCGGTTTAGCGTCACCTTCAGCCCAGTGTTGACCCTGGTGACCTGGAATCAAGTCCCACGTCGGGCTCCCTGCATGGAGCCTGTTTCTCCCTCTGCCTGTGTCTTTGCCTCTCTCACTCTCTCTGTGTCTCTCATGAATAAATAAATAAAATCTTTTTTTTTTAAACGAAAACATTTGTTTTAGTAGTTGGTTGAATTATTTTCTTCTATAAGAATTCCTGTGATTTCTTTGAATTAAATATATTCTGAATCTCCATGGTAATTCTACTCTCAGATACTTAATATTTAAGAGAATATACCATTGGTTTCCATGTTACATCCATGATATCCAGGTCCGGTGGAAGCAAGCTACCTCGGTGTTGAAGATGTGGAATCCACAAGTAGCCTTTCATTGTTCGTGTGATTATTTCTTCAGCTTTAGAGTCAGTTTGCCCAGGTTCAAACTGTCATTTAGCCTGTCCACAGCTTCATTTCAACAGATTTTTATCCAGTTAACTTTTCTGTATTTGTCTAGGATTGATATAAGTCATGAGGATTAAATAAGGTAAAGTATGTAATAGTGAATGCATGCCCAACAATTGGCATTATTTCAAAATATAATTTATTTTATAATGATGAACTTGTATCTATGTCATTTACTTAACAATATTTAGAATTATTACAAAAAATAGTGTATACTGGAATTACCTACTTCCAAAGAGAATTTGAAAAATGGCCATCATGTACTTTTTTTTAATGGAAGTGAAAGATGAAACCTATAAAAATCCCTTAGTAAATTTTTTACAATCTCTTAATGTCAACAATCATTTTGAACAAGTGATTCTCAAATATAAATCCTCACTTGTGATTTGTTCTGACAAATCCCTGTGTTTTCAGTATTCTACTGTATACTCTTCACACATTCCACTTCAAATTCAGCTTTCATGGTGCCCAATTCTGTTTTCATTTGGGAACTGTTCCTCCTCCTCCTCTTCATTTTCTCCCTCTACCTTCTGTTGCTTTTCCTTTTTCTCCTCCTCTATACCTGAGCACTGCTATCTAGTCAGTTACTCAAGATGGAAATCTTGAAATTTTATTTGAATTTACCTCCTCACTTGGCAATCTCTATATTCATCATTTGTGCTGTATGATTCCCTTAAGAGGTCAATATTTGCACAGCTAGCTTAATGCTACCTCTCCAACACTCTAGAGGTATGACTTTTAAGGAAAACCCATATTTACAAAATTTATTTTTTTTAATATTAAGTGAAGATTACATAAATTCCTAGCTTTATCAGACTTGTACTGTGGATTTCTATCAGGAAACAAAACAAGAAACAAATAACAAATGTACATATCAAAAATGGCTTCATTATAATGCTGAAATGTTTCCTACTCTCTTTTTCTCTGTAATCTCATTATTTTTAAAAATATAGATCCACTGTGAATAGATGCCAATATGTCATCAACATCTTAGATATTGGCAATACAAGGAGCACTCTCACTTTTTAAAAGTTTATAATTTTGTGACAAAATATATTCTACATGTAATGCACACACACTGAGAGGATAAATGCAAAAGTAGAGTGAGGAATACTGTGATATGGAAACCTGAATTATTATGATAAATAAAAGCTTGCAAGGGATTCTGACAGAGGGAGCAGAATGTGTAAACCATTAGAGGTAAGAGATGTTCTGAGAACTCAATTTGTATAATAGAGCTGGAATCCCGAGTTTGAAATGTATAAGAATAAGAATTTTAAGAATTGAAACTAGCAGATAATAGAAATGCAATTTCTCTTTTGCCATGCTACAGGGTCTTGGATTTATCCTGAGGATAATCAAAAGTCATTGTAGGTTTATAGATTGAAAGGAATTAATTACAACTGAGCTTTTGTAGTATGGTTTTAACTTCAGTATAGAAGTAGACCACAGAGGGAGAAAGAGGAGGTAGAAACACCTACTGGGAGTCCAGAAATATCATAAACTAGGTGAAAAATGGTGACTTAAGTAAAGCTACTGCCAATGGAGATTGGGAATATATGATTTATATTATATCAATATACAGAATTGATAGGTTTTAGAAATGAGAGTCTCTAAATGGAGAAGTCAGGAAAGACACAAACATGTCTGATTTGCTCAAAATGAGGCATACCAATCCCTAAGTTTGTGATAAAAAAGAAGTGAAAGTTTAGGGAAGATCCACTATTATGAATATAGTCTTACAACTGTTGAGTCAGGTGTCTGTGCCATCTGTTAAAATACCAAGAAGACATTTGAAAACATAGGCCCAGATGTCAGGAGAGGAATCCGGGCTAAGCAAATTGTCTGAGAGTTACAATATATAGATTACAAATACTTGCCACTGGAGGGAAAGGTTTCTATAGAAATGATGGAACAAGTGAGAAGAGAGCCTACGATTGAATATTGAGGAAAATATCAGAGACTATTTAAAGAATAAGCAACCCTTTCTTCTGCAACCCACAGCTTTGTAACTTGACTTAAAAATTTCCATCAGGACACTATTGACCTGTAGCATTGTTATCTGGAAGCTATTCATTTTCTCATACTCTGTAAGAAGGGAAAAGGAAATTCTCTCCCACTTACTAAATATCTTTCCACTATTCTGCAGTTAAATGCTTACCACATCTTCTTCCTCCGTTGAGGATCATACCATTCACCTATGGTATATTTACCTTAACTAATGATTAGTGGAAAAAAATCTTAGAAAACTCAATGTATAATTGCTATAACATCTCTTAAGCTTCACATTCTTTCAGTATCTCATTTACCTACTATCTGCATTGAGATCCTAAACCAAGAACCTGAAATCCATAGTTTAAGCCTTTCTGGATGAAATATTCATGCCCATTGACTTATTGATTTTATTTTTTTGGTCATATACACCTTGCTGATCCCAACCTAAAATCAATTATGTACCTAGTTGTCCCTCCTAGCTTCCTTTTTTTTTAAAGTTTTATTTATTTATTTGAGAGAGAGAAAGACAGAAAGCAAGATAGAGAAAGCAGGTGGAGGGGCAGAGGCAAAAGGAAAGAGAGAATCCTCAAGCAGACTCCCCACTGATCATGGAGCCCCATGCAGGGTTCAATTCCAGGATCCCGAGATCATGACCTGAGCTGAAATCAGGAGTCTAACACTTAACTAACTGAGCCACCCAGAAGCCACTGTCCCTCCTAATTTCTAACTGACTAAGAAACCCTAGGCACAACCACAGAAATCAGCAGTTTGAAAGTGCGAGAAATATATCATTTCCTACTTGAACCCTGGACTAATCCCTCTTTTTTTCATTAATGTCTAACCTCACATCCCTCTCTAAACTTAACTCCTTTATTTCACTTCTGTTTCACTTTCTTTGGAAGAATAGACTCTACTGTTACTAAGTCCTTCCTTCCTTCTATACACTCTTGGATCTACAAACAATCTGACTCTAATCCCATATCTGTTAAGAAACAGCTTTTTATGATTCCGTAGTGTCCTGCTGGGACCAAAGATTGACGAGTTTTGATATATCCATGAGGATAGAGCAAGTGTATCTATTTCTTTGACATTACCTACAAGATCAATCACTCCTCCTTGGCTAGACAAGTGCACAGTCTCCATTCACAGTACCCAGACTCTTATTTCACATGAAATCTCTAACCAAACCCTAGCCACAGGAAATAAATAAATAAATAAATAAATAAATAAATAAATAAATAAAGTTCTGAGATCGCCAAATACAAGGGAAAACTATTCCAAACATGAGAATGCAGATTGCAAAGAATGTGACAGTTCTAATTTTTTTAAATCTTTATTTCCACAAACTTCCACAATAACAGAGGTAAAGATCATATAATTTTAGATCTACTTATGGAGATCCCACTCATCATACAGATAAACTTAACTAAAAATGATGCTAACCCAGAGGAATTCAGAGCTGAAACAACAGCTTCTTATTTTCTTTAAACTAGTTGAGTTTTATTTTTATTTAAATGCACAAGAATTAGTTTAAAATAATCCCCATATCTACCTTGAATATTTGCTTTAGAAATTGAAAGGAAAGTATAATTTATATTTCAGTCACAAAAATTTAGATATGGGTTTTAACTACAGCATGTTCAAACTACAAAAAAAATTCCTTGCAGTCTTAAAGGATAAACCTTAATTACTACTTAAAAAAGAAAAATAAGCAGATTAGCTTTGAATGATATAATCTAGATATATTTAACTGAAATGGAGAGTCAGTGGTGAAGAGTGTTAAGACAGAGTGGTCTTCAGATCTGAAATGAGCAAATACAAATGCCTTCAAGTTATTTATTTGTATCATAATATCCTTATAAGTAACATTTAATTACAGGATAAAAATATAGGTAAAATATACAAGTTATAAAACATTATTTTTTGCTTATTTTTGAGCTTCATAAAAAAATATTATCACCATACATGCAGTGTTTTGAGACTTCCAAATTAAAATTTTTGAAATCCATCCATGTTGTTGAGTGTAGTTATCTTTCATTTACACAGGTACAGAATATGGTGAATGTATCACAAATTATTTCTCCATTGTCATGAAGATAGACGATTTGTGCCCATTAAAAAAAATTAAACAAGTAAAACTTCTATGAACATTCTTACACATTCTTGCACCCAAGTTCAACAGTTTCTCCAGAGATTATACTGAGAAAAGAAATGGCCGGGTCATAGAGGATTTAATGTTCAATTCTTTAGGACAATACCAAATGGGTTTCTACTTTTTTATTATCAATGTTCACTGCCATTAGCAATATGTAATAGTTCCCTATTATCCACATCCTACCCAACATTCCTGCTGCCCCAGCAGTAAAATGTAGTGTCTCCTTTTGTTCTCAATTTTTCTTTTCCTGATTCCTTATGTAGGAGAGCATACTTTCTTGTATTAGTTGTCCATATGTACTTAGTCTTCTGGGAAATTTCTGTGCATCTCATTAGACTACTTTTGTTACTTTTACTTTTTAAAGGTTTAAGAATTAGTCTGTATACTAATCCACCCTCAGCATTTTGTTTTCCTATAATCTACATCCAAGAGATTTGTCTTTTTACTTTTGTTATGGTGTTTTTCTTAGGTTAATATATGTTCTTAATTTCCATATCGTGACATGTATCAACTTTTTTTCTTTACAAATAGTGGTTTTAGGAACTTGCTTACGAAAATGTTTTCTTTTTTCAATGTCGAAATATTATTCCTTTTTAAAGTTTTTCAAATGTTTAAATATTTAATTTATCTGCAATTCGGTATTTTGTAAGATATAGAAATCATCTTTTTATCTTACTAAGAACACAGTTTTCTCAGTTTTATTTATTTTATATTCTGTTTTTCTTTGCAGGTTTTCAATTTTACCTCTCCTGTATATATATACTATTTTCAGTTACTTAAGAGTTCTTGTATGGGTTCTTTAGACTTTTCTATTGGTCAATTTCTTTTTCTATCTTTGTACTGAAATCACATTAATTTATTATTATCTTTTTATAGTAAGATTTGACTGCATGTTGGAAAAATTGCCTCTTGTCATTCATCATTAGATTCAGTTGTCATATTTCTCCTACGACCCTACTGAAATTTTATTTGAAGTTATAATAAATACATCAATTTGAAGAGATCAGATGCCTGTGTGATGATGCTATTTCTTGTGAGTAAGCATTGGATATTTCTTCTTTAATTCAGTCCTTATTTAATGTTTTCAAAAAGTTTTACAGATTGAGGCACAGAGGTATTGAATATATGCTGTCAGATTTATTCTCAGTCACTTAAATTTCATAGCTAATGTCACTAGTGTTATTTAAAGTTCTAATTTTTAAACTGTAGGTTACCATTTTGGAAATACAGATTATATTTGTAGTGGGATTTTTTAATAGCTATAGAAATTTTCAGATTTTTAAATTTTTTCTTGAGTCACTGTGATGGCTTACATTGAATGTAGAATTTGACATTTTTTCTAGGTTTATAAAAAATAGTTTTAAGTTGCTTCTGGTATGGCGTTTTAATTTCTTAAACAATATTTGAATTTGGTATGTTTTTATCCATGCTATGTTGTATGTGCCACACTCTCTTTCCTTGGCCAATCTTGTATTTAATATTTTGTCTTCAAAGAAACATTTTTTTTTTACTTTTTAAAATTTATTTTTATTTTTTTTAAGATTTTACTTATTTATTCATGAGAGACACAGAGAGACAGAGAGAGAGAGAGAGAGAGAGAGAGAGAGAAGACATAGGCAGAGGGAGAAGCAGGCTCCATGCAGGAAGCCCAATGTGGGACTCAGGGATCAGGACCAGAGCCAAAGGCAGAAGCTCAACCGCTGAGCCACCCAGGCATCACAATTTTTTACTTTTAAAAATCTCCTTTTTTGTGTTTTCATTTTTTTCTTCCTTCTGTCTTCTCTTTTTCTCTCTTCCTCCTACTCTCTCTCTTGCTCCCTCCCTCCTTCCCTTCTTTCTTTTTTAATGGAGTAAAACAAAAAACATACTGGAGGAAAGCACACAAACAGAGGCATTCAATATGATGAATTATTCCAAATTTATGTATGTATGTATTTATTTATTTTTATTCCAAATTTAATGCACACTATACCTTCCAGACAAACAAAGAAATAAGGAAAGGGCATGTTAGGAAGGGGCGTTGTGCTTCTCCCAAGAGACAGCCTTTTAGCAGAGCTTGTTGTCCCTAACTTCAGGTGCATGAACTTGAGCAGAATTTTTCACCTTGCTCCTGTCCCTAGGCTTTCTCACAAGAGCCGTACTGCTCGCTTCAAGAGAATTCTGAATGAACCCTGGCTCCCACTGCAGTAGTTTAAACTCAATTTAAGAGAGGACACAACCTTGCTGACCGATTTTCACTTGTGAAACCAGTGATAACTCAAGAGTTTCTTCTGCAGGTGGAGTTTCCTCACTGACAAAAATGGTGCAAGTACAGCTATACTGTTTGTTATTAAAGTTAGTCTTTTCATCTTAAGGAAGACAGGACAACACAGTTCTTTGAATTAAAAAAAAAAACAGCAAAGTCTCTGAATTATCATTTAGATTTGAGGGCAAGTTGCACCACATATTCTTTGGATAAGTACCTACAAATTATGTTTTTGCACTTCGATTTCCTTGACTCTAAAATAGGAGCAATAATAGTACTTCTGACAAATATAGGAGTATTTGCTATTATTACTAAATTAGTTTCATTTAGAATATGTTTAAGTCATTGGTGCTTCAAAATACTTTTTGCAAAGGCACTTTAAGCTAACTATACTCAGATTAATGAGTAACTACTATGATTACATTTTTTACATATTTTATTTATTTATTCATGAGAGACACAGAGAGAGAGAGAGAGAGAGGCAGAGACACAGGCAGAGGGAGAAGCAGGCTCCATGCAGGGAACCCGACGTAGGACTCGATCCCAGGTCTCCAGGATCAGGCCCTAGGCTGAAGGCAGGGCTAAACCACTGAGCCACCGGGGCTGCCCCATTTTTATTTAATTTACTGATTGATTCACAAATGGTTTTTTTCCTTTCGTAAAACTGTTATGATTGGATTTATCATCTTCTTGTCAATGACACTTTGCTGACTTTGGTTTTAATAATTTATCATTAAATTGTTTTCTTAGAAAAATATTGTCAGAAATCAGAAGGCTAAAGTGAATCCAGACTACATAAATAACAGTATGACATGAAATTTTCTTTGTAAGATTATAAGCATTTTTTTACTAGTCTGTCTACTTTTGAAGTGCAAATAATACATTATAAAATACATCAAACTTATTTTTTTCAGGGAATAAGCTTAAGATAAAATGAATTATACTGCATTTACTTCATTTATTTGCAATTATTTATACTGTTAGTGAACATTTTGGAATAAAAGTAAGCAAAACATCAAATAAGGAATAATAAAACATTTGTTGTTTAACAAAATGAAATATAATTTTTAAAATATAATTCTGAAATTATGTTCTAGCTAAATTGCAAGAGTTGTCAAAATTGGCTCACATAAATACTTTGAAATGTGAGTCAGCCACAGTGAGTTAATAATATATAAATATGTTTTTGTGTCCTACATATTTCCATATGGTGTTCATTAATGCATGGTATACATGATTGTATTTCACACTCCTGACATATCTCCTAGAAGTAATAAGAATTAAAAAAAAAACAGAAAATGAATACATTTATTAAATATATAAAATAAATGTAAGTGTTCTCCCTCTTATTGTACCGACATTTAGAAAGTGCAAGAGTCTAAACATCTTTTTCCTTCTTAATGTGTATTTCACAGGGTCAAAAAAGCTTTTCCTTTCTTCTAGAGGTGAGGCATACTTAAATCATTTGGACCTAGCCCAGTTATTGTGAAAACTAATGAATACTGGCATTATATATAGAAAAAGAAGTTATTTTAATAATGGAGTATCTTTTTTTTTTTTTTTTTTAATTTTTTTTTTTAATTAACTTTTATTGGTGTTTAATTTACCAACATACAGAAAAACACCCAGTGCTCATCCCGTCAAGTGTCCACCTCAGTGCCCGTCACCCATTCCCCTCCAACACCCGCCCTCCTCCCCTTCCACCACCCCTAGTTCGTTTCCCCGAGTTAGGAGTCTTTATGTTCTGTCTCCCTTCCTGATATTTCCCAACATTTCTTTTCCCTTCCTTTATATTCCCTTTCACTATTATTCATATTCCCCAAATGAATGAGAACATACACTGTTCGTCCTTCTCCGATTGACTTATTTCACTCAGCATAATACCCTCCAGTTCCATCCACGTTGAAGCAAATGGTGGGTATTTGTCGTTTCTAATGGCTGAGTAATATTCCATTGTATACATAGACCACAGCTTCTTTATCCATTCATCTTTCGATGGACACCGAGGCTCCTTCCACAGTTTGGCTATTGTGGCCATTGCTGATAGAAACATCGGGGTGCAGGTGTCCCGACGTTTCATTGCATCTGAATCTTTGGGGTAAATCCCCAACAGTGCAATTGCTGGGTCGTAGGGCAGGTCTATTTTTAACTCTTTGAGGAACCTCCACACAGTTTTCCAGAGTGGCTGCACCAGTTCACATTCCCACCAACAGTGTAAGAGGGTTCCCTTTTCTAATAATGGAGTATCTTTTGAGGCATTTTGTTTTTTAGGGTGTGTATGTGTTTAAACTGAGCATCACATTTCAGAATTTAATTGACATCATTGATTTTTATTAAGCGACTCTAGTTTGGTTTAAAAAAATACAGAATTTCAATTAAACAACTAGGTAACAGAACCTGGGGAAAATAGCCTTTGGTCACAATCTAGATCTAGCAATTATTAGTTAGAATTCATACATGTTTTATAGCAAATTCTCTAGTTCATTTAAAAATTCTACCTCTTTCTTCTAATGGAACAATGTGACAGAAAGTGAGATGAAGAGCGAGATGGCAGGAAATAAAAATGATCAAAGAGCAAAAGGGAACAATTGTTTTTATTAATTTTGTGGGGCTTTTTCCAGGCCAGACTCAATGCTTGGGATAACCAAAAACAAAAGTATAAAATAAAATAAGTGACGTAAATCACTCTAATCAATTTTTAAGATTAAAGCTCTACAAATTTAGCTTAATATTTCCAAATGAAAGATAAATTGTGATGTTACTTTGGAATACAGTATCAAATATTACATGAAAAATAATTGCTATCAGCAATTGCTTTGGTATAGGAAATTTCTCTCAAACATAAGATAAAATAATAATAGGATGGGTAACCCCTACTATAAGTAAATACTGATTATACTTGATATTTTCCAAACTTTAGCTACTCTAATTTCAAATGTAAGGAAACTTTAAAAATCTGAAATAATATCTAGATTATTAACTAGTTTTAATTCCACTGAATTCCTCTAGTTTTGTATAATAAAGATAAATTATTAATTATGGTAATAATATACGATTTTAAGAACTAATCTTGGACAAAAAGGATCTTCAAGGCAGTTCTTATTTTTTGTATATCATTTATATATATGTACGTATACATAGATACATAAGAGGTTTTTAGGCAAAACAATGTCTGTGAAGAACATCCATGATGAAAATTACCTAACTGTAATTAGGTACAGAATAAATGATAAACTTGAGAAATAAGAAACATAAAAATATTCCTGATTTTAGTGAATAAGATTCTTTCATTTTCTGGATAATTCTGTTGACTCGTATATTCAGAAGACAAGGACATGGAGTTATAGGATTTTTTAAGGATTCCAGGGTTACTAATGCTACAAGATTTGAAATAATAAAATAATAAATTGTTCTCCCACTGTTCAGTTGATTCCTAATTATTGGGCTAATAATACAAATCTGACAGGTGCCACTGTAGCCTCTGATATCTTTCCTTAAAGTAAAAATAATTACTTAACCATAACTAAACACTGGGATTTAAAAATATAAAAGAAAATTATGGGACTCTTCCCCCCCAATGTAATAATTATCACCTAACAATTTATACTTGGAACTAATCAAAATCTTTTCTCTAACAAAGTTACTCTCCAAGAGATAAAATATTTTACTAACAAAGCCAAGCATATATCTAATTAGCTATTTATTTTTTTAAGTTCAAATAAATTATTTATTTTCTCCAAACTCATCAAGATATAGCTTGGATAAAATAAAATTTACTCATTTTAAGAATACAGCTTGATATATTTTAGCAATTATATAAAATTGTGTAACCTTCACCAAAATGACATCATATTTTTCCTTTGATGATTTTCCATTAATTTCCTCTCCTTTACCTTTTAATAAGTTTAATAAATTATTTATAAATGGAATACCAGTAGAGTCTTTGGGTTTGACTGTTTTCATATAGCATAATATTGTTAAGATTCAACAATATTGTTGCAGTGTCATTGGTTAATTCTTTTATTTTATTGAAAAGTATTCCATAATATGTGTACAGCACAGTTTGTTTTGTTTATACATTCGGTATTTGACGAATATTGCATTAATTCCACTCTTAACAGTTATGAATATTGCTTCTATGAGCATACACATAAAAGTCTTTGTGTTGAGGGCAGCCCAGGTGGCTCAGCAGTTTAGCACCGCCTTCAGCCCCAGGGTGTGATCCTGGAGACCCAGGATGAAGTCCCAGGTCAGGCTCCCTGCATGGAGCCTATTTCTCCCTCTGCCTGTGTCTCTGCCTCTCTTTCTCTCTGTGTCTCTCATGAATAAATAAATAAAATCTTTAAAAAAAAAAAGTCTTTAGGTTGAAATAGGCTTTCATTTCTTTTTGAAAATGTCCTGAGTGAGCATGCTAAGCTATATAGTAAATAACTATTTAACATGAAAAGACTCTGCCAAAGTACCCTCAAAATGGCTATACAATTTTGCATTCCAAACAGCAATGTGTAAGGATTCTGGTTGCATCATATTAAAGTGAAAACAAAATCTACATATTAGCAGAAAACATTTGAAAATCTTGTATTTGATAAGGTCTAGTATCTAAAATATATAAAGAACTCTTACAACTTAACAGAAAAGACAAATAAGCCAATTAAAAAAACAGTAACAGAGTTGTATAGATATTTTTCAAAGAAGTTAAAGAAATAGCCAAGAAAAACATGAAAAGATCCTCAGCATCATTAACCATTAATGAAATGAAAGTCAAAATAATAGCAAGATATTACTTCGCACCCATGGAGTAGCTATTTAATATAATAATTGAAATGGAAAATTACAAATCTATCAAGGATGTGGAGGAATGGATTGCAATCCTTAGATTTTTTTTTACCGGGGGGTGTCTACCGGTATAAAATGGTGCAAGCACTGTTGAAACAATTTACCAGTTTTTAAAAAATAAAAAATAAATATAGTATTACATCTAATTCTGCAATTCCAACCTAAATATATGCAAAGATAATTAAAAATGAGTATTCAAACAAATACTTATTGTTCAAATGTTCATAGCAGCACTATTCACTGTAGCCAAAAGTGAAAAACTCCAAATCTTCATCCACAGATGAATAAATAAAGCAAATGTGTTATATTCATAAAATGGAATATTATTCAGGGTCAAACGGAATGAAACACTGATACACGAATGCTGAAAACATTTTCCTGATCTAAAAAAAAAAAGACGTAAAGGAGCACATATCATATTCTTATATGAATATCCAAAATAGGTAAATCTGCAGAGACAGAGCTGAGACTAGCTGTGGAAAGCTGGGGAAAGAGGGATCAGTGTGAGTGACTGCATAATGGGTTAAGTGTTTTCTCTGGAGGTGGTGAAAACTTTTGGGAAAATAACAGAGGTGGTGATTGTACAATACTGTGAATATACTAAATGCCACGGTAGTGTGTACTTCATACTTGGGAGCTGGATTTGTTTACAAAGTGATGGTTTTACAGTTCCAAAAGGGCAAGCCCAAATGCTCAAGAACATTTGGATCCTGTGCTGACATCATGTTTGCTAACATCCTATTGGAAAAAGCAAACCACTGGACCGGCCTCAATTCAAGAGGTGAGCAATTGTTTCCCTGCCCCCCAAAAAGATTCATAACAGCCATGTTTTTGGTTTTGAAGGAGAAGAAAAAACACTTTATCCGTGTTATACAGTAAAAATCTAGTGGAAATAGAAAAAAAAAAAAGAGAAAAATCTACACATAGGGCAATAGTGAGCAGCAAAGGAGAATGAGATAAAGTTTCATCAGATGGGGGACTACTTCCAACCTCATCAGGTGGGGAAGCCCAGTGGAGACAGCCAGGCTGGGGTCCCTATGGAGAGGCCTAGGGAGGGGGGGGGGGTGAGACTTCCAACTGACCATCCCCATCAGGACCGTATTTATTAGAGCAAATGACGGGGTCCAAGGTTAATCATGTGTTTGCCTACATGCAGTTTGGAGTGAGCTGCATTCCTGTATTATCATGTCTTTGTGTTTTCAAGAAGCCTGGGCTAGATGTGCTTGCTTCCTCCCTCCTGGATTCCATTCCAGGGGTCATCCCAGCCTGGAGCCAGACAGGATGCAAGGCGAATGTTATAGCTCTTGGCTCTAGACCAGAAGGGCCAGTTCTGACCTGGAGGCCAGCTAATGTCAACTAGCCGGGCTCCCGAGGTCACTTATGCAGCCTAAGTCTCACAAACAACATACTTTAGCCTGCCTGCATTCATGCAGGTCGGGGTAAGGGGTTATGCAGGCTAAATCACAGAAACCCCACCCAGACAAGAACTAAACTTCATATCTTGATGGAAGAAACTTTAAGTTCACTTTGCAAAGGGGCATGAATATAGGAATGTATGGAAGCATGGTAGTCATTTTCAAGACTGCACCCACTGGTTGCCCCAAAATAAAAATCAGAATTGCAATACAAATAAAATGTTCACAGCATAAGGTATAGAGAGCTGGCATCATTGTGCTGTACACCTGAATTTTTTTTTTAATTTTTTTTTGTACACCTGAAATTAATGAAACTTTGTGTGTCAACTATAATCAATTTTTTCAAATGCAATGCTGTAAAATAAATGTCTATACTAACAATATCTCCTATTTATATATTACTTTACAGATTACAAATTGGACAAATAATTATGTTATTTTAGCAACTTTATGTGTACATATTATATATGAACAAATCAAACAAATAGATTATCCTCTTAATTTAAGCAGTTTACTCAAGCTTACTCAGCATTAATCTCATTTCTCCTTTCTGCACATCATATATACTTAACTCTCTGGAAGTGGATCAATCACCTCTGGAAAAGAATCAGAAGCTGGGTTGACAACACAGTAGTCATGATGGTTAATTTCGTATATCAACTCAACTGGGCCACGGGGGGGAACAGATTAAACATTATATTCTGTGTGGGTCTGTAAGGGTGTTTCCAGATGAGATTAGCATTTGAACTGGTGAACGTAAATTTTCTTCCCCAGCATGGGTGGGCATCACCAAGTTCCTTGAGGGCTTGAATAGAACAGAAAAGATAGAAAAGGATCCTGCTTCTGCCCTGCTTACTTTAGCAGGGACATTGGTCTTCTGCCTTTGTCCTGGGATTTACACCATGAATTTTGTACTTGTCCCCCCTGACGCCTCCATTCTCAGACTTTCTGACCCAATGCTAGAATTATACCATTAGATTAGATGTTCTGGGTCTCCAAGCTTGCAGATAGCAAATTATGAGATTTATATACATGTATAAATGGAGAGAGAGCATATCCCCATATATACATATCTATTATGTTTATCATATACCAAATATATTATCTGTCTCCTATTTGTTCTGTTTCTCTGGAAAACCTTGACTAATCACAGTGGTTGAAGTCATCTCTTAGTTTGTGGAGTTCAAAAATTGTTCTTAGTAGCTTTACAAATGATAACTGAAGCAACTGAAAATTAACTAACTACTCAGATATTTTAGTATTTAATGGGTGGAACAGTTTCCTGAGAAGCCATGTGTGTAAGCCACTTTATCTTTCTCTCCCAGGCTTTTTTTATGCTTTGGGTTTTTAAAATTTTTCCAGGCTCTTGCAACCTGAGTGCAGGTGACATTTCTTGGAAAGTAGTTTACTGCCAGAGATCTACTTTCAATCTTGCATCAAATAGCAATTTTTGGGGGGTTTTTGTTGTTTTAATTTTGAGTGGTTTTTGTTTGCTTGGTTTCTGGTTTTTGTTTTGCTTTGCTTTTTTTGTTTGTTTGGTTGGTTTGCTTTTCCCCAAAGCATTTTAGTGAGTTTTGAAAGGATTATGCGTTGTTTAGAAAATTCCGCCTTTAAAAAAAAAAAAAGAAAGAAAATTCCGCCTTAATGAGGGGATAGCTATATGAATGAGCCCCCAAATACCTCCCTCTATGATTTCATGGCTGCTTTTGTTTTCTCCAAGAGCTCAGTGGAAAATAATAGGATTGTTGCCGAAAGAGGTTAAATGACTTCTATTTTCTTTTCCATCTTCCTCACAGGGATCTTTAAATAAGTGTGAAAATGGCAACAAATAATATTTTAAAAATCTTGTAATCTCATAATTGTAGACCTTTGTAGAGTACTCTTACAAACTATGCTTTACAGAACTCTATAGAACTCCTTGCCACCAATTTTATAGAGAGTACTCTACAAAGGTATATATATATATATACCTTATATATATATATATATATATCTCCCTGAGCATGCAGTCAAAGGGTTAGTCTGCCCATATATGGACGTATTTCCACACATCTTGTCTCACCTTCAGGCAAAGTAAACAGACATATATAATGCCTAAAGCGTTAGAAGGATTTCCTTCTCTCCTTTTCCTTAAGACTACTTCATGGGGAGTTGTCTCCTGCAGCAGTTTTGCACATGCCAACATATCTTGCAGAGCCAGCTAAGCTTGAATTTTTCTTAGTCATTCAAATTATTTATTGTGAAACATGAATAAAGCTGTGCTTATAAGCTGAGAGGAAGCTGGCAATACAAGCAGAAGTAAGGTCACTGGAGCTATGAATTGTCAGCTCAGGCAAAGTACCTGTGCATTCAGAAGGCCTAGGAGCCCTACTCTATACGTAGCTAGACCATTTTGCTTGATAATGATGGGATGTTGATGGGCACACATAACTTTATGGCTTCAAGGCCCGAAGAAATGCAGTTTTTGAAGAGCAGCTCAGACTTCTAGGCCTAATAGAGGCCATCAAAGAGGAAGGCAGTGATCTTCAAAGAGAGAACAGCTATTTGAGAAAAGGGGCACTTTGGGGATCCCTGGGTGGCTCAGCGGTTTAGTGTCTGCCTTCGGCCCAGGGCCTGATCCTGGAGTCCCAGGATCAAGTCCCACATCGGGCTCCCTGCATGGAGCCTGCTTCTCCCTCTGCCCATGTCTCTGCTTCTCTCTCTGTGTCTCTCATAAATAAATAAATAAAATCTTAAAAAAAAAAAAAAAAAGGAAAGGGGGCACTTTTATGCTCTAAAACCATGGACGTCTTCAGTGTAATTCTCTAATTAAACTATGCTACCAATTGAAGAGAGCATCAGAATTTGCCACATATTGATTCAAATGTCAAGTGACAGAGTGACTTGTTATGCAGACAGGATCACTGAGGAGACTTTCTCAACTCTATGACCATTTATTTAAACCAGGTTGCCTTACCGTTTGCTACCAGAAGTGGGTTGAGGAAGTAATTTCTAAATATGTCAAATTATTTTTTTTCAAGTTACCAACATATTTTTACCTTCTGACCAGTGCTTTTGATTCAATGTTTAGAAAAGTTTTATTACTTTCATTCTGAAAGAGATGCTACAATATGCCCTAGACCACTGAGTTCCCAGAAACTTCTATAAGAGGAGAGGCCATGAATTTTGAAAGTTTTGTTCCCACTCTTTGGAATACATATCTCTTTTAAATTTTTTCTGAAATTCATATGAAAAGAGAATTTGTTTTAAAAAAGGAATAGTAAAATAAACACCTTTGTTCTGAACAATGCCGGTATTTTATCTCTCTCTGTGATCCTCCTTGATCACATACATCTTCTTCCTCCCAAAGGAAACAAGTGTGATCAATTTTATTAATTATTTTATTTCAGTTTTTGGATATTATCACTTATAAATCCATCCTTATAAAGTGTTTAATTTTACACTTTTTGTAGCTAGAATGTACATATATTACATATATATAATATTATTGAGTTTCATATTTAAGAGATTTATGCCAGTGATGAATATAGCTATAGTTCATTTGTCTTAACCACTGTATCTTATTTTATTATACATATATACACAATACTTTTGTTGGCAGGTGGACTGGGGAGACCCCAGGGCCATGAGGCCTCGTCCCAGCCTGTCCTCAGGATGTCGCCAAAGGCTCTTGGTCTTAGTGCAAGAAAGGATTCAAAGACAGATGAGGCACAAGGGTTGAGTGTGAAAGGCAGACCAGGCACCAGGGTTGAGTGGTGCAAGTAGGAAACTTTATTAAAGTGAGGGTACGCTCTCAAGATGTGAGAGTGGGCGAGCCAAAGGGAGAGCTGTGTATTGACGGTCATTTACTAGGGAGTGGAATCTTTATTACTCCGGGACACGGGAGGGGAATCGTTGGGAGCAGGGTTTCCTGACTTTTTCACCTTACTTGGTCAGAGTCTCTGGCCTTCTTTCACTTGGGCCTGCCTGGTTTGATCCAGCTTCTTAAGGCTTTGTTTCTGGAATGCTGCCCGGACAGGTCTCAAACTGGTCCCCCACCCTCAAGGTGGACCATGATTTATTTCCTCATTGCTGTCCTCCAGGCATCCTGTTAAAGTCTGTCTACTTTAACACTTTTATACATTTTACTGCACATAGAGATTTGAATGTACTCTCACTACATTCTAATCCATATGATGGCTGCTCTCACATCATATGGTGAAGAAACAACATAGGACTGTAATCTTTGGATCATAAGATTCAACATTTTCAACTTTACGAGTTATTGCCAAAATATGGATTCAATTTATAGTTATTCTGCATCCCATACAGCTTCTACTGGTGTTGAAAATTATAATATTCACCAATTTTATAGTTGTGAAATGGCATCACGCTGTAAATTTGGTTTGTGTTTTCTCAGTATTAATAAGTTTCAGTGACTTTTCAAATATTAATGAGCTGTTTGTTTTTTCTGTGAAATGTCATATTAATCATTGTGCTTTTGATTATATATCCTATTTATCAAAAGAAGTGTTTTTTTGTATATCTTGCATTTTAATCCTTTAAATTTATAGGTATGAATACTTTCACCCATCTTCCAGTATGTGGCTTGACTTTTGATTAACATAAGATCTTATTTGAATAAATCAATTGTTTCTTTCATCATTTGCATGGTGTCTTGTTGAAGCAATTCTTCCTTACTCTGCAATCATAAAGACATTCCCCCACGTTACCTCCTAAATGTTTCATAGATTTGAATTTTATACTTAAGACTTTAATCCACCTGAAATTGATTTTTGAGTATGGTATGATGTAGGGTTTCAATTTCATTTTTTCCATATTGTTAACCACTTGTTCCGGAATCATTTATTGAATTCTTAGTCTAGCTCAGAATTTGTAGTGCCCTCTTTCACAATTCAAGTTCCCATATGTACCAGGACCAGGGAATGGTTTTGGAATATTCATTTTGTTTCATTTGTCTATTTCTTTATGATACTTCTAATCCAGAAATGGCATAGTTTTACATTTGCAAATTTTAAATAACTCTATTTTGCATGATAATTTTTCACAATACTGAGTTATGTTATACATATTTAGTTATGCTTTTTTCTAAGGTTAAAATACATATATTCTAACAAACACATTTTTATATAATGTAGGTAGGTATGTATCTATCTAAATGTTTTTCAAATGGTATTTTATACTTTACTAATTGTTATTGGCATATAGAATTGCAAACCTACTCAATCTACTTTTTTTAAAAAAAGGTTTTATTAATTTATTCATGGGAGACACAGAGAGAGAGACAGGCAGAGACAGAAACAGGCACCATGTAAGGAGCCTGATGAGGGACTCGATCCTGGTTCTCCAGATTAGGCCCTGGACTGAAGGCGGCGCTAAACCGCTGAGTCACCCGGGATGCCCTCAATCTACTTTTAATTGTAGATTTTGTATTCAGCAATATGCTAAACAACTTGATTAGTGTTTTTGACAGTTTTTTTCTTGTAGTTTTTATGTAGTTTTATTTAATGCAAATAATGGGTATATATTTACTTTTCAATTATTAACATTTTTTTTTTCTATTATTACAATGTACTGGCCACACTTTGAGCCAAAGCATAAATATAGCTGGTGACTTAATGGATCCTCACTTTTTTCAAAATCTTAAGAATGTGCTTTGGACATTTCCCTCTAGCATGCCATTATTTGGGGATTTTATAGATAAAGTATATTTGTTTAATACTTGTTTCTTATACTTGCTCTTATAATAGGTTGTTGAATTCTAGCAAAACATTTTATTCCAGGGTAAATTAAAGATAATGTAGTGAATGGAATAATAGATTTTCTAGTGCCAAAGTATTGTTAAATACTTTGTGAAAATCCATATGGTTAAGATATACTCTTTTTGTATTGCTATTTTTGTTAAATAGGTTGTTCATGATTTTGACATCTATGTTTGAGCACATTTAATTTTAAATATTTATTTTCCATAATGTCCTTTAATGGTTTTGATATTAGGTGTGGCAGCCTCATAAAGTAATTTGAGAAGATGTGTTGTTTTCCTTTGCTAGAGTTTTGTGCAAGTGGAATTAGTGGCTCCTTAAATACTTGATGAACTATGCTATAAGTCTTTCTGGGAATTTGATATGTTTTTAGTAGAGTTGGTTTTTTTTTTAAGATTTTATTTATTAAAAAAAAAAGATTTTATTTATTTATTTGAGAAAGAGAATGAGAGAACACAAGCAGGAGGAGGGGCAAAGGGAGAAGCAGACTCCCTGCTGAGCAGGGAGCCCAATGTGGGGCTCAATCCCAGGACCTTGGGATCATGACCTGAGCTGATGGCAGCCTCTTAACTGACTGAGCCACCCAGATGCTCTTAATTGAGTTTTAACTACTAAATCTATTTGTTTAATTATTATGTTAGTTCAGAGCCTATAATTTTTCTTGAGTTAATTTGTTAAATTATAATTTTAGTAATCTCTCCATCTATTTTACTTATGTTTTCAAATCTATTGCCTATAATTGTCCATAATATTCACTTTTCTATTTAATTTTAGTAGCATCGATAGTCATGTCCCTTTCTTCATTCATAAAATATTCTCTTTTTTCCTTTAGTCAATTTGCCTTGGATTTGCCTAAATAATTCCATTTACAAATTAACTGAATTTTCACTTAATTTTTATGTTTTATTTTCTTTCCACTTTCTGTCAGCATATTCTGCCATAAGCATTTAAACTTTGTGATTCATATGTTTAGCTAGTTATCTTTATCCTTTCTTCTCTTATAATCAAGTTTTTAAGGTCATAAAACTCCTTATATATGTTTCAACTACATACCATAAATTGTGATATCTATTGTGATTTTTAGCATTATTCTATAAATCAGTTACAGAAATTGCTATCATTTATTTCTAAATCAATTATACTAAATGTGAAAATATTTTGCTATCATGGTGGAATTGACTGAGTTCTGGGCTACAACAGTGAACCAACTTTGGAAGACAATAATCCCTGCACTCATGAGATTATTATAATGAAGGGAAATATAAAATTAAAATACTACAAGTAGTAAAACATATCATTGTTAGAAGATGATCCGTTTAAAGAGGTAAATAGACAAGGTTAGTGGGTCAAGCATGCTGGCCAAGAAGATGGGTTGTAATTACTGTACTCAGATCAGATTTTGCTGAGAAAGTGATATCTGTGAAGAAGACAAAATGAGTCATTTGATAATATGAGCAAAAGTCATTTCAATCATATAAAAGCAGTGCAGAGGTCCCAAGGCTTGAGTATACCAGGCCCAGGCACATTTGAAGAACAATAAAAAGGGCACTGTGGCTGAAATAACAGCTACGATGGAAAATAATAAGGAATTTGGCAGAAAAAAGAGGATGGTTGGCCCAAAATATTGGTGCATTTTATTACTTTATTATTATTTTTTTAGCAGAGGATGGCACTAGATAACAAAAGAGATGAAAAGCCACCATGGCACCTAACCAGAATCCCAAAGATGGTATATCTGAGGGTATCTAGAAAAAAAGTGCCCATTTGCAAGAATTTCTAGGATCTCCAAAGTTTTAACAATACAAAGTTTTGTTGTTGTTGTTTGTTTATTTTTAATAAGTCTGAAAAGCTCAAAAATTTGATAACAGAGCTAGAGACAAAGAATTGTCTTTATTTTCTGAGTCTTTTATCAGAAAGTTATTTGTTTTTATATCACCACTTTACATACTTAACATCATGTTTTGCCCACAATCAATGTAAAAATTATTTTTTAAATTGGCCATTTGTTGAGAATCCTTTGGGAGTGTTGAGTTCCTCATTGATTATGTGATGCTGTGAAGAGAAATATCACCTAATGCTATCTGGAATGGATGCAAAATCATCCATAAATATTATGTTATATAAACTAACTTTCCCTTATAATCTAAAAACAACTCAAGTGACTAATAGTTCTTAGCTTTAGATTTCTCATTTTTAATTGGAATTTAAGCTATTTTAGAAACCAGCAGACAAAAGTGTTTAGAGGGCCACTTAAACAACACATCAGGGTATTATAATTACTTATTGCCATGTTATTTTTTAAGCATTGGCAATATTTTTGTGTAAAAGATATTAAAGTATATTTGAATCTGATCACCCCCTTTCAGCACCAATGTATGAGATGTCTAGAACTTTATTGCTATTACTTATCAGATAATCACAGAATTTGTAGCACTATCTTTTTCAGTTTTGATTTCAGATAATTTTTAAATCAATGTCTCCAATTTTTATTTTATATAATTAAGAAAACATTATATAAAGACAGAGTATATTGCATGTACATTTGAATACAGGGTTTGGAAATAAAGAGCAATATTGATAATGAAATCATGACTAGAAAACAAGAAAGATTGAACTAAAAATTAAATTGAGGAGTCTTTCGAGTGCTCATTATTTTCCATGACACATTCTCACACCGCTTAGTCCATATCCAACTGACTGCTAGCACCAGATTCTTGTTTCCTTGCCTTTGGATTCCTAGTCAGATTCTACAGAAGGGAGGAACTGACCCAGAGATTGCAAAACAGACAAAAGGAGAGGAAAAACTTTATCCCAATCCCTCTTCACCAACATACTCACGTCCCTGCTCCTCATCCAGTCTTACTTTTTAATGTGACTGTCTTCTTTACCCTTGACTAAGGTTCCTCTCTTGAAGCCCCTCCCCTGGCTAGAGTGCTTGCCAGATAATAGTAACATCACTCCCTCCTTTTGCCCCTATAAACTTAGGGGACTAAAAATTTCCTGATCCCATCAATTTTGATTTTCTCAACTCTGTCCACATCTCTGTTAAAAGATCTCTTCTATTAAACCTTTAACTGTTACATCTATTTCCCATCAGTATCTTGACTGATACTTGGATCAATGATTCCCTGAATATGGCTGCTATTTGAAACACTTGAAAAGCTTTGAAATAATACAGATCTTAAAATATATATCATACCTTACTCCCAGACCAATTAAATCAGAATCTCTAGTACTACTTGTACATAGATATATTTTTAAGGTTTCTTCATGCACTAGCAGGACTGAAAAAATTTGCTCTAAAAGCTGGAGTCTCAAACAGACACAGATCCTTTGTGTACTAACTCTGAAGAGAAACCTGAAATCAAATGCTCCTTCTCTTGCCACTCATTTTATCCATTAAAAAGGGGCTACTTTATTGACACTTTGAGTAAATATAAATGTGCAAAATTGATTATCAATAGGTACACAGGGGATAAGAATATAAGGATACATTAGTATCCTCATTTATTTTGGAATATTATAGCTAATTATGGGAATGATAAAAATTTGCAGATTCTATGCTGCATAAAGCAGAATAGATATAATAATATTGTATGTTATAGCAGGCACTCAAATGTGTTTTTGTATGGATGCATGTATTTATTTTTAAAGTTTTTATTTATTCATGAGAGACACAGAGACAGAGGCAGAGACAGAGGCAGAGGGAGGAGAAGTAGGCTCCATGCAATGAGCCCAATGTGGGACTCGATCGAGGACTCTGGGACCACGCCCTGAGCCAAAGGCAGATGCTCAACCACTGAGCCACTCAGGCATCTCTCAAATGTGTTTTTAAAAGTGATTGAAATCTCAAATCTCAAAAACTTGTGAGTATTAAAGATCTTAGTCACTACTGGGTTCCTTATTTATTACATTTAGTTATTTGATCACACTCAGAAAGACATCAAAACATTTCATACAGATAGTTTTGGGGGCTGAATATCATTTTAGTAGCAAATTCTTCTGGGGCCTTCATCTTTTAAATGCACAACTTCCATGCTCAGTCTTGTACACAGATATTATGTATGTATCTATTAATGCACTATTCCATTCATGTTTGTTTAACGTGTGTCTTGCTTAATATGACTCCTATCTTTTTTTATTTATCAGTGTTGATAGTATGATTTTATATTATGTGTTCTAAATTACCAATTTTTATTTGCAGTATTTTGAAGTTTCATAGGACTCAGCAAAAAGGATTCAGTAGTGCCTTTTAGAGAGTATTGTATGCTCTAATGCCTGAAGTTTCATATTATAGTCAAATGTCCCAAGAATCAAAAAGAAGATACATCCTCAAAAAATATTTCAGAAAAAAAACCAGCATGTATATATGATCTTTTCTGGCTGTTTCAAAATTAAATTTTCCACACTTATAAAAATGCTTTGAACATAAAAATGAAATATGTGCTAAAAGTTTGATAGAATGAATAAATGAATAAATTAATTAATTAATCAAGAAAATGTATATACATGACTCTAAAATTCAGGGCAGCATTTAGGGCTATAGACACCCATATGAGTTAGAGACATATAGATAGAAAGATTCATATTTATAACCAGGATAAGATTAAAAGAATATAGGGTGTAAAAAGTGCAAAATTTAAAAAAATAAAAAAATAAAAGAACCTAGGAACAAGCAAATACCTGAGACAAACTATATTTAGAAGTTAAGAAAAGAAATAGAACTTAAAATATTGAACTCAGAAGGAGACATCGGTAAGGCAGGAGGACAAGCAAGAAACAATAAGTACTATAGAAGTCCAGAGAAGTTAGGTTTTGAAGACGGAGGAGCCGTTCAATTTTTTGAATGCTTCTGAGAGAGTGTGTAAGGCAAGGAGAGACTCAGGACTATTGTTCTTGAAATCAAGGAAGGTCAGTGGTGATAGATACCTGAACAGCTTCAATAGAGTGCTGGTGCAGACATTCGGCACAAAAAAGAAATTCAGAAAGTTAAAATGGATTATAGTAAACCATTTGAGTTTTTGTGTGAAAAACAACAAAAAAATAGGACAAGTACATGAAGGCAGATAAAGTCAAGAGAAGTAGAGAGTCATAAGAGGAATTACATCTTAGTTTCACAATAATTATGCATTCTAAGTCACATAAACCTGGAATAAGTTAATTTTATTTAATCCATATTAATAAATGGTATTAAATTCCTTCACTTTGTTATAAAAAGGGAACTGAGAAGTGAATAGGTGGTGGAAAATGCTAGCCATGAATATAGATAGAAATGGAAGAATAAATACTTCACATATATAAGTTAAGGGATACATTGAACCCGTTCAATTTATTATCTGGCCTAATGACTATTAAAATGCCCTGGAAGCAACATGGTAATGAATTAAGTTGACTAATCCAAAAATATTTTCCCTCTAAATGTAGTGTTGCATCTTTTATATCTTACCATGACAACATGTGCATAGTTTTGTGTTGAATTGTGGTGCAAGTATTTGTTTAGTTTTTGACTTCTTCTACTATATTATGAGAATTCCTACATAGGAAACATCATTTTTTAGTCATAAACAGTGTAGTCTCTGGAGTCCTAATTGAACTCAAATTGTTTTATGTCCCTGGTTAGCTGGGTAGCCCTACTTAAGTAAATTATTTAACTTATTTAACCCTCAGTTTGTTTTCCCCTACAGTGGGCACAATGTTAGCACATACCTCATATGATTTTGCAAGCTCTATCTTAACAAATGAGTGTCATGCTTTTAGCTCAATGTGTATAGGGAACATCCAATGAAAGCTGACTCTTATGATTATTATAATTTCTGGGCCTATGAATGTTTACATATATAATGGGTACTATTCAAGGCACATCAGACCTGAAATCTCAACCCAGGAACTATTAAAACATCAGACCCAAACGTGAAAGTAGTATTGCTTGAAGATCTGTCCATTTTTCTGGGAGTGGCACCAAGGTCTTTGCTGGCTAAAGTGGTGATTCTGAGATGGGCATAAAATTAGGAATATCACGATTTTACTTGATTTGTTCTTTGATACTTGACTCAGGAACAAGAAGGAATGTGTGCTCATGATAATCACAAAAAGGGGAACCTTAATGAAAACAAGAGACGGAGGGAGTGTAGCTTCGTGACAAGGAAAGGGGTATAGAGTTGAGTCAACAGATCTAGTAAGAAGCAGGTGGTTTGTGTAGGTGGCTTTCATTTTGTTCAGAATACAGCTAGGATTATGGGATATAAAGACATAAATACCTTTAGGAAAGATTGTATAGAATTTAGCCACAAAAAAGTAAGTGCTTATTTCATCATTGTAACAGTTCTTTTTTTAAAGGAAATTTTACATTGTCATTGGTATCTATAGTCTAAATATGACTGATCATAAATAGTAAACAGAATATCTGGTTAATAAGGCATTTCAAGTTCCAGAGAAAAATACAATTAATTTCTTACTCTCCTTGCTTTCTTGTAAATATGTTTGGTGATTCGTGATAAGAGTGCCTACATTTACCTCCTATAAGTTTAACTTCTAAACCCATGCAGAAATTTAAGTACAGAATTTAAGAACACCATAATTCTCCAATGACTACAAACTGTTAAGGAATGTTGATACCATCTTGAGATTTTTGATACACTCACAAGCAATTAAGATTGGATTTTTAAAAATAAATTTTGTCAAAGGTGTGAGTATGAAAAAGAGAGTTCTTCACAGAATTGAAAAGATGAATCCTGGCAGGGATGGTGAGGAGGGCTTGCATTAAACAATAGATATAAATGGTAGTTAAGAAACTTTAAATACAAACTGACTTTGACTGCTTACAGAATATATTTGATAGATTCACCTGAGAATATAAAACCGGTGAATTTCCCTCTGGGTTTATCCTTGAACAACAAAAAAGGGGTGAATTTCCATTTCCACAGAGACACTACAAAATCTCCTTGTTATTCCTTTTCTTTTTCTTACCATAGTAAATTATTCTTTGATCTTAGGTGCATAATATCTTTGTGATTGTCGTTAGTTCTTTTTTCAAACATTCCTCTCCACACGTGGGTAATTGAGTCTAAATATTTGGAACTGGTTTACACATTTAAACTCTATCAAAATACCTCTAGGAGTTAGTAAAGAAATTGCATCTGCTCTAAATGAGTGGGGGGGGGGGAACAGTACCGTACTGCTATCATGGGGTAGCTCACAGGGATATAGGCATAAACTATTTCCAACTAAATAAGAGCATTCAGGGTACACAATACAGATACAGGGTATGACATTGGATGACATTTGCTGGTTTCTATTGGTTTTCTTTTTAAGACCCATAAAGTCAGTTAGGGTTGGGAAATGATATTTGTCTCACACTGGGAAAATCTATATTCCTTCACACTACCGTTCCTCTTGTAGTGCTCATATCATTTAGATGGAAATTGCTCTTAAAAACCATCTTACATTATCTAGTGCATCTGGCCCTTCTTTAAATCGTTGTTGTTGCATTTATTCCTGCTTCTGTTCTTGTTATTTGGGGGAGAGGATAGCTGTTGTTTGCTTATTTGTTTAATTATGTCAATTCATTTTTAAATACGAGTTTTAGGAAAACAAATGAGAAATGAAAGAGGAATAATGCAAATATTAATTATTAATTAGGGTAATTAATTATTATATGAAGAACCTTGTCATATTGCAAATATTTGAATACTTAATTATATGGTAGGTTATCAGTGGAGTATTTTTTATAGCAATCAGCCATATGAGACACCGTGTGAACTTCTTTTTAAATAATATTTATGTAAAATTGAACTAGAATTATTTCAATTATGGTATTTAAAAATAAAATCCACTGTGTACTATATATTAGGATTTTTAAATCTATTAAAAGTTTACAAGATAAATTAGCATCTTGGATACATATTGAAGAAAGAAACACCCAAAGACAAATTATGTCTACTTTTACAGGAACAGATATATCTCTTCCATCTTCATGAAATCTCTTTAATTTCTCATAAATAATCTGGCGCCCTTTAACTACCGCTTTTCCTGTTTAGTTTCATATCTCACCTTTGGGGTGTTGACACCTTATTTTGAGTCAGCAGATGTTCATTTGATTTTCCCTCCCTATCCAAGCACTCTATCTTCCTCCTTTATAATGTAAGGACCCAGCTCATTCTTCACCTGTCATATTATGTTATTCCTTGCCCTCTACTTCTCCCTATCTCTGAATTGCAGTGCCCTAATTGTTTCCTGCCTATCACACTGCCCTAATTTTTAACAGCTTATTTTACTGTCCTGTTTCTTTGGATCTGAATCCTTTTGTCCTTCATCCATCTTTTCATTTGCATGTGTCGGTGCACGGACAAATTTATTTTGGGATCAAAAACTGAAAGAACATGGAATATTTACAAGGACACAAGAAAATATAAGATAATGTGTGCCTCTATTTTTATTTTCAACATGTTTTCAATTTTACTATTTAAATGAAATGCACTAAATTTATACAGCATTCAAATAAAATATGGTATCTTTAGAAATATATAGAATATTAAAGGAAAGTCTGAAATACAAAGGAAAAAGGATGTGCTTTTTAAGTATTTTATTGATCAGTAGGCCACAGTGTCAAAAATCAACTAATTGTGTGTGTTTTCTGTATTTCTTAAGGCAAACTCTAGCCAACTGAATTTAAAAGATATGAAGTCCATTTTGAAGAGTTCAAGAGTATGCTTTTTAAAACAAAACAAAAGACAAACAAAAAACCAGACTCTTAAATATAGAGAGCCAGCTGGTGGTTCTAGAGGAGAGGTTGGTAGGGAGGGTGGTGGGTGAAATAGGTGAAGGGGAATAAGAGTGCATTTATCTTCATGAGCACTGAGTAATGCATGGAATTGTTGAGTCACTATACTGTACACCTGAGACTAATATAATAATGTATATTAATTATACTAGAATTAAAAAATTAAGGAGCATGCTTTTCAAAAGGTGCTTATATAGATAAAGCATTGTTTTATTTTAACATTAAATAAAATACTATGTTCAAGAGTAATAAGAAAACTTCAAAAAAGAGTAGTAAATATCTATTTAATTTCAATTTTAGAATTTGTAGATCTGATTCAAGCTAGTGGTTATTTGATCACAAGTAGGAAACTAATCTTCCTAGGCAGAAAAATAAGTTACAAATTTACAAGAGAAGTTTACTAAAAAACTAAAGCTTTAGAGCCTCCTGAATTCAGAATGTATTCTTTGCAATTAAGTATGTGGATGGACTTTATTCTATCTCTGTGATTCACATCCAAACCATGGTTAAGCAAACCATAAACAAAGTCAATGTGGATACTTTGTCTGGTTCCATATTAAATTTTAATGTCACGTTTGATATTTTTGGAGTGATGATTTACTCAACAAAGTCACTAGGAATATACAGACATGATCTTACCCCATATTCCAGACCACGTGTGTAAACTTTACCTGTATAGGGCCATATTGTATTACATTTTAGGTTTTGAAGGCTATACAGTTTCTATTGCGACTACTCAAGCCAGCCATTGTGGCACTAAAGCAGCCATACACAATACCTAAACTTATGAACATGCCTGTGTTCTAATTTTATTTTTGGACACTCAAATTTTAATTTCACATCATTTGCATGTGTTACAAAATATTATTCTCCTTTAAAAAAATCTGCATTAAAAAACATGAAAAGCATTCTTAGGTCATGGGCCACAGAAAAGTAGTTAATGGATCAGATCCATCCAAATCAATGCTCTTCCATGAGTGAAAGACAGTCATAGTGTTGGTGAACATTGGAGTATGGTTGGAAAACTTTAGTGGAGCCTACCATTAAAAATGTAATTAAAAGAATCAAAACTGATTTTATTCTTCAGAAGTATGCTGGGATATGGATAAGGGAGACTCTCTCACTTAACATGTACCAGACCCCTCTTTAGATACATTACAGACATGTAAGCAGATGTGGTTACTACAACCTGTTAGGTGAGATTTGAGAGTAAGAGGGGTAATAGGAAGGAGCTGACTAATTCAGCCAGGAGCACTCAACTATTAGGGGGCTGAACTGGGGGTGGTAATCCAAGCCTGTTGGAATCAGAGGCCTGCGTTCAATCTACTTACTATGCCCAAATAAAATGAATATTAAGTAAAGAAAATGTATGCAGTTTGGCTCTTGAGTAATACATAATAGTTCTTTAAAAAAGTCTGAGATCGATCAGTGGCGACAGTATTTCAGATATCATTATGCAGAAGAGGCTCCTGAGAATGTCTCCTGAAAAGCAGATACAAGCTTGCAGAAAAGGATGAAAGGACAAGCTTAGCCAAACCTACTCAAGAAAATTTGACCTGCCCTTTTATGTTGAGGCAGCTAAAGGCCACAGGGTGATGTGAGTTCAAAATTGCTGCTTACCCCAAATGAAAAGCAGTCTTTAGGAATGGAGGAATCCTTTGCATTTCTACAAGGTCTTGTTTATGAATGCAGAGAACCGCTGTTCTAGGAAACTGGCAAAAACTTACATTTCTTTAGTTTTGCTGGCTCTGCAAAACAGTGAGCACAGCTGTACTCAAACCCATTAGCTCAACCTTTCAGAAAATTCTCTCACAGAAATTGCTTAGAGGTACATAGGCTGACAGTTGCTGTGTGTTTTGAGAGCTTTACCTGTCAGAAGCCGGCTCAGCATTCTTTTGCTTAATTGGTCTGTAGAGACTGGTCATTTTAGAGAGAGAAGTTCCACACCTCAGAGAGAATGACATCTACCTCAGCCCATAATCAGCTAATTTAAAGAATGGGAATACTACCAGCTCCAGGGGCTGCTTACCCTCCACTCTAAGTTGAGATAGGGTGAGAGAGCTGCGGAGAGCACATCAAGCAATGTAAAATTAAGGGGAAACTGGGAATACAGAAAAACAGTGTTCACAATACATGAAATCTATTTCTTCAAAATCCAGCTATACAGTCACCTCTGAGCACATTAATATTTTAAAGTTTAAAACTAAATATCTGATTTTGATTAAAGACCACAGAATTGTGATATTTCACGTTTAGTTATGGCACTGTCCCTTACACAGGGCAATTTTCCTAAGATCAGTGGTTTTTAGTTGGGGAAAATGATCAAAAGGATAGAGCAAATTGGACCTTGAATCACGGATGTGCCAGATAACGCTCTAGGGAGTAGAGAAGGGAAATGCATGCTCACTTCCAAGCAATTTGCTAAGGAGGGAGCTTTGCCTCATGCTAGAAGCTTGGGCCATACCATCAGAAGAGACGAATAACCACCATTCGCTTTGACGTGGATGAAACTGGAGGGTATTATGCTGAGTGAAGTAAGTCAATTGGAGAAGGATAATCATCATATAGGTTCACTCATATGTGGAATATAAGAAATAGTGAAAGGGATTAGAAGGGAAAGGAGGGGAACTCAGTGGGAAGAATTAGAAAGAGAGACAAACCATGAGAAACTCCTAACTCTAGGAAACAAACAGTTGCAGAAGGGGAGGTAAGTGGGGGGATGGGGTAACTGGGTGATGGGCCCTGAGGAGGGAACTTGATAGGATGAGCACTGGATGCTATACTGTATATTGGTAAATTGAATTTAAATAAAAAATGTAAAAAAAAAAAAAAAGCACTTTGCTGCTTTTTCAGCAAACAAACAAACAAACAAACAAAAAGAAGCTTGGGCCATGGTGCATACAGATCCTGAGTCAGGTCCTTGTTATGCCACCTTCTAACATTGCAACTTTGGGCAACTTACTTAACCTCCCTGTACTCCTATTTCTTTAACCTAAACATCAGACTCGATTAAATTGTCTTTTATGACAAAACACAGTTAAAAATCTTCATCTCCAATCTTATCAGTCTACTTTTAAATCAAGATTTTTATTTGTGATGAACTTGGTAAAAGTGCATTTATAAGAGTTAATAGCCATGGATGAAATTTCAGCTAGTTGATGATTACAAAGGGGAAAAAAAGCCTAGCCAATTACATTAAATAATACAGTCTTTATACTTTAAAATATTACATTTAAATCTTACTATTTTGAATTAACAGTAAAAGATAGACCTGAAAGCATTCTGGTGTCAAATCAGTTAAGATGATGAATAATCCATCATAATTTATCTTGAAAATTATGAAAATTTCCTATCACTCACTATGTGATCATTAAAGAGTCCATAAATTATTATATAATTCTATTTTATTTTATAGAGAACACTCTTTTTGAAAAATAAAACCAACAAAAATGATAAACTTTCACAAAGAAAATATATCAATAAGAACTGTGTAATATATGGTTAATTGTTTATTCCAGCTCTCACTTTAGAAAATATTATGAAAGCAAGTTAAAATATCAAAAAGATACTCAAAGAGATAAGTCCTTATCATTTGAGTGAGGACCATTAAAAATTGAAGCAGCCAGATACATTTTTTAAATATATGGCATATAAGAGAATAATGATGGACATCATTTCAGGTGAATCATGTGGCAAAAAGTAATGCAATATAATAAGGTAAATATGAAATAGAAAAAAATCAGGACATGCTATAATAAGCTAGATATATGAGTATTAGAAAGGGAGAATAGGTGCTTGGAAAAATATCTGGAATATTTTTATTGGCATACAAATGTAATCATAATTCATCATGTATATAATATGAATAGTTGAGAGTTAAAATAATATTCTAGAGTTTGTTATAAATTATTATGAAGAATGTGTGTATAGCTCTTTAAGTGATGGAGGCTGGTCTGACACTATCAGATACAAAATAACGTAACAATACAGTAAAATATTTTAAGAAAATTTTTTCTTAAAATCATTGTTTTACATTTATTTAGCAATCTTTAAATTCCTAGTGGAGTATTTTAGTACTCTCTAACATTTAGATTAACCTACAGCAAAAAAATAGGCCAATAAAAGCAAAAATTGTGCAGGACAAAGTCAATCAGGCAAGAAAGACTTTATTCATGCTATTGTAATGGGTGGGGTGATCATGGCTCATTTAGGTGTGCTAATAGGCCTTATCCAAAGGAAAATCAAACTTTCTTAAGATTGTTTCACAACCTGGATCACAGCACCCACTGAAGTTACTGGGAGATTGGGTGCCATCTTCCTTGATTACATTTCAAACAGATGGCTCCAAGGTCCTTGAGAAAGACAGTTCTGGGTTGTAAAACTGCCAAGAAGCTTTTAAAAAGTTTTAAATCTCAAAGGGACAGAGAATTTTGTATTTACAAGTTTTCTAAAGTGAATGCTCCAAGAAAAGGGAAGTCAGGGGCTGGGAGACAGGAAGAAGGTTCTCTAAAGTTGAGTCAATTTGAGCAGACCCTTAAGGCCCTCTTGGTGAGTCCTAATTCTAGGAAAGTGTTAATTTTTTCATCAGGAACCTCTTATGGCTCTACCTATAGGTACATCTTTAGAAAAGCTACAGGAAATTAACAGCAACTTTGACAACAAATGGGAGAGCATCAGTGGCAAAGACTAGACCTAGCAGGGCCAGAATGGCGATTGGCTCCAGAAATTAATTTTGTTAGAAGAGACACCAATAACACAGTAAATCAGAGGCAGGCATACCTAAGAAAGCAAAGATTAAGGACAAAAGGATACACAAATAAAGGTAAAATCAATTTAGAGATAATAGTTGAAGCAGAGATAGAGAAATGTGGAACTGGCAGATCTGAAAATTACATGTGGAAGCATTCAGTAGTCTGCACATATCTTTGGATCAATTTTTATGCTTAAATAATAGAAACTATTACTAAAATCTTTGGGAGAACTCCATGGGCCACACTCATCTATATGGTTGTTCAAACTTTGAAAAATCATTTATATACAGACAGAAGAATTTAATCTTGTAATGGCTGAAATGTCATTATTTTTGCTAAGTCAGGGCATTAAAAAGTCCTACTGTCTCCCAAATCTTTGTGAGTATGAAGGCTAGCTTGAGAGAAAGTCCCTTGAGCCAAATATTCCTACTTATTAAAAGGTATATCCAATGGTGAACTCATTTTTCCAAATGACTGCATATCAGAATGGCATTGGGGATTTTTAGTGACGCAAAATTCAGCTCTGTTTTAAGATTCCAGAACTAGGATGTTTTGGTGAGAAGTCTGTAGGATATAATTTATATATTTTATACATAAATTCATATATGTATTTATAAACGTATTATTTATATTTCAAATCTCCCCCCCCAAAAAAATTGAACTAAATCACATGCTGCAATCCAGAATTTAGGAATCAATGAGGTAGATCATCTAAGTTCTCTGGTTCAAGGCAACACAACTGGGCAAGGTTGACTGGCTGCTAAAGATATATGATTTCTATGTCCAAATGAAATTCTGTGAAGACGTTGAGGATTCTGACTTTAAGT
This sequence comes from Vulpes lagopus, assembly GCF_018345385.1. NCBI lineage: Eukaryota > Metazoa > Chordata > Mammalia > Carnivora > Canidae > Vulpes > Vulpes lagopus. Next base: position 137,715,942 of record NC_054827.1, read on the forward strand.
GAGATCAGTTTTAGAACCTCAATGTCCCTGTCTTCTAACAGTCATTATGTGATGGTCATTAAGTGAACATCAGAAGTCCTTGAAGAAGATACACAAGACATTATTATAGTCACTTTTGTATCCTTCACCTTAGCTAATCCCTGATCCTCTGCCCTCTCCTGTCAGGTTGTTAATCCTCTATGCCCAAAGACAATTGACCTTCCAATAATAAATTAGACCAAAAGCACCTTAATGAACTGCAATGCACAAGAAGGTCAATCTACAAGTTGCAGAAGGAACAACAACAGAACGTGAGCTCTGTTACTTTTCACAAATAAACTTACATGTAGGAAAAAGCAGTGTAAAGGCAAGTAGATTAGAGAAAGTGTAGGAAACCAGTGATATACCAGGGATTACTTTCTTCTTAATATGGGAAATAATAAATATGATATATCATAAGTAAATGGAGTTTACTGAAAATATTTAAAGTTAATAATTTTATGTTTTATCAATTATTATTTAGCTAACCTAAGAATCTTCTAGATTCCTGAAAACCAGTGCATTCTATATTTATGCTAATAAAACTATGGTCTGTGAACCAGACTCAGTCCACAATGAGAAACTAACTATAACTATTTTGGATTTTCTAGAAATGTGGAAGGATTATTTTATCCCTATTGAAGCTAAAAATGAAAATCAGAGGATTTTTAAAAATTTTATGCTTATAATGTATTTTTATAGTATTTTATAGAAGCATTATATCAGGATGACTTAGAAAACAAAAACAAAAAACAAAATTTTTCTTCAACAGACATATATATTTTTTTTTCAACAGACATATTTTGATAAATTTCACTCTAAAGATATATAAATAAAGTGCTAGGGAAATTCTAGCTTAAATATAAAAAAAAACAATTTTCTTTCTTTCAGGTCTCCAGAATGCTTAAAATTGAAATGTGCAGTGCGATTCTCCAAATGAAAGTTGAGCAGTTTTCCCAATGTATGTGGGCACATATTTTTTTAATTTAATTTAATTTTATTTTATTATCTTATTTTATTTATTCATTTATTTATTTATTTCCACACCACATTTTTATGATCTCTTGAGTCTAGGAGTACTCAGAACATATGAGAAATACTTTTTTCAAAATTAATTAATAGATGCATGGGAAATGTTTTTTTTTTTAAGTTATTACACAGCCATGAATCAAGTATTTTCCAGAAATCCCCTATGAGCTTCATTTTTTAGAGAAACAATTAGATACTAGAAAAAAATTCTATCCAGTTAACTAAAAAGATATGGAAATATACAAGAGAGAAAGCTGAATTTGATTACCCTGTACCTTTAAATTCAATGAATATAGACTTTTTGAAGACTTACTATGTGCTATATTCTACTGTTAAGCCACATCTATTCAAGCAGCAGCAATTGAAGCAATAAAGTAATAAAGACACTTATAGCTTCCCTAAAGGAAACTCAGTTGGAAATGGAAAATATTCCTGGTTTTACTTTGGAAAGTTTTATGTGCAAACTGTTTGAAAGTGTAGTTTCCCTGTCTTTTATAACTTTGGAGAGTCCTAGAAGATGATAAAGTATATGTATTTTTTTTTCATGAAGAGACTAGAAACAAATTGACTTCAATACATTTCATACATTTAATAGGATAGAAACAAAGACAATACATTATGTAAGAGAAAGATGAGCAGTACTGTAGCCTATTGAATAAGGATATTTTCTGCTGCTTGAAGGGCCTGAAGGTACTTTTCATCTTAGAACAATTCTCTGATGCTCTAGCTTGTTTATTTCATTCCCCTGCCTGTTAACTCCCAGTGAACCAAATCACTCTGTGTTTCTACCTCATGGTCCTAACTCTTCAGCAAGATTCCTATAAACCATGCCAGTGCCTTATTGAATGCCAGATCTCTAAAATGATGGCACTCAACAAAGAAGGTGTCTGTACACAGTAGTTTTCAGTGTCTAAAGGCTGTCTGTGACAAACTCCCTGATCATGAGGTTTTACATATCTAATATGGGAGAAAAAGTAAATACAAATAAAACAGTGAAATGACAGTCAAGATCAGGGTAAAACACTTGTGCATTACAAATGAACATTGCCATTGAGTCCATTACCTTCCAAGATTCAGCTGACCCTGAGGATTACATAACTTGGGAAGGTGTCAAGAAAGAGGGATTTGAAATGGAAATTAAAGGATGAATGGAACTCAGAGAAAAAGTATTCTAAGCAGGGAGAATATGTGATCAGAGAAAGAAGTTAAAAAATGCACGGCATATTCAAGGCATAGGAAGTGGACCAGCATGGCTAGTACTAAGAATAGAATTTTTAACTACAAGATTTTTTTAAAGACTTTAATTTATTTGAGAGAGTGAGCAAGACAGAAGGAAGGAGCAAGGGGAGGGGCAGAAGGAAAAGCAGACTCCCTGCTGAGCAGGAGCCTGATGTTGGGCTTGATCCCCAGAACCTTAGGATCATCACCCAAGTTGAAGGCAGATACTTAACCAACTGAGCCACCTAGGTTTCCCTTAACTAGAAATTAACTAAGAATCATCAAGGACTTATTGTAAGTAACCTATTGTAGTAAACTAAGGTGATGAGATTTTAAATTATTAGCAGTTCCATGTCACTGAAGCTTTTTAAATTTTTACTTTTTTAATACTTATTTTATTTTTTAGAGAGTGAGGGCACACGATGGAAGAAAGGACAGAGGGAAAGAGAATTTCAAGCCGACTCCCCACTGAGTGAGGAGCCCAATGGAGGGCTTCATCCCACGTCCCTGAGATCATGACCTGAACCAAAATCAGGAGTTGGATACTCAAAAAACTGAATGACCTGGGCCCCCCTGAGGATTTATTAAATAAAAAAGTTCAAAGTAGATTTTTAGGGAATTTAATCTGGTGAATCTAGTAAGGTTGAAGAGAAGTAGTTAAGAGATCATAGAAAAATCTATTTATAAAAATCAGATATCAGTTAATAAAGAGGCTTACCTATATTCTTGGCCATGGGAATGAAACAGAAAGTTTATCATGGGAGACACTGCAACTGTTGCACTAATGCCAACTAAAAACTGTAATGGGATGGGGTAAGGAGTCACCATAGAGAACAGAGTTAAATTTATTTCTAAAGCATCAAGCCCATCCAAATAATGGAATCTCTAAAGGAATATTTATTTATTTATTTATTTATTTATTTATTTATTTTTAAGTTTTTGAAATATTTTATTCATTCATGAGAGATACAGAGACAGAGAGATAGAGACATAGGCAGAGGGAGAAGCAGGGTCCCCAAGGAGAACCTGATGCAGAACTCCATCCCAGAACCCTGGGATCATGACCTGAGCCAAAGACAGATGCTCAACCACTGAGTCACCCAGGTGCCCCTCTAAAAGAATTTTTAAAAAACACTACAAGAGGGTGTTCATTGGTCAATATTTAGCTATGAAGGCAGAGATTTGAAGATAGAACAATAGCTTAGAAATGTGGACTAGTTTCATGTGAGAGTGGATTGAATCTTAGTAGAAAGGTCATAATAAAAATTTAATATTCAGGAGTCAACTGCTAACAGATAATATTTGAAGATGTAACAATACATGGGATATCTGAGTGAATAAAGGCAGATAAAATTTGCGAGGAAGCTTAGGACTTAATTTTGGTATGCATTGAACATGTGGGAACCATATAACTGTATTCTGTAAAGGTGGTGGAAAAAAGTGCAAGTATTAGGAGCTCTATCTAGAATGTTGTAATGCAAAAACAAATAAAAAATCAAAATTGAGTCAAGCTGTAATATATAGAAGTAATGATAGTGCAAAAATAAGAAAAGAATCCATGTGTCTAAAGCAAACAAAGCCTTAATAACTGAAACCAAATAATTTTCTGTCCCTGTGTTAATATTGGGTCTGGTAACACTTCCTGGTCTCTGTGTTAAACAATTCATGGATGAAGCATAATTTCCTGTTCTTTACTAAGCAATACTGAGAACAAGCAAAAATAACTCAGATGCTTACTGCAGGAAATATCAGTTCCTAGAAAATAAGATGCCAAAACAACTGAACAGCTTACTTATCATGACTCATTTCAAATTCCTCATCTTGCTGTGCCCATCAATCCAAAACAATTACATCATAATAGTAAACCAGCTACTTGCCAATCCTGTAAGGCTCACCTCAAAATCACTCAGCTCAAGGCCTAAAAATTTATACCATATCCCAATTATCCTTTGTAAGAAGGTATTATTCTCCCCAAGTACAAGAAGTCTAATAAACTGTATTATGTTTCATCAACAGAATTTTCTGGTGATCTTTTTCAGAATAAACAGTTGACATTTCTGATGAAAAAAGCAGGAAGAGGGAGGAATTTATTCTTAAAACAACAAATATTTACATGGGGCCTATTAGATGCCAGGATAGATAGAGCATGGCAAGACAAAGTCTGTTCTCTCACAGGTAGACATTGGAATTGGAAATTATTTATAAAATAGTAAATAATAAATAAATAATACAGTGATCTTAAATGGGGAAGAATAAAATAGCATACTTAGATAGAATCACTTGTTGGAACTAATTATACTGGTAATACAGGAAGGCTTCTTCAGAAAGATTATACCTGAGAGTAAAAACAAAGGTCTAGGGAAATTCAAGAAAAAAAAAATTGTTTGCTACATTTTCAGATTCCTCCTTCTGTCATACAACCATAGGACTAAGAGGTAAGAAAAGGAGGAGAGGGAAAAGGAGGGAGAAGAGGAGAAAGAGAAATGCTAAGATGTGCTACAAACTTTGTGCCAGCTCTTTTATACGCATTTTCTTTCCATACTTTAAACAATCCTGGGAGATAAGTACTGTTAGTTAATATTCCCATTTTATAGAAGAGACCACTGAAGTAAGTAGAGTTTAGTAATTAACCGAGTTACATAATTTGTGGATGGCAGAAGTCAGACATTACCCAGAGTTGCCTAATTAAAACGCCTAATATTCTTAAGTTACGTGGTGTAATGTTAAGAATACATTGCCACAAGTAGAATTACTCTTTAGCTTACAATTACGTCTTCGCACTAGTTCTTTCTGTACCCTTCATAGTCTTAATTTGATAGGCTAAAGACCCTGGGAATTTATTCAATTATTTGCTTTACTATTTAAGCAGAATTGGGAATAATTTTTAAAGGCCTCTTCCTCATTAGGAGTTTATTGTCATACTTGCCTAACCAAGTAAATATCAAAAATGCTTCAATCATTTCCTTTTAAAGATTGACACCAAAATTTAATTACAGGAGAATATGGCGGACCCTGATTCCATTGACAAGATGCATTTGCCATTCACAATGTGTGGTAGCTGTAGGGTGATTGAATACTCTGTCAGAGATACTAGTAAACATATTCTGGAACACCCTTTCAGTTTGCTTTTTTCTTACACTGAAAACGGACTATTTATGGCAACTCCTGCCTTAGGGGCTATGTGAGCAGTTGTGTTCATTGATTAAAGAAACTAAAGACACATCAGGACAGAGCAAAACACAAATAAGGGCTTTCAAAGGCATCTAATGATGAGATTTCTTCAGGGCACACAGAGTATCTTAAGCTTCTAAACTTCACATAAAAGATCTTTAAATAATCTCAACCTCATTTAATTTTTAGAAGGTACTATCACTCTTTGTAGCCTGCAATGAAAAAAAAATGGATGTTTTCCAAGTCTAAATTGAACAAAAAAAGACTATCTTGGTAAAAATAAAGCAAAGGCTGAAGTTGGTTTTGCAAGTACATATAAATATGGTTGATTGCAGTGCCTTTGCTTAATTTAACTCTGTAGGTAAATGAAATGCCTCATTATTAGAGAATCCTGGATACAAATTTCTGATCTCAAATAACCTCAATTCAAAACTAAGACCTCCAACCCACCCTCATGCTTTATCCAAATCATAGACTTGAATTAAAAATTACTTCACCAGTCTTATAGATGGACTATCACCATTTGAGGGCACAATATTGCAATGGATTTAATTTTGTATCATTGGTTCATTACTTCTTAGATAACAAAGCTGAAACTAGGGAGATGAGGTAACTTATACATTGTATATCAGTTAGATGATGGTAGGTAACAGAAAAAGTAGCAAGCTATCACACTAATTTTTTTTTTTTCTTGAAAGCAGTGTTGGGAGCCAGTGATTGGGAGGGATAGTTACTTAAAAAGCACTAAGCATTAAAAAAATGACATCAAGAAAACTGTGATTTAGAAATATTACACAAAATAATGATATTTGTGAGAAAATGTAAATAATGTTCTGTATAGAGTGGACATTTTGTGGGATGGTTATACTTCTGATGATATACATGGCTTAAATGATGGCAGTTGTAGCAGTCTGGGTGCTCCAGAAAGGAGAAGAAAATGAAGTGTTGCAGGCCAGGAGTTTATTGGAGTACACGGTGGAAGGGGATGAAGGACGCAAAAGTGATCAGGGAAAAGAGTTGCAAGATGGACCCCCAAAGACTCAGTCAACAGGTGTTAAATAACCCTCCAGAGTAGTGCCACATTGAGGTAAAAAGCCCAGGTATTTATTTTGTATCCTTGTTTCCATCCATTGGCCAACCCTGAGGCATGTCACTGTGAAAGAGGTACAACTGTATGCTGAAGCAACCCTAAAGAGGCTGAGCACTGGCTGTCTGCTGCAGCCTAGGCAGCAATAGAGGCCTCAAGTCCATCACTGAAAGGAGGTCACCTGGCCCACCTGTCAATCTCTTCTGCCATTTAGACCTACTTCCTTGTTCAGAGGGCTACTCCTCTAGGATTCTGGATAAAACTTAGAAAAGGAAAGGTGAGCTGTAAGTCTCTATTCTATGGCTGATGTCTGGACTACAGCTTCTATTTATCACCTCCTTCCTCCACTATCCATTCTGGATTCCCTTCATCATCTGTGAATACCTCTGTTAGTGTTAGCTACCTGTGGGGATGACACTAAGATAATCTTCAAGGTGTCCAAGTCCCTTGACACATGGTCATAAGGTTGCTTCATTTAAACATTATCAAAATCAGATAAGGGAATGTCAAGAGGAACCCAAGAGGATTGCTTTGTTTCAGCACGTACTTCTCTGCCTTCTCTCACACAGGAGCAGCAGTCTCCTCCTCCTGCCACATTAACTGCTTCTCATGCTTACTGGTCTCTCCATATGAGGCACCTACCATGACTAGGTGGCACCCAGAGGTGACCGTCTTTTGGAACTCCAGTTTTTTTTTTGTTGTTTTTTTTTTTGTTTTTTTTATGATAGTCACAGAGAGAGAGAGAGAGAGAGAGAGGCAGAGACACAGGCAGAGGGAGAAGCAGGCTCCATGCACCGGGAGCCTGATGTGGGATTCGATCCCCGGTCTCCAGGATCGCGCCCTGGGCCAAAGGCAAGCGCCGAACCACTGCGCCACCCAGGGATCCCATGGAACTCCAGTTTGATTCTCAGGCACAGACTTTCTTCCTTTGAGAACTTCATGGTTCTTTATGGAATCCTTTATTACCCATATATATTCAAACCTTTGCCACGTCGCTTTATACACAAAGTAGGTGGTGAAGTGTGGCATCACAACTCTGCCTCTTTTGTAAAGTATGTCTTTCATATATGTCTTTCAGGGCTATGCCTGAATGAGGGTGTAATGCAGCTGTTTTCCATTTTCAGCTTACACAGATTCTGAGCTAACTTTTTTTGAAAGATTTTACTTATCTATTTGGGGTGATGGGAAGAAGGAGAGGGAGACAGAGAATCCAAACAGACTCCCCACTGAACATGGAGCCCAACACAGTACTCGAGCTCATGACCCTGAGATCATGACAATGAGCTGAAATCAAGAGTTGGAGGCTTAACCGACTAAGCCACCTAGACACCCCCTGAGCAAACCTTTTTAGTGGCTTTTCTTCCTCTGTTAGTTGGTCATAAGTGTTTTTTTTTTTTTTCTATAGAGCCATGGGTGTGAGCTAAAGGAGAGGAGATGGTGCAATATAGTGGATGACAATGGGTTCAAAGTAACTTGCTTATGCAGACTGCTTTTGCTCTCTGGTCTTGTTTGTGCTATCCTGCATGTACTGATTGCATCCTGTAATGGACTACTCTTTGCCTTGCCCAATCTTAACTGACTTGATGAACAGAAATAATTTCGTTCATAATTAGAATTCCAAAATTATGATCACTTGAATCCTTATGTTCATGTGCTTCATCTATACTACTGCTCAGAACATACCACGGGTTGTTTTATAAAAGATGATATGAACTTACCTTAGACCTTTGGGATCCTGCATCATTGTTCTGTCACTAGGGCTTGCCATAAATGTCACATATCTTTTTCTACCATTGATACATCTATAGTCACAGACTTGGACAGATCACTAGTCCTAAATGGCAGGGTTACTTGCACCACAGACTGGACCTCCTCAGAGCCATTTCTTGTTCTATGTCCCAATCAAAATCAGCAGCCTTAATGTCACTGAAATCATGGACCTGAGTCATATTCTTAGATGTGAAATATGTTACCTTTATAATGTGAAAAGTCCTGCAAGGAATTATACACACTTTCTTGTAGTCTTGAGCAAAGATGTTATGATCTGTCTTTTATTTTAAACATCATGTGCCAAAATGCCCCAACCACAGAACTTTTGAAGAAGTGAATGAAGTGGTACTGTGATGAGGTGATTTTCATAAGGTTCACCCTCTACCTTCTAGTGGATGTATCAACCAAGGCTTCTAACATGCTAGGCACTTCTTGCCCATGTAACCAAGTTAGCACGATGTCATTAATGGGTCATTTTAATGTTCTGCAGGATGTCTAGATAGTCTCAATCTCTTTGGTCAATATTATTATGTTAATTGAAGAATTAATATACTTCTCTCTGCTAGGCTGGAGATATATATTGTTATCTATTCCATGTGAGTGAAAACTGTGCCTTATCCTTTTTTTTTTTTGTACAAAGAAGAGAATGTGTTCACAAAATCAATGTCTATACACCAAGACCTGGAGAACATAAAAATCTGCTCTAGCAGTTATCACATCTGGCATAGTGAGTGAAAGTGGTGCTGCCAAGTTAAGCTTGTAGAAGGTTAGTGTCATTCAGGATTGGTAGCTCTACTGCAGGAACAAACTTGGTGTATTAAGTGGAGAAATCATAGGGATCCCAGCCTTTCATTCTTTATACAGTCCATGTATGTATTTAGTTTTACAACCTTCCCACCGTGCCACCATGACATGACTTTTGTTTTCTTATTTACTCTCTTGACTACTGAAGGGAGCTGTTTCTGAGGCCCTCACTCAGCTTTTACCCCATCATAATCTTTATGCAACAAGAAAATGATCTAATTGGCAATCTGGGAGTCATGCCAAATCACAGGTGAGATTATTCCAAGAATATGTTTGGTATATTAGTTTCTTATTATTGCATAACAAATTACCACACACTTAGTGTTTTAACACATTTATTATTTCATGATATAACACATATTTATTATTTAATATTTTTCATGGGCTAGTATTCTGGAAGAAAAAAAAAAAAACTTAGTCCAAGGATCTCACAAGGCTGCAGTCAAGATGTGCTCATACTACATTCACATCTGGGAGCTTGATTGGGAAATAATCCAATTCCAAGCTCCTGAGGTTATTTGGAAAAATTCATCTCCTTGTGTTTAGGACTTAGGTTCCTGTTTTTTTGCTGGTTATTGGCCAGGGCTATTCTCAGCACCTAGAGGAGACACATAGTTGCTGGCCAGGTAACCCTCTTCATAGACCCTCATATAGCACTGTAGCTTGATTCTTTAAAGTTATCAAGTGTGTCTCTCTCTTTGGTTTGATGAAATAGGACTGGCAGTCCTTAACCTTTGCTGTAGAGCATAAGCTAATTGAGAGAGTGACAGTTCATCATTTTTCTAATAGCCTTTTAGAAAGGAGCAAGTCAGGGGTTCCACGTGCATCAAGGGGGGTGATTTCACTAGCATGTAACTCATTAGGTCACCTTGGTTTAATTTGGTAAGTTTGAGGACCAGGTAAATTCCTCTTTTCCTGAACAGGATAGTATTTTTTTCTAAGGAAAGGGGCTTCTGCATTATTTTCAAGCAGGGGACAAGTGATAGTAATTAAAATTTGAGTGCCACATATCCATGTTCATTATAGCATATCATATATTGGAGATGGAAGGGTCAGCAATTGTATGTCCTCTCCTTTCTAACCACATTGAATAAAATTGAGATAGAAATGTCAGTTTTGGAAAAATGGAGATCAAATTTTATTCATTATTTTTATTGTTAAAATAACTTATGGGGCATCTTTAAGACTCAGTCAGTTGAGCAACCGACTCTTGATTTTGGCTCCCATCATGACCTCAAGGTTGTGAGATTGAGCCCTATGTGGGGCTCTTCACTGAGCATGGAGCCTGCTTAAGATTCTCTCTCTCCCTAACAAAACAGATGAACAATAGGGGAAGGGAAGGAAAAATAAAATAAGATGAAAATTGAGAGGGAGGCAAACTATAAGAGATGCTGAACTCTAGGAAATAATTGAGGGCTTCTGGGAAGGATTAGGGTTTGGGGAAGGAATAATTGGGTGATGGGCATTAAGGAAGACACTTGATGTGATCAGCACCGGGTGTTGTTATATGCAATTAATGAATCACTAAATTCTATCTCTGAAATTAATTAAAATATTTAACTAGGTATATATCAAATGTCTTGAAGACAAAAAAAAAAAAGACATCTTCTTCCTCTCCCTCTGCCCCTCCCCCATATGTACACTCCCTCTTTCTTTCTCTCAAAAAAAAAGGAAATAAATTACTTTTTTTTTTTTTAGATTTTATTTATTTATTCATGAAAGACACACAGAGAGAGAGAGAGAGGCAGAGACACAGGCAGAGGGAGAAGCAAGTTCCATGCCGCGTCAGGAGCCTGATGCAGGACTTGATCCTGAGACTCCAGGATCATACCCTGGACTGAAGGCAGCGCTAAACTGCTGAGCTACCCAGGGATCCCCAAGAAATTACTATAAAAAGTTAATTTTAAAGCCAAGTGGGGTTGCTGACATTATCTGAATTGAACTTAGTCACTTAGTCCCTCTCAGAAGTTGCAGCCCTTACCCATTTAATCCTGATAAGTTTACTGCATGCCAAGGAAGCTGACTAGCCTGCTTCTCTGCAGATAAGGAGAGAAAAATACCAAGCATGGGAAGTCACTTCTCTCATCTTACAAATAAGCAAATACACCTGTCTCTCCTTGGTGTGAAGGAATTAAGGATAAGTAGTCAGACAAGTGAATAAACAGAAAAGCAGAATCAGGTCTATAAATACAAAAAACAGAGGGGAGGGGAGTAGGGGACAGGCAGGAGTAGGGGACAGTAGGGGTGAAGAGGGGTGGGAGATATAGGTCTGGTTATGGAATGAATGAATGGTGGTGGTGAAAGGTATAGCATAGGGAATATAGCTAACAGTATGGTAATAACATTGTATGGTGACAGATGGTAGCTAAGCTTGTGGTGAGCATAGCATAATGCAGAGTTGTTGAATCACTATTCTGTATACCTGAAACTAATGTAACATTGTGTGTCAATTATATTCAAATTTAAAAAAACGGTAAGTAGTGAGAAGACGAGCCAAGAGTTAGTTATATCTGTACCTACAACATGGAGATTAAGCTAATATCAGAATCATTATGAGTAATAATTAGAATCACTTATGAATTTAGGAGTTTGCATTATCAAAAGTAATTTTTTTTAACTTTGGTCAAGTTAGGTAACTATTCTGTGTCTTGGTTTGCTGCACCTACAATGAAGATGATAATAAATATTGTTTATCTCATGAGGCCTTGTATTAAATAAATATATATAAAAGTTCATGCCAGTAATCCCACTTCTGAATATTTATCCAGAGGAAATGAAATCTGGACGTCAAAGAGATACTTATATTATTTGCAGTAATCAAGATAGGGAAACAGTCTACATGCCTGTCAATGGACCAATAAATAAAGAAAATACATATACGTGTATCTATAAGTTTATATATATGAGCACTGGATGTGTTTTATATGTGAGTGTGTGTGCGTGCATACAATGGACTATTATTCAGCCTAAAAAAAAGAAATTCTATTGTTTGGGGTGAAATGATGTATCTAGAGCTAGAAGATATAATATTAATTGAAATAAGCCTGACACAGAAAGACAAATCCTGCATGCTTCTACTTATATGTGGAATCTAAAATAGTCACTCAGAGATGCAGAGTAGAGTGGTGGTTACCAGGGAAGAGGGAACTGTAGAATATGAGAAAATGTTGGTCAAAGGGTACAAAGTTGCAGTTATGCAAGATGAATGTGTTCTGGAAATCTAAGTACAACATGGTGATAATCCTATTGTATACTTGGAATTTGCTAACAGGATAGATCTCACCAACACACACACACACACACACACACATACAAACACACACACACACAAATAGTAACTATGTAGAGGTGATGGATAAGTCATTTAGCTCAATCATGATGATCTTTGCATAATATATACATATATCTAAATACCAAATTGTGTGCCTTCAATATATACAATTTTTGTAAGTCATAGATATCTCAATAAAATTGTCTTTTTTAAAGATTTATTTATTTATTATTCATGAGAGACACACACACACACACACACAGAAAGAGAGAGAGAGAGAGAGAGAAAGGCAGAGACAGGCAGAAGAGAAGCAGGCTCCATGCAAGGAGCCTGACACGGGACTTGATCCTGAGACTCCAGGATCAAACCGTGGGCTGAAGGTGGTGCTAAACCGCTGAGCCACCTGGGCTGCCCTAAAATTGTCTTAGAAAAATAATAGAAAGAATTCTAAAAATGTTGGCAAGTGGTTATTATTATTATTGTAGTTACTTTTAAAAAAAGAATCTGGGCCCTTTGTTTTCTGTAATGATACACTACTTGCTACCAGATTCATATGTTGGATGTATCTTCATTTTTTCCCCTTTCTTATCACTTTCTCCCTTCTAAATTAGGATGTGCTGAGAGAGGCTAGGCATCACATTTTGCTCTTTCTCAGAGAGTCTAGGTAGTCACACAGAGAGGTTTGATGCTCCCCTCCAGAGAATGAAGCCTTAAAACTGGATTCTGAGCATCTCTAATCAACCACTAATATCTGATTCTATTATTGCTTTATCATCTGAAATTTATCATGCTGAAAACTCATTCTCCATCTTCCTCTAAAATCTTCTTGCTTTATCAGTTAAGCCAAAGACACTACCATTCTTTCTGTCCTCCATTTCTCAAATTTGAAGCATCTCTGACTCCACCTGTTTCCATTTTCTTTTCTTTTTTTTTTTTTTAAAGATTTTATTTATTTATTCATGAGAGACACACAGAGAGAGGCAGAGACACAGGCAGAGGGAGAAGCAGGCTCCATGCAGGGAGCCTGATGTGGGACTTGATCCCAGGTTTCCAGGATCACACCCTGGACTGAAGGTGGTAAACTGCTGAGCCACCTGGGCTGCCTGCCATTTTCATCTCTAGAGAACTGTTGCATATAATCTATCATTTTCAAGTCTTTCCATTTTCTCAGATTTATTTACATTTACTTTCTATTCTTAAAATTACATCCACAGTTCATTCTACACTTTTTGTGGACCATTGCAAAATTTTCCAATTGATGCCAGCCATTTCTTCCTATTCCAATAGATTCTCTATGGTTCTTAGGACAACATTCTTAAAACATAACTTAATATACATTAAAGCATTATACAAAACCTAAGAAATATCCCATTTATGATAAAATGAATTCCATACTCCCATCTGGCATTTGATACTCTTTGTGATCTATATATAGTTGTTTATCACAACTTTTTCTTTAAACAAATTCTCTACTAGTTATTACCTTATGCAAATTCTAACATGTCATACCTTTTCTTCATTTTTCTTCTTTCATGAGCCCATCTCTGACTTTTACAAAGGCTTTTCCTTTGAGTTACTATACAATGTGTTAGCATCACTCCAGGCATCATACATATGTTATTGCACCTCTATTTCCTCATTTGAAAAAATGAGGGAAATAAGACCCTTACAAATGGAACAATTTAAATAAATTGCCAAGTACAGCTCCTTTAATATGTTAAATGTTGAAAACAGATAGCTCTTCTATCCTTTTTAAAAACAATTTCTTATATACTTCTATCAATGGCAGAAAAGGAAATTATATGAATAATCAGAAAGGTAAGGGGTATAGAATACAAAATTATAAAATATAGAAAGAAAAAGAGGAGAAATATAATTGCCAATTTCTGTGTCAACTAAAATAAAATTATCTAGCTTTTATAGCTTTAGCACACATTTTCTATACTGGCAAGACCAATAGATGTTTATTGCTTAAGGATTAATTCAGCTCTTTTATATTTAAATGTACTAGGCATTTGCAACATGATGATGAATTAATGTGAACTATTATGATGATTGCATAAAATATGTTTTAGAAGGACAATTGATTGTAATAAGTCAAATGTAGTATATGGATCAATATACATGCTAAGAATGAAATTATCTATAATATATTTCAGCTTCTTTTTAAGGATTCTTAGGTAATAATTTGTGGGAGGTAGCATCATCAGAAATTTAACAGTAGCCATTTATGTTAAAAGAAAGGATTTATGATAGGTATATTTTTATTCATGAAATAAGATAAATTGGAATTATCCATCTCTACTGTCTAGAAGAGTTTGGCTTCTTGTAATTTATTTTATAGAGTATTCTGTAGGAAATAGAGTTGGCCAGCTTACATTTTATTATTAGATTCACATCATTTTTATTCCATAAGGATCACCTGCCAAAAATGTAATGTTATGAAAAATAGACTTGGAATCTATTAAGAAAACCTTTTTTTTAAAAAAAATATATTTCCCACTTTTTGTAGTTAAAACAAATTTAAAATATCAACGTAGAAAGCACAGTTCTGAATTATTTTCTTTACTGTCAATTCATTAAAATACCAAATTGCAACCGTGATTACTATGTAACAGTGGCTAGACGCAAGCACATTGATCTTTTCTAATGGTGGCAATTCGTATAGTACTTCCTCATACTAAATATTAACATCATAAAGCGTTATTCATTCAACTCACTAATTAAAACAGGCATCTCTGGGAACCTATGATGTGCCTAAGATAGTGTTAGAACTATGAACAAAAAAAGTAATAACCTTCAATTCTTTTTTTAAAAAAGATTTTATTTGGGATGCCTGGGTGGCTTAGTGGTAGAGTGTCTGCCTTCGGCTCAGGGTGTGACCCCAGGTCCCGGCATCAAGGCTACTTTCAGGGAGCCTGCTTCACTCTCTGCCTGTTTCTGCCTCTCTCTGTGTGTCTCTTATGAATAAATCAATAAAATCTCAAAAAAAAAAAGAACAAGATTTTATTTATTTATTTGAAAGCAGGAATGAGCAAGAGAGAGAGTATTAGCAGGGGCAGAGGGAGAGGGAGAAGCAGACTCTCCTGCTGATCAGAGAGCCTCACCTGGGGCTTGATCCCAGGACTCTGGGATCATGACCTGAGGCAAAGGTAGATAATTAACTGAGCTACCCAGGCACCCCATGACTTTTGATTCTATTTGAAGAGATTTTAATCTAGTGGGCTAGAAAAAAATTTAAAAGCTATATATATATATATATATATATATATATATATATATATATACATAGAGCATACACATATACATACTGAAGATATGCTATAGTAAAGATCTGAACATTATGCTATGAAATGAAAATTCTTCTTGTTCTTCTAACACAAAGTGACATCTTCCAAAGATAAATTAGAAATTGTCATTTTGAGCAGAAGGAATTTGATGTTCAAAGACACAAAAATGTAGAAGACATAAGAGATTCTAGTAGATGCAATACATTCCAAATGGCTAGAACAAGTACTTGCTTTGGGGAGAAAAGAAGGAAGCAGTGGCAAGAAGCTCTGGAATCATGAGTGGTTAGAATAGATTTTTGATGACCCTCGTCATGGTATTACTTCCAAATTGAGTATTATCTTTTGTAACTGGAGATAATATTAGGAAACTTATGAGAGTGTTCTGAAAATGAAATCATGACAACTGTATTTGATTTCTAGCAGACAGTTGAGTATGTGCCACTAATAGTTGTATAGTAAATGCTCGCACAATTCACACAGTTATAAACCAAAGACGTCTTCTAGTTGAAAGCAATAGAATTATCACTTTAGGAAAATACAGACTAAATCATTAGTGATGAAAGATGGGGTGTGGGAATTAGGGAAAAAAGTACAGATAGTTACCTACAGAGAAATAATATAAAATAAATATGAAGCTACCACAATGTAGAAAGGTACAATATTTAAGAGAGGCAGGAAGAATTGATTGGAATATAAAACACAAATTATTCCCTTGAGACTGACTGAATGGCAATGTTGTGCAGTATTTTCCCAAGTTTTTATTTAAATTCCTGTTAGTTAACACACAGCGCAACATTGGTTTCAGGTGTAGAACCTAGTAATTTATCAGTTCAGTACCCAGTGCTCATCACAAGTGCCCTCCTTAATCCCCATCATCTATTTTACCTATCCCCCCCCCCCCACTCACCACTCTCTAGTAACCTTCAGTTTGTTCTCTAGAGTTACAAGTCTGTTTTCTGGTTAATGGCAAAAATTTTTAAGCTTAAATATTTTATAGCAAAAGCAATTACATTACTTTATTAATACTTTAAAATTATTCATTAAATACTTAAATGCTTTATTTTGATAAGAAGAATAATATTACTTATAATGCTCTTGGTTGAATATACTACGTAATGTAACCCTTGTGGAAATCCTGTGAAAGAGGATCTATTATTAACTCTATTCTTCAAATACAAAACTTAGTGTTTAACTAGCTAGTTAGTGATGGAACTACATTTTAATCCCCACAATGTGTCACATTTTCAGAGCCTGAATTCTTAACTCCTATTTTATTGCTTGTGCACTAAATCCCTTTCAAAAAAATTTTATGAGGTTAAAATTAGAAGGCTAAAGATTCAAATTCTAATGAATTTCTATTTGTTATTTACTTAACAATAAAACGCTTTGTTATTGAATCAGATCCTATGTCTACAAGTCTAATGTTTTTAAATACAAAAATGTCATGAAACCAAAAGGATTTTTTGCATTTGTTTTGGGTCTGTGTATTGATAATTCCTTTCTTTGTGGTTTATTGTTGTTTTCTTATGGACTTCTTGGATTTGTTTAATATTTTCAGTCTCATTATTCTAGATCTCATCATTTTTCTACTTTTTAAGATTAGAGAGACTTCAAATAACTTTCATCCTTCAGAAGGATGAAACCATCCCTCTAATAGGTAAACCTTGCAACTTTCCAAGTATCCCCATGGCATCTTGGAGAACATGACAACTTTAGAAGCAGTTTCATGTCATGATAATCAGGATCCACTTGGCTTGGAAATCTAGCATCAGATGTGATTAGGTACAAGAGGGCAAAAATTTTCTCACTTCACGAATTGCATTTTGGTGATTAATTAAAGAATAATATGCCAATAATGAGGTGACATGTCTATTTTTATAATCATGTCAAATTAGACAAATATAGGCCACTAATGCATTATATATATAGAAATATAGTCTTAGAAATATCATGCCTTGAGCTTTCTTTGGTTTCAGTTTGTTCATGGAGCACAGCATTTCCATTATCTCTGATAGATCAAAATATATCCTGGTAGTATATTTTTTTCTAAAAAGTTTATTTATTTATTTGACAGAGAGAAAGAGATTGAGAACACAAGCAGGAGAGGGAGAAGCAGGCTTTCTGCTTAGAGAAGCTCAGTCCCAGGACACTGAGATCATGACCTGAGCCAAAGGCAAATGCTTAACCAGCTGAGCCACCCAGATGCCCCCCTACTCTGGTGGTATAGTAATAGAATGGAGCACTAATATACACTAGAAATATAATAGAAGTACCAGAGAAGGATGGCTACACGAGATAAATTCACTCATTATATAAGATACAGATTAGTATATATTGACTCAAAAGAAATAACAGTTTAATTTAGAAGTGGTTTCTAATGGTTTGCATTTATGATATATTTACTCTGAATGTCTTTGACTCTTATTGTATAGATTCTGGTGTACCAGCTCCCTTCCCCATAAAAACACCATTTTCCCTGAAGCCTCCAGATTCTCAAGATAGGGATAGAGAAAAAGCTTTAAAAATGGAACTTACAGTAGAGCAGATGGTAACATTCCTATTAAAATAATGCACAGAAATATTAATAATTGGCATGCACTTATCATTTGATAGTTTATTAGGTGAACACACCACTATGATGACCTCCTCTCTTTCTGCCGTCTTAGGATTTGAGTCAGTGAGTCCCAACCAACTGACTAAAGGCCTTGGCAGTCTTGACAGCCTTCCCTGGAGGCTGAGAATAAGATGAAAACTGAAGTTGAGCGAAGAATGGTACAAGGCAATTCAAGAGCAGAATAGACTGGTGATCTCAAGGTTGGGAGAAGAGAGCACAAAAGCAGAGTGGATCTAAGTTATGAAATCAGACTCAACCTCTCTCCCTCTCTCTTTCTCCAACTCATTCCTTTTTTCTAAGAGGAAGCACAGAATTGGTTTAGATAATGCAAATTTAGAACAAAACTATTTGTGTTTGAATTCCACTTTCACTACTTCTTAGTGACTTGAATAAGTTCATAACCTCTCTTTGTCTCATAAAATGGGTAGAATAATGATGTGTCATACTCATAAAGTTGTTGCCATGATGAAGTGAGCTAATATTAATAAAAGATTTAGAATAACACCTGGCAATTAAAGCATTGTAAAAATCAAGGTTGCATTTACTATTTTGTGCTTGTTTAGCTTTTAATATTTGCTTGTTTAGCTTTTAATTTTTATCTTCCCTTACATATTTGGAATTTCAAAGTATTTGTGACAAGGCCTCTCAAATCTACTGTCTGGACAGTCATCTCAGGTAACAAGTAATCTGCCTCAGTTCTGATAACTTTAGGGCAATCAACCAGCAGGATATTGGATATCCTGGGATCATAAATCATGTAGGTTTGAGTAACCCTAAAAAAATTCCCCTTATGTTATGATTTTTAAGGCCCCAGAATGCTGGCAGTATTCTCTCCCAGCAATTTGCCTTTATATCTGAAACTTCCATCATTAGAAGTATTTTTGGGTTTTTTTTGTTTTTTTTTTTTTTTTTTTTGGAATACAGAGGGTGCTTATTTAAATTTATGTCCAGATTGGGATACTATTGAGTGTTAAAGGGCTTGTTATGAGTAATTACACTGGCACAACTGGGGATATTAACTGTACTGGGTTAATCAAGATTTATGGTGTGGTCACCAAAGTCCCTGTTAAAACACCAATATGAGGGCACCTGGGTGTCTCAGCAGTTGAGCATCTACCTTTAGCTCAGGTCATGATCCTGGGGTCCTGAGATTGAGTTCTATATCAGGCTCCCTGCAGCCTATGTCTCTTCCTCTCTTTCTGTGTGTCTCTCATGAATGAATAAATAAAATCTTTTAAAAAAATACCAATAGGATACCTGTAAAGGCAACCTAATTTGCTCACTAGTTCATATCACTCATTAGACTCATCAGTGAACAGAACTGTGAAGAATAGAATGGGGTGGAGAGGCTTGGTAAAAATAAAATGGCAACTTCCTGAGGAGGTAAATTCAGTTACGGTATTTATGTTAGAGGTCCAGAAATAAAGGCTGCAGTGAGGGCTCATAAAATGAGAGAGGAGTTAAAGGAATAATCTTGAAATAAGAGAATCTGAAGTCCACACTTCACAAATTAACCTAGAACAGAACCCAGCTCTCTGACCAAGATCTTCCTCTGAATCCAGGCCTTACCTTCAGTTCACTTCCAGATTTGTGCTGCTCAGACTCAGTGTTTAAATAAGTTCTTTTCTAAGTGGGTTAACTAATTTGTATTTTATGCAACACATTTTAGGTCAAGTCTGAAGAACTCAAATTGCTTTCCTCATTTAAACTGCCTTCAGGCATGTACTCATATGTATTTCCGATAAACTTACACTTCCCATAGCCTTATTTAAAGATCAAAAAAAATTTTTAAGAACTTGGTTTAAAATAATGATGAAGTAAAAAGAGAGAGGGAGAGAGAGAGTGTGTGTGTTGTTCCATATTTTACTTAAAACTGAAATTAGACAATATGACTGCTAATCACCCCAAATTAGGAAAGTATGAAGTAAAAGAGAAAATATGAAGAAAATGAGAAGAAGAGTAGGAATGGTGACAGATTTTATATATTTCTTGGACTATTGGCCTTGCACCTCCTAAGAATTTTGAAAGAAAAATTGTAACAGACTAG
The DNA here is from genome assembly GCF_018345385.1 of Vulpes lagopus. Lineage (NCBI taxonomy): Eukaryota > Metazoa > Chordata > Mammalia > Carnivora > Canidae > Vulpes > Vulpes lagopus. The sequence continues at coordinate 137,736,261 of NC_054827.1, forward strand.
TTAAACAGGCACAGAAGTATTCAAGACTATCAGAATCAGAGAAAGCGACTGAATTCAACTCCATGCTTTTTAAAAGATGAGGTGAGATAATGGAAGAGTACTGGAGGGTATTACCTGAGAGGTTAGTCAACGTGCTTAGGCTGCCTGTGTTTGCTAACTGATCTTTACTGGTTAGACTCCCACACTCCCAGAGTCTTGGGGATAAGAACTCTGTCTTTGGGCAGCCCTGGTGGCTCAGAGGTTTAGCGCTGCCTTCAGCCTGGGGTGTGACCTGGAGACCTGGGATTGAGTTCCATGTCGGGCTCCCTGCATGGACCCTGCTTCTCCATCTGCCTAGGTCTCTGCCTCTCTCTGTGTCTCTCATGAATAAAAAAATAATATATTAAAAAAAGAACTCTGTCTTTTATTATGATTACATTTCAAAGGGATGGGTCCTAGGTCCTTGAGAAAGACATTTTTGGATTGCAGAAGATTTGCATCACAAAGGGGCAGAGAAAGAATTTATAATTGAAAGTTTTCTAAAGCAAATTCTCTAAGAAAAGCAAAGCCTGACTAAAGGTTAGTCAAGGCCAGGGGATGTAAGCCCATCTTGGTCAGAACTGCTAAAAGTGTGATTAACTAATAAATTAAACATTTATGAGTCTGCATTGCCTTACCTTTCTTATCTAAATGGACCAGAAAAATAGGCTGAGAGGGGTTAACAAATGCAAATGTTCCTATAATCACAGTCAATTAAAGAACTATTAACATTTTGTATTATTTTAACTCTCTTCATATTTTGGGACCATCTGTGAAAATAGCTCCCTTTCTAAGTTCCTAAATTGTCTTTCTTTTTTCTTTTTTTTTTTTTTTTATTTATTTATGATAGTCACAGAGAGAGAGAGAGAGAGACGCAGAGACACAGGCAGAGGGAGAAGCAGGCTCCATGCACCGGGAGCCTGATGTGGGATTTGATCCCGGGTCTCCAGGATCGCGCCCTGGGCCAAAGGTAGGCGCCAAAACGCTGCGCCACCCAGGGATCCCCCTAAATTGTCTTTCACACACCCTGTCTGTATCAACTTCAGTGGTATCCTCTATTCTTTATTACCTGGTGGTTGTGTTTATGAATGGATGGGAAATACAAAGACACACTATAGTGAGACTCTCGTGATAAAATTATTTGTCAAGAAAACACAGCAAACACGTATTTCACTAATACAAATTTAAGCTTTCATAAGTTTTTAAATAAATTATCATTTAAAAATAGTGACACCATACAAAGGGATTCTAACACAGATCTCATTCACAAAGAGATCTAAAAGATAAATTAGTATGTTGTTCATTATGTGGATAAGATTTCACTCTAAATTAAATCATGATTTTATTTTAACATTTAGATTTGAGAGGTGCCTGGGTGGCTCAGTTGGTTAAGAGGCTGCCTTCCGCTCAGGTCATGATCTTGGGGTCCTGGGATCAAGCCCCATGGGCAGACACGCTGCTCAGCGGGGAGTCTGCTTCTCCCTCTACTCTGCTGCTCCTGAGCTGTGTGCTCACGTTCTCTCTCTCTCAAAATAAATGAATAAATAAAATCTTTTAAAAAGTCTAGATTTGAGATAACATTAGATCAGAGCCACATATTATCAAATTGAGAAGACTTTAGGCATGCTGACCCTAACTTTGTATTTTACATTAATCAAATGATGTCCTAGATTCACTTATGACTATAAATGGTCATCTTTAATAAAAATACCTTCAAGTATCTTTCATTTGAAATTTGCAAAGAACCAGGTGTAAGTTCTGACATCTTATATTTTTATGTAAGGGGAGTACTTATTTTGTTTCCGGCACTAATATAGGCCAGTAGGGGATATTAAATAATGATAAATCTCCCTCTTATACTGATCTTTTCTTGTGAGATTTTAATTGTGCCTGGAAAATAAGACTAATATTTACTTATTCAAAGCTTACTGAATATTGAACTTCAGAATTAGATGTGGTAGATGAAGAGAGTGAAATATGAGATGCTTCAGTCTAAGTGGGATAAAAGGAGCGTTGGCTATCTCAAATGATATATTTAATTTGGAATCAATCACTTACTGAGTCTCTAATATATATCCGACATTGTGCTAGGAGTTGAAAATATGGACGCGATCCCTACTGCAGGAAATCTTAATCTTGCAACAGAGAATTCCACATAATCCAGGGAACTTAGTAATAGACATGATCTTTGGAACATGATCTTTGCATAAGGAGTAAGGGTTATCTGTCTCAGATTAGGAGCAGAAAAATGTGAGAAAATTTTTCCTGATTGAATTAATGTCTAAACCAAATTATAAGAGATGGTTACTATTTTTCTAGTTGATCAGAAAACACACACACACACACACACACACACACACACACAAGGAAAGAATTAAAGTTTGAAAAAGTATACCTTTGGAGCAACATGAGTCCAGGGTAAGAATCTGCCTTTGTTTATGGCTAACTAGCTGACACGTTCCATAATGCCATCTACATAAGAGACACTCAATTAATGTGTGATGAATGAAGTCATGCATGGGTGGGTGAATAAATAAACAAAGTGGCAGCATCTGCAGAAAACATGAAGACATATTTTGATACTAATCCATAATATGTAAGGTAAGTTCTGGCAGGGCTGAGACTGGAAGCATATGGGAAGATAGAAGCATAACTACTGACATCCCTATATACCAAATTAAAGAGTGAATTTAGGTTAGGATCTGCTGGAGAAGGAAGAGTCAATATAGAAGAGGGATATCTGAATGTTCTCAGGTGATTTGCAGTTACCTCCATAAAGTGGATGTAACTTCAACATTACTAATGTCATGAAGTTTCCAGAGGGCATAGCAAAAAAGGGATAGCAGTGAGTATTGATGGTCAATGAACTAGACTGAGAGCATCAGGACAGTAAGGCAGTGAGATTAAGATATTAACAGTAGATGGAAGAAAGAGGAGATGGTGCTTTCCTTTCTTTAGTGAAGTGGAGTAATAGAAGATGATTTGGGGACTGACCTCAAATATCACCTAAGCGGTTCAACTTCTTAATGTTCACGAACTAATATTGTTCAAATTACAGAGAATGTTAAATGCCAGAATAAGGGACTTTGATTCAAATACCTTTGAATAGGAAATAGAAGGTCAGACTTTGCAGGGCATTAAACAATGATTAGACAAAAGAAGAGATGACATTTTTCTAATCGCAATAGCTAAGCTTACCTGGCATTTACTACATGACATCCTTTCAATTACCTTACCCATATCAATCTGTTTCATTCTTGCCACAGTTCCAGGTAATAAGTATTATTATTTCTTCCATTTTACTGATTAGAGAATTTAGTATAGTGCTGATGAGCAACTGGCTCAAGGTTACCCAGGCAGTAAATTTCAGAGATGGGACTTAAAATATGTGATATCTGATTGAAAACGCTGTACCATTGAATATGGCCCCTTGCTGCATGTGGAAGAAACTTTAATCTACCTTTGTTTTTGTTAATAAAGACTCAAAAATATCAGAATTAAAAAAAGAAGTTTCACTTACTTCTACTAAAGCACATTTTTTTTTGCCTAGAACTGAACCCTAAAACATGTATTTCCATATAGTGTAAAAGGCTTACGCCTTGGAAGACCCTTACTATAACTCTGATTTTAGCATCTAGATCTACATTTCAATGCATGCATGCACAAAATCTTTGTTTGCTTTTTTGTTAAAATGAGTAAATAATCAATGAGATCAGCACTGGAAATTATGGCTGCTAATGGAGGACCTCCCAATTGCAATAGAGGGCTATTTACTAATGCACACTCTCACATACAATGTGGGATGAACTGTGCTTTAGGAATTTACTCTCCTCTGTCACATATAGCAGTTGCTTGGGGTGCTGCCAGTATATTATTGCCAGCATTGCTGCAATAGCTGTAAGCATAAAGTGCACCTTGCTTTGCAATAAATTTTCCACACTCTGGGAGGAAGTCAGCAGTACCGTTGAACTCAGACTGGTGGGAAAAAGATTGGCTTTGTCAAGGGTGACTATGACAAGCAGTGAAACTGGAGCAAAGCTGCAGCTCATGGTACATGACATTTTCTAAAACAAAGAAAACCCAAAAAGTTATAGTATTTAAAGGCAACACTGAAAATGACAGCTGGCATACGCTGCAACCCCAGAGATTGCCTTTGCTTTCTGTTCTTCCTCTCCCACATATCTTTCTAGAGCTATTCTCTTTTTTAGCGTGGTGCTTAACTCATCAGTTTATGCGTGAGCACCATATCATAAAACCCAAAGAACACACATATATACATATTTAAGATCTTTAAATAAAACATCTATGTCTCCTTAAAAAGTTGCTATTCTGGTTTTGCTTGTTTCAATTTACTTATAATTTTGACATATTTTGTCAGGTTTTTCCATTTATAATTAATAGACAGCAAATTATAGATCTTTAATTTAAGGTTTTTGTTCAGTGTGTAAACATTTTCTAAGTCATGCCTCATGTTTTCCTTTCTGATTTATTAACTAAGAGATGAACTTTTTGAAACTGGAAAAAAAAATTCTATCTGTAGCATCTACTGATCTTTGTACAAAATGGGGAAAATTGAGAAAATAATTAATGAAAAAATGTCAATCAGGTTTCTCTTTTTCAGTAAGGTAGCTTCTGCTAGTCAGTTTTCATTTGAGAAAAATGTGTTGGCTTTTTTAGGAGTAGTAAAATTCAGGTCAATACTTTAAAATTCCATCTTTACAAGGAAATGCATTAAAAAGAAGTCTGAATGGTCCTGTTCTTTCTCGTTGGAGAATAGGTTTATATTTCAAAGTTTTATAATCCTATTGCATTTTTTGTCCCAGTTATAAGATAAAAATAACATGAATGCCTTTTAAAAGTTTGTTATATACATGGTACTTAATGCTTCACAACATTAATTTATATCCCCTTCTCCACTTGAGCACAAATAGGTATTACATGCCCTCACACTCTTGAAATAAGTACTGCCACATATTTTCCTTTGGGCACTGAAGTCTGCTTGCAAGTTAACAGCCTTCTCTCTTCCCTTTTTACAGTGGTCATGGTAGCGCATCTTGATAGAGAGTGGCCACAAGATTTAAAAAGTTCAGAATGCTGTGCCATAAAATGGAAGTCAGCTGTCCCAAAGGGTCACTGAAACTTGACATGGGATAGCAGGAGCAAGAAATAAATTTTGGTTGTAAAGCCAACTGGGATCTGGTGTTTCTTGTTATGAAAATATAACTAGTGTATTCTGAGATAAAAAGTAAACCATTTCAAGCTCAATTAAATGTTGCACACAACCTAAACTACAACAACTATATTTCTAAAGGTAGCTGTCTATGACTATGACAAATGAGCCCATTAAAATGTTATAGACTCATAATACTTAACCCTTTAAAATACAACCAGTAATGATTAACATAATGTGTGACTATTCTTATTTATAAAAAAAGAATGGAGCTACAGAAACCACAGAATGAAGTGGCCGTTTGATAATTAATGAACTGAAACACATTCATATATGTGTGCAATTCACATGTATACACTGTCACTCCTAGAACCTAAACAAAGAAAGGATCACATCAAATTCAGTAAGTGATGATAACTCTATGTGGTGTGTGTGTGTATATATGTGTGTGTGTGTGTGTGTGTGTGTGAGAGAGAGAGAGAGAGAGAGAGAGAAATTAAAGTGGGGATAAAATGAGGCAGTATTAACACCATGGAGCCTTTCCATATTCCTAGTCATCTTCCTATACCTAGAAGCCACATTGGTATGTAGAAAAAAGTTCTCATCAATGGACTCCAACTGTAAAATCAAGTCTTCACGGATATCCTTAGGCATTTGAAGAAACATCTATGTGGAAGAATCTGGTGAAACATGGAAGGTGAATAACTGGGACTAATCAAGCTTATAAGTCAAAGCTCCAGTGCTATGGACTGAGTTATGTTTCAAATTCAAAGTCATGAAATGCATATTAGAATGAGATACACACAGTCCTAACTACATAAATATTTCTTTGGCCTAAATTTTGTAACAAATTTTCAAAATCAAAAGCAAATCACTGATAATATAATGAAGAGTGATAGCTGACATAGAGAGGTCTTATTGCACGGCAAGATTCAAAACAAAGCTCTAGACATGAGACTATATGATTCTTAAGATTTTACCAAATATAAAGAATGTGACAGGCACCCAGAGTCTTTACCCAAACTGAAGAGTGCAAAAACATAAATAAAAAGAAAGAAAAAAAATGAGATAGACACTTGATTTCTTCAGGGTTCTTTGCAGAAACCCAGTTACAAAATATAACAGTAAGATCAACAAAATTATAAAGAACAAAAGAGTTATGTCTTAAAAGTTGACATTCAAATAAAGAAAAGGGCATTCTCAAATTTGAAAACATTTGGAAATAGAAAATCTACAAGCTCCTTAAACAAAAATTAAGACGTACCAATTAATCTAGTCAAATATGAGAGAATTAAGAAGCATTTTTTAAAATTAAAATTCTGGAATGGTAAGGCTATAGTAAAAAAAAATATTGTGAAAGAGAAGGAATGGAATACCAATAAAGAAGAAGAAGGAAATTTTGGTAGAATGAAGCAGGCTGAGAAAGATTGAAAGGTAGGAATGAATGCCAGCAAGGACTTGCAATGGCCATGTGTAAGATCAGTACCTGGGAGTCTGGGAAATATTGATGAATTTGGGGAGCTGTAGGTATAAAACACATTAGGAAAGAAATTACAAAAGAATATGAAACAAAATTTTGTTGATTATAACAAATAAAATTGTTTTTGAAAAAAACAAAAATTGTTTTGAAATTTTGTTGATTATATATTCTGAAAAATTATGCATGGTTACTTAAAAAAGAGAAGAAATAGAATTAACAGAACTATGAGTTTATTATAATAATCTCTATGCAAGGGGAGTAAAAAGATAAGATGAATGAAATACAATGATGGACACAATTGACATCTTGAATTGGGAAAAGAAAAAGAAGGTAGAAAGAGTGTTGCTCTAATGAAAGAGAGAAGGTGTAAATTTACTTCATTTCACAGTGTTGTGTTTGAATTGTGGAACATCCAATTGGTAATGTTAAGAAGAGAGTTTGAAATACATATAATGGAATATTACTCAACCATCAAAAATAATGAAATCTTGCCATTTGCAATGATGTGGATGGAACTAGAGTGTGTTCCACTAAGCAAAATAAGTCAATTAGAGAAAGAGAAATACCATATGATTTCTCTTATATGTGAAATTTAAGAAACAAAACAGATGAACATAGGAGAAGGGAAAAAAAGAGAGAAGAAGCAAACCAGAAGAGACTCAATTATAGAGAACAAACTAAAGGTTGCTGGAGGTGAGGTGAGCTGGAGATGGGCTAAATGGGTGATGGGCATTAAGAAGGGTACTTGCTGTGATGAGCACTGATGGTTGCCAGGAGAGACAGGAATTGGAGGATGGGCAAAACAATTGAAGGGGAGTGAGAAATACAGGCTTCCAGTTATGGAATGAATAAGTCATGGGAATAAAAGATACAGCAGAGATAATACAGTTAATGATACTATAATAGTGTTTTATGGTGTTAGATGGTATATACACTTGTGGTGAGCATAGCATAATGCATTAACTTGTTGAATCACTATGTTGCAATACCTCAAGCTAATGTAACATGGTGTGTCAACTATACTCAAATTTTTTAAATAAAATAAAATAAAATAAAATTGAAACTCAGAATAGATGAATTCTTTGAGGATGAAGATACAAAAATAAACAATGAGACAGAAATTCATTTGTACTCAGAGTGTATGAAGAGGAGCAGAAATAGGCAATCAATGAGAGTAACGGCTCGTAAAGAGGTGAAAGAAAAAGAAAAAGAAAAAAGAAAGAAAGAAAGAGAAAGAAGGAGAAAGAAAGAAAAAAGAAAACAAAGGAAAGAAAGAAGGAAGGAAGGAAGGAAGGAAGGAAGGAAGGAAGGAAGGAAGGAAGGAAGGAAGGAAGGAAGGAAGGGAGGGAGGGAGGGAGGGAGGAAGGAAGGAAGGAAGGAAGGAAGGAAGGAAGGAAGGAAGGAAGAAAGAAAGGAAGGAAGGGAGGGAAGAAAAGAGGTATAATTTAGCATTACACAGGCAAGAATGGAGATTATCTAATTAATTTATGGATTGGCAGTTAACACTATCAAATGCTATATGTCAAAGGGTTCAGCCAGGGAAGCAGAAACTCTATGAGTTAACTGTAGGAAACTTTTTAAAAATAGGAATTAGACTATGCACAACTTTGAGAGATGGAGATGTAAAGGCATCAAAAGGAAATGAAAAAATCAATCCATAGAATTGGAGAAAATATTTGTAAATCATACATATAGGAAAGGACTTGTAGTGAGAATTTATTTAAAAAATAACTTTTATGATAACAAAAAAGTCAAATAGCTCAATTTAAAAATTAGGAAATTATTAACAATCTGTATATCTTATTTTTTTTTAAGTCTATTGATGTCTTCTGCTCATTTCTTAACTGGATTATTTGTTTTTTGGGGGGCATTGACTTTAATAAGTTCTTTAGAGATATTGGATACTGACCCTTTATCAGATATGTCATTTGCAAATATCTTCACTCACTCTGTATGTTGCCTTTTAGTTTTGTTGATTGTTTCCTTCACTGTGCAGCTTTTAAACTTGATGAAGTCAGAAGTTTCTTTTTGCTTTTGTTTCCCTTGCCTCAGGAGACCAGTCAAGACAAAAGTTGCTATGTTTGATGTCAAAGAGGTTGATGCTTGGGTTCTCCTCTGGGATTTTGATAGTTACCTCTCTCATATTTATGTCTTTCATCCATTTTGAATTTATTTCTGTGGATGGTGGAAGAAAGTACTCCAGTTTCATTCTTTTGCATGTTGCTATCCAGTTTTCCTAGCACCATTTGTTGAAGACTGTCTTTTTTCCATTGGATATTCTTTTCTGCTTTGTTAAAGATCAGTTGACCATATAGTTGTGGATTCATTTCTGAGTTTTCTCTTCTGTTCCATAGATCTGTCTGTTTTGTGCCACTACTGTACTGTCTACAGTTTTGTAGGATAACTAGATGTCTGAAATTGTGATGCCTCCAGCTTTTTCTTTTTTTTTCTTTTTTACTGCTTTTTCTTTTTTTTTCTTTTTTACTATTCTCAATATCATTCATTATCAAGGAAATATAAATCAAAGTTACAATGAGATATCAGCTCACATCTGTCAGAATGGCTAAAATTAACAACACAAGAAACAACAGATGTTGGCCAGGCTGTGGAGAAAGGGGAATCCTCTTTCATTGTTGATGGGAATGCAAAGTGGTGTAGCCACTCTGGAAAACAGAATGGGAGAATGGGAGTTTCTCAAAGGTTAAAAATAGAATTACCCTAAAGATCCAGCAATTGTACTACTAGATATTTAAGCAAAGAGTAAAAAAAGAATACTGATTCGAAGGGGTACATATACCGTGATGTTTATAGCAGCATTATCAATCATAGCCAAATTATGGAAAAAGCCCAAATGCCCATCAACTGATTAATGAATAAAGAAGATATGAAATGGAATATTACTCCACCATTAAGGAGAATGAAATCTTTCCATTTGCAATAACATGGATGGAGCTAGAGAATATTATGGTAAGTGAAATAATTCATTTAGGAAAAAGACAAATACTGTGTGATTTCACTCATATGTGGAATTTATGAAATATGAAAAATATGAATTTATGAAACAAAACAGATGAACATGGGGGCGTGGGGGGAAACCAGAAAGCAGACTCTCAATTAGAGAACAAACTAAGGGTTACTGGAGGGGAGGTATGGGGAGGGTTAAATAGGTGATAAGTACTAATGAGTACACTTGTTGTGATGAGCACTGGGTGTTATATGTAAGTGATGAATCATTAAATTCTACATCTGAAACTAATCTTACACTATATGGTAACTAACAGGAATTTAAATAAAAACTTGAAAAAGAAAAAAATCAGAAATTATTTAAATAGAATTTTTATCCAAAGAAGACATACATGGCCAATACGCATGTGAATTGACTTTCAACCTCATTACCCATTAGGAAAATGCGAATCTAAACCAAAATGAGAGGCCACATCACACTAAGTAGGCTATAATCAAAAATACAGATGAAACATATTCTAGAAACCCTTGAAATTGTTGGTGAACTTATAAATTCTTGACAGGAATTTAAAATGAGATAGCCACCTTGCAAAGCACTTTGACAGTTCCTCAAAATGTAAATGTGGAGGTATCCTATATCACCCAGCAATTCAATTATTGTGTGTATACCAAGAGAAATGAAAATATATGACTACATAAAAACTTGTACAAGAATGTTTATAAGGGCATTATTTACAAAAAAAAAATGTGAAAATAACCTAAATGTCTAACAGTTAATGAATAGATAAGCAATCTTTCCTATGTACATATAAGGAAATATTACTTAGTAATAAACAGAGAATAGAGTATCAACATGTGCTACCTCATGAACTAACCTTTAAAACATTCTGTTAAGTGAAAGAAGCTAATCAAATTATCACATGCTGTAATATGCCATTTGTGTGAAATTTCCAGAACAGGCAGATGCATAGAGACAGGAATTAGCATTGGCCTTGAGCTGTTGGTAGATGGGAAGAGGAGTCAGAGAGGGGAATGAGAATGACTAATGCACAAGATTTCTTTTGAAAAGGTTGAAATATTCTCAAATTAGATTATGCTGATGGTCGTACAAATCTATAAATACACTAAAAACCATTGATCTGTATGCACACCTTACTGGGTAAGTTTTGTGTATGAAAAATATATCTTGATAAAGCTTTAAAACATTATTCTGTTAAAATTATTAAAAAATAAAAAAAAATGAGAGGGGCACTTGACGGGATGAGCATGGGGTGATACGCTATATTGTAGCAAATTGAACTCCAATAAAAAATAATTAAAAATATAAATAAATAAATAAATAAATAAATAAATAATGTTTTTTTTTTTTGTTTTATGGCTTTTTTGTAATATACTACTTTCTCCCCTCAGCATATATGCATATATATTTATATAAAATAGAATTTTACACTTAACTGACTTAATTACCTATACCTTAGTTCCTATTCTTACTACTGTCTCATAAACTTTGTATACATGGTCCTTTAACCTTCTTAGGTGACATACTTCTGTCCGTTTTTTCTTTTTGTTTTGTGTTTGTGTATAATTACATTCTTTTTTTATCTAAAAATAATACGGAAATAGGAAGACATAAAATACCCATATCCAGTCACTTTTATGTTATTATAACCTGCTCTGAAATTCTCTCATAACTCCTCTGACTATTTGAAGAGCAGTTCTTATGATCAAGAACTGCAGGTAGCAAATTTTAGATGTGCATAGCAATATTAGTCAAGTAAAGCTGATATTAGAATACGTAAGTTAGTACTGGAAGTGTCAAAATAGGATGTTTATAACAAAGTTTCACATATAATGTGTAGCTGATATAAATAGAAGGTAATATTTAGAGAAATTTTATTTAACAAGTTATGATTTATGAAGAAATTCTAATTAGTAATTTAAAAATTAGCTGAAATCATTTTCCATTAATACATGCAGTACAGGAAAATCTGAAAGTACATCTATTTCTCATATAATTGATTCTTAAAGTTAAGATGGTAACATAGTTTACAAACTCTAAGACTTTTTGAACAATTAGAATAAAAATACCACAATAGTACCTCCACCTGCATGTGTAAACATTTATAAAGTCAACTGAGTTGACACTTTGATATTTGGTAAATTTTTTGTGTAAGTTCATCAATATAGACAGAATAGTTAACCTATAATCCTCTAACCACTGCCTTTTTTTAACTATTTATTTCCTTGACCTCGCTTTCCCTCCATATTCTCTGCTAATTAGCCCCCACTGTATTTTTATTCAGTTTGAACGGACTAGCATTTAGAACTTAAATATAATTTATAACCTTTCCGGAGTAGCCATCTTACAATCATGTGGTGGCAATTAATCTGACGATTATTAATGACCCTGGATGCATATAACCTTAATTAAAAATGTTCTTTGGCATAGAAAAATGAGAGTAATAAGAAACAGTAGAATTCCAATGAAGTTTTAAAAGTATTTTGAAAAAAAAAAGAGAATATTTTAACAATTTGTATTGGTTCCTTCATTAAAATAAGGAAAGCATCTTTAAGAAATAATATTTTAGTTGTGTATATAAATAAAATATGTATATATACATATGTGCATATATATGTACACCATGTAGGTACCCATATTAGCAAAGAAATAAATCTATTTGCATTTGTGTATAGCAAAAAGTTATGTTCCAATAATGTTGTGGATGAATAATAAATAAATATCTGCGTAAAATTAAGTAGGCTTTTCTAATTGAGGAATGCTGCTATCTTTGGATTCCTGACCTAGCATTTAATGGGAAATTGAAAAAAGGAAAAGAAAAATAGACCAGATGGTTACCTCCACCAAAAAAAAAAAAAAAAAAAAAAAAAAAAAAAAGTGTAATCTTAAGAGTTCGTCCTAGAAATGAACAGTATGACTCACTTAGTAAAATTTATTTACAGTTGTGCTATACTCTCTCAGTGTCCACAGTTTTGAAGTAAGCCTAGGATTTTTTGAGAAGTTAAGTGAACCTATGTCAGTCAAGTACTTATAATGGAGATAGATCATTCCTGGGTTCTTTATCAAATCCATGAAGAAGTGAAACAATCTTCTGTCTTATAAAGTGCTTATAACTTTACAGAAATATGACCAACACTCATATACACGTGAATGAAGTAGATGAAAACATTCTGAAAAGATCTGGTGCTGTAAGAGGTCAATTTTCTTCCTATAATCCAGGTTGTGAGTTGTGTAATGCAAAGTAGTTTTCTCCTTCAGTTATCTAAACACAGTAGAGAAGGTAATAAAAAAAGTTGATTTTTAAAAACCCAACAGAAACACTGATTAAATTTAAGTTGACATTTTCTAAAAACTAAGATGCACAGATATATTTAAGATTACACTAATCTAATTTTGAGCATGGTAATATTTAAATATTTGCATTATAGTTTAGCTAAATTTTTCTTTCCTGAAGTAGTGCCCTAGACAACTATTTAAGACTAATAACAAAAATAAAGACAACAGAATTTTTATGTCAATCTCTTACTTTATGAGTGGGTAATAATTTTATAAAGATTTTATTTATGTATTCATGAGAGACACAGAGAGGAGGCAGAGACACTGGCAGAGAAGCAGGCCCCATGCAGGAGGCTGGATGCGGAGCTCCATCCCAGGACCCCGGAATCACGTCCTGAGCCAAAGGCAGACGCTCAACAACTGAGCCACCTAGGTGTCCCTAATATATTATATTTTAAGAAATACTGGATATAGCTTTAGAAATGACACCTATGATGATATCAAATAGAAATGAGAGAAGTTCTTATTAACACCTGCTCTACTTGCATATATTCATTATGATAATTACCAGCAGGATAAATTGATCCTGTAAGCTCTAACTGTTACCTCTGCAAGATCAACATTTCAACAGAATCTTCAAATCAAACTTAATTTGGTTTACACTGCCCATATCTAAATGGTAGATCTAAGAGAACATGTGGAATAAATGAAGAAAGTATCCTTATTTCCAAGTCCCTTATTTCTACACAAACGTTTATGAAGTCAGTTGGATTGTCACCCAAGAAACAATAAGACTGCTGAGTTTTTAACATTTTGATATGCTTAAAATCTCTTCCCTCCCTTATCAGAAGAGTTGAGGACCGATATTTCATTTACTTTCCTTTTTTTTAATAATAAATTTATTTTTTTATTGGTGTTCAATTTGCCAACATACAGAATAACACCCAGTGCTCATCCCGTCGAGTGCCCCCCTCAGTGCCCGCCACCCATTCACCCCCAACCCCCCGCCCTCCTCCCCTTCCACCATCCCTAGTTTGTTTCCCAGAGTTAGGAGTCTTTATGTTCTGTCTCCCTTTCTGATATTTCCTACCCATTTCTTCTCCCTTCCCTTCTATTCCCTTTCACTATTATTTATATTCCCCAAATGAATGAGAACATAGAATGTTTGTCCTTATCCGATTCACTCATTTCACTCAGCATAATACCCTCCAGTTCCATCCACGCAGAACTCAACAAAATCAAGACCAGAAGAACTGTGGAACAGATCAACAGAACCAGGAGTTGGTTCTTTGAAAGAATTAATAAGATAGATAAACCATTAGCCAGCCTTATTAAAAAGAAAAGAGAGAAGACTCAAATTAATAAAATCGTGAATGAGAAAGGAGAGATCACTACCAAAACCAAGGAAATACAAATGATTTTAAAAAACATATTATGAACAGCTCTACGCCAATAAATTAGGCAATCTAGAAGAAATGGACGCATTCCTGGAAAGCCACAAACTACCAAAACTGGAATAGGAAGAAATAGAAAACCTGAACAGGCCAATAACCAGGGAGGAAATTGAAGCAGTCATCAAAAACCTCCCAAGACACAAGAGTCCAGGGCCAGATGGCTTCCCAGGGGAATTCTATCAAACGTTTAAAGAAGAAACCATACCTATTCTACTAAAGCTGTTTGGAAAGATAGAAAGAGATGGAGTACTTCCAAATTCGTTCTATGAGGCCAGCATCACCTTAATTCCAAAACCAGACAAAGACCCCACCAAAAAGGAGAATTATAGACCAATATTCCTGATGAACATGGATGCAAAAATTCTCAACAAGATACTAGCCAATAGGATCTAACAGTACATTAAGAAAATTATTCACCATGACCAAGTAGGATTTATCCCCGGGACACAAGGCTGGTTCAACACTCGTAAAACAATCAATGTGAATCATCATATCAGCAAGAGAAAAACCAAGAACCACAGGATCCTCTCATTAGATGCAGAGAAAGCATTTGACAAAATACAGCATCCATTCCTGATCAAAACCCTTCAGAGTGTAGGGATAGAGGGAACATTCCTTGACATCTTAAAGCCATCTATGAAAAGCCCACAGCTTCATTTACTTTCCAATTTTTGTAGATATTGTTATTATCTGTCACTTGCATAGCAGTTCTAGAAACAAACAGGTAGTCACTTTTTTTTTTTACCAGAATTGCCAGTTCTGTCATCAAATTACCTTTCTTTATGATTGATCATCACTTGCATGCTTAGAATGTTATTTTTCTCTTCCTAATCTTCACATAACTAACGTGTGTGTGTTTGTGTGTGTGTGTGTGTGTGTGTGTGTGTGTGTGTGTTGTTCTCCTTTATATTCTAACATGTCAATCCTTTTATGGTAATATATTTTCCTCTACCTACTTTTCCATTTCCCATTACATACTAGGCCAAGAATAAGAAAACAGACTTCTCCAAAAACATTGGAATTTTTAGAAAATTTAGCAAATCAATTTTGATTAGAGACCCTAGTAAAAAAACCAGCCTCCCTTGTGTAGTTTATCAATTAAAACTGAAGATGCGTTAGCTTTGACTTACAATAAAATAATATTCTTCTATAGAAAAGCTTCTTTATATATTCATAAATTTGTTTTTAAAATTATGTTTTAAAAAAGTAATGTGTTTAAATCTTTCCAGGTGTCAGACACAGTTGAATTGCAACAGAATATGGCCTATGGGGCTTTTTCCCTTTCAAAGAGATGTGAAGGAGAAACCTTTTAACAGGTGTCTCATGAAATTTGGCTCAGTAAGCCTGAGGTCTCTCAAGAGCCTGCAGTGTTAAGAGAAGTAGAATACTGATGGAGAAAAGAAGGAGGGAGGGAAGAAAAAGTAAAACTGGAGCTTACATGCCTGTCAGCTCTCATAAAGGAAATAATAGCTCGACAATATGTGTGTGATCAGACGGCAAAATTTACTAAGGATCTTTGATTTAGTTATTTTTAAAATTTAGTTATTTTTAATTGCATTGTCTTGCATCACAAATCATTCACAAAAGTTAAAATAAATTTTAAAATATATATATATTATCCCCTTCATTATTAGAGTAGAAGACTTCCCTTCTCCACTCCCTCCCCTGTACAATTATTAAGTTAAATGGTCCATATGTATCACCACCCTTGGGGAAGATCCATTTTTATGGAACAATCTTCATCTTGACCCACTCAGTAAAAATTGAGTTTTACTGTATTATGATTCACATTTTATGGGCATAGGAACTAAAGAGCAATTACGTCAAGCACCTTACAACAACTGCTGCAAGTGTGACTAGAAATCAGATCCCTTTATTGTGATTTATATATTGGAATTATAAAGAGAATACATAGCATAAATGTTTATAATATATTCCAGATACATAAAATAGGCTAATTCGTCATGGATGAACTGCTCATGGTGATGTAGAACCACAATGAAAACACAAGGCCTCCTGGAGGGAAACTATGTATTCATTGTTTCTATCATAGTCCAGCTTTGAGGCTGATTCAAGGAGACATGCTGCTTAAAAAGTTTCAGTGGTGCTGATGAGAAAATCTAATATTTATGACACAGAAGTGATTTTCCTATTTTTTAAAAATATATTTCTAATACTTAGACCAATGTTTCCTCTATTGTCTGTACTCCATGCATACTGGTTAAATACATAAATACATCATCAACCCATTCTCTTTTGTTCTTGCTAGAGTATTGAACCACCAAGTAGAAAGCATGATCCAGAGTGCTCCCTTCCCAGCCATATCTCCATCCATCTGCCCTGTGGTGCCTCCTTCAACACACTACCTCTCATCTAGCCCAATATTGTGATGATATCATGCAGTATTCTTTTTTTAATAAAATCTGAACATGGCTGTGTTGGAGGTGCGAATTGAAAGGACACGACCAGCAGTTGAGCCTCAATCTGGACCTGGACAATAGGAGTTTCCTCAACTTACCTTCCCCTGTGCTTGGACCATGTGCTACACTTGTCTTCCCTGCACTAGAAGGATGCAACCCAAGGACACAGCCTTGAGAGAGCAGTGTGTTTGCACCATCTGGATGGTAACCATAACTGAGTCCAGTTAAGGCCTCGATATAAACTTCTAAGATTTTGGCAGGTAGGGGTGGAAATCTCTTGGTCCTGCAACTGCCTAAGACAAGCTTCATATGTAAGTTCTCTTACTCTTTGAAACCTGTCACCTATCAATCTAGAACAACATGCCTCTTTCCTCAGTATCTCATTGCCATGTTTTTATAGGTCCAGTTTGCAAACTGATACATTAAGAAGAAAGAGAAAAAATATTGATAATACTAAAAATTGGTATTCATAACATGATACATTATTATAGTAAAACCCAGATCATAAAATTGTTTCTTAAACACAAAAATCTAAAAAAAAAAAAAAATCCCATTAATAAGCACATTTCTTTGTAAGAAGATTATTTTATCCCAAAATAGTGGCAACAGCAATAAAAAAAAAAAAAAAATACATGCAAATGTCCACTAGAACAAATTAGAGCCATGGTAAGTAATTTAAGTTATGACTCAATATTCAAAAATCTATTTTAAAATTATAACTCTTTTGGAGTGTTATTATTGTCTATAGCTCACATGGCCTTTTATGATGTTTTAATGTTACTTTCAACAAAATAATATGAACTATACTAATAAGAATAGACCTGCAGTTAATTTTTGAAAAAAAAGAAAAACTTCTAATGGTCATTATATGAATACATTATATGTGTTATCTTTCAGTGGATTAATCAACATTGTGAGACTTTTTTTCCCCTGAAGGCATATCCTGTGTGTCTTCACCTGAAGAATCACCCACTGATGCAATTAAATGAGGCCTTTGTTGCTTGACTAAGTGAAACACATACCAATGCTCAGTGAACAGGTTTCTTCAGCTTAAGGAACTCATCGTTCAACACCTTCTACTGGTCTTACCATTACGCAGCTATACCATCTGCATTATTTGGATACTGTAATAAGAGCAGTCTCTTGGGTGGTGAAGCTCATTAAAAGTTTTTAAGTTTTTATTCAAAAGGTTAGATTTTCAACATGTTTCTCAACAAGAGATCTCCATTAAATTAATTAAAAAAAAGGCACAGTCAGAGGATTCTATTTACATAGGGGGAAAATGAATACAATAAGGATTGAGAATTGTTCACAAATCTTTGACTGGATTAGAGGAAAGCAGATGGAAAACTAGGCAGATGAATATGGGAAATTAAAATGACCAGGTAGGAAATAGCTTGAGAGCGCTTTTGGGTGGGTGAAAATAGCATGAAACACAAAGTTAAGTTATTATTGCAAATAAGCAGGACTCGACTTCCCAGTCTCTGTGTCTTCCTCTGATATGCTCATCTGCTACCACCATGTCCTACAGAATTAAGTCTCTGCTTAGTTTCTAAGTCAAGATGAATGGGAGCCAAGGAGGAAGTGACTGCTTATCTGGCCCCAGTCAAATTGCATTATAGGGTTTATCTCAACACAGTGTTGCTACTACTGGGTCACTTTTGCAGGTTTCCTGGCTGTAGATATATAGTTTGTTTGTTTGTTTGTTTTTTCTTACGTGGTTTGCCTTCTGCTTTAGTTAGTGAGGTGTGCTAGTTTCCCAGTAAATGGGGAGCTTGTGGACATTCATCACTTCATTTATTTGGTAATTTACTAAGAAAGTATTAATGAGCAACTACTATGTGGTAAGGTCTGTGCTAGGTGCTGGGAGATAGTGGAGAACAAGACACTGATGTGGCCCGTAAGAATGAGTTGGAGGGCAGCTGTCAGGAACCAGGCATTTGTATATAGCATGAGAACAGCTGCAGCAGGGTTAAGCAGAAAAAGCAATGAGAACAACACGGATAACAAGAGCAAACCAGATATCTAATCCAATCAGGACATCGGGAGTGTGAGCTGAGACCTGGTGGTGTAGGAGGAATTTTTTAGGAAAAAAAGGAGAAATGAATTTGGGAGCTTTCTAGTGATACAGCATGTGCAGGAATACAGACATAAGTGAAATCATTTTATTCCTTGCTACTCATTGAAAGTAGTATGGAATTTGACGAGAAGGTGAGTGAGACAAGAGATGAGTGGGGGGAAAGAAAGATAATGCAGGTCCCTCATTAGAAATGGCAAAGAAGGGCAGCCCCGGTGGCTCAGTGGTTTAGCGCCTGCCTTCAGCCCAGGGCCTGATCCTGGAGACCTGGGATCGAGTTCCACGTCGGGCTCCCTGCATGGAGCCTGCTTCTCCCTCTGCCTCTCTCTCTCATTCTCTGTGTGTCTCTCATGAGTAAATAAATAAAAATTAAAAAAAAAAAAAAAGAGAGAGAGATTTCAAAGAAAAATAAATCCAGAGGAAGGAAAGTGAGGCTTCCTTCATTCCAAAAGGCTGTTGCAGTAAGGGAGAATGCTCTGATCCCAGCATTGGCAGTGATCTCAAATAAAACAAAACAGAAAGAGGCTTCTTTTATAGGGCAGGATAAGCAGGGATGGCAGGGACTTTGAGGGGAAACTGGGCAGGTTGGGAGGAGCCAGCAGACAGCCTGCCTGGGGCAGTTCCACAGGAAATGTTGCTGTGCTCAGCCAGTTCTTGGAGTGAGCGTCTTCTGTACTTCTATGTCTGCCTCCAAGCCGAACCTTGGGGATGGGCCAAAGTCCAGAGGCCTGTAGGGAACACAGAGGCCTGACCAAAGCTCGGTCAAGCCAAGCCAGTGGGTAAGGAATGGACAATTGTGAACTTGGACAAGACTCAAGCAACCTGCCAGCCCATTATTTGCCAGCCAGTTTCCCTTGACACTAAGTCCTAGACTCCCATTTTTTGCTAGAGAACTCTCCAATTTGGAAGGGACTGGTTCCTCAAGCCTGGCACGCCATCATCTTGCTGCCCAAACTCTGCCAAAATTGGTTTGACAGGTTTGCATGCCCTTGTAACACACTGCATTGGAAACTGCAATACCTCGGGGCAGCCCGGGGGGGCAGGGGGGCAGCAGCTTCCTTCAGCCGTCACTTGGAAAAGAACAGCCTGACTTGATTTCAGGGGATTTCATGCTCAGAACAGTTTCTTATACGTCTCTGTAGCTCTCTGTATTTTCAAATTACTGTATTTTGTGCAGTTTGGGGAGCCTTGAGCAGGATTCTTTCCAGATGCCAAAATTATTTTAGGATTAGCAATTATAAGAGCAGAGATTATCGAATGCATTGAAATGTGATGATTTCATATTTTTATATGCATTTTGCATATAGGTCCAGACTACGGCTGGAAAAAAGATCCAGAAAAATGCATGTTAGTCCAGTCATGTTTCTTCACATTATTTTTAAAATCTTAATTATTAGGATTAGGTATGTGTCTTTTTAAATTTTTGTTGTTGTTGTTATGTACCGTGAAGTCACATTTTGTCCAAACCTCAGGCTAAACCCCAGGACAAGATATTCAAATTCTGATATTTAAAAAAACATAACTTGCAATTTTATTCTTATTTTTTAAAGAAATAACATTTTACAAAAGTCAGGTCTAATTCATTTAATTAATTAAAGTCTAATTTAATTTTTATAATTTTAGCAAGGTTCATCTCGAGTAAAAAAAAAAACAAAACAATGACAGAATAATAGGCCATATTTTTAAAAATTCAGTTTTATTACTGCACACTATGGCTAAACTAGGCTAACAAAATATTGCCTAGCAGAGGGAAACGGCTTTAATGATCAAGTAAGAAAGAATCATAATTAGCTCTGAAAAACTTTTACATTATTAATTTGCTTAGCAAACCACTTTTTGCAAAGGAAAAAGAAAATCTCTTCTCAGTCTTTCACACTCCTTATCCCTGCAGTTAGGAGTTCCAGATACTTTGCCAATTCAGTTATCTCTGACACACTGACATATCATACAAAAATAGCCAACCTAATTGTCGATTTGTTGCAATTATGAATAAGAATAGCTGATATTTTCTCTTGTCTTTTTGTTTGAATCTTGCTCAGAGTAAAAAATAAAGCCGAGTGTATTTATTTATTTATTTTTTTACACAAAGGTTGTAGAAGTAGTGGTTACAGAACTTCCAGAGAGAAGAGTCACTTGAGGACAGAAGCCAGGACAGAGGTGTTATTTCCAAGGCCAAAGACAAAGAGGAGGCCGGTTGTCAAAGGCAAGGGGAGAGCCCAGGCCTGATCCACAGCAAGATGGGCAGACGGGGGAGGGGGGGGGGTGGGGGGGGTGGGGGGGGAGTGGCTGCTCTTAGTGACATCTCTATCCTAGCTGCTGTCTGCTTTTACAACCTCATCTTCAGCACACAATGAGAGGAAGAGTGAAGAAACTTCACTGGAGGTGATATGATTAATATTTCAAATTGTAACATAGAAGGGGCTCCTTTCTGTGTGATCCTTATAAAGCCACTACTCAATAGATATTAAAAGCAAGCCACATACATCCTTTATGTTGTCTGGTAGCCATATTTTTCAAAATTTAAAGAGAATAAATTTATCTTAAGAATGTATTTCATTTAATTCAACATATCGTAAAATGTTATATTTTTAGTGCGTAATAAAAATTACTAATGGCATCTTATACCTTGTTTTTAGTTTTTTTCTGTTTTGTTTTGTTTTTATAATAAGTCTTTTAAAGGCTGTTGGTGTTTGGTCCCTGGAGGATATCTCCATTTGGACTAGCCACATCTTCTTTGCTTAGTAAGTCCCAGGACCACAGGTGAAATTCTCCCCTCCTCACTATGCTTTACATTGTAAGTCACTTCTGGGATGCTCTTCAGTCAACTACTAAGAAACACAGCCAAGGTGAGACTGAAATTTGGTATTGATTAGCAAGTTAGTCAGCTGACCCCAAATTCTCAAGACTACTCTACATTGTATGATGACTGGTTTTCGAACTTTTCTGTGTGTGTTTTTTGTTTAAATTAAAGAAATATCTCATTGTACTTGTGAAGAGGCACTTTTCAAAACCTTTTATTTCGATCCTTGTAGACTCATTTCTCACATTCTCTCAATTTTTTTTCTCAAGCTTAATTTTCTGCTAAAATATTCCAAAAAGACTCTAATGCTATCTTTGCAATTGTTAATTATTTTGCATAAGGAATAGCACCTGTTCATGTGATTTTTTTTTTCTTTGAGGATGGTGGGATTACTGATATCACTTAAACTATATGAATAATTCCATAAATTGTAAGTTATTTAGTTTACTATAAGGAATTTATAATATTAAGGCAAATCATAGTTTAAAATTATAAAATATTTATTTATGTATTTATTTATTTAAATTTTAAAAAAATATTTTATTTATTTATTTATTCATTCATGAGAGACAGAGAGAGAGGCAGAGACACAGGCAGAGACACAGGCAGAGGGAGAAGCAGGCTCCATGCAGGGAGCCTGATGTGAGACTTGATCCCAGGACTCTCGGATCATACCCTGGGCTGAAGGTGGCACTAAACTGCTGAGCCACCCAGGGATCCCAGATTATCAAATATTTAGAAATGGCAGAAGTAAAACCAGTGAATCACCAAAGAAGTAATTAGTCAAAGTTTATTTTGCACACACCAAAAGCCAGTTTGCAGACCTGGAGGTCTCAAACCAAGACATTTAATGAGGTTCAAGAGTATAATGTTATAAAGTAGCTCATATAGTGAGAAAGTGGAGAGTATTTATTATCTACAGTGATTGCTTATAAAGTTAGAATTTTTGTAAATAATAGGGAATTGTTCCATGGTTATTCCATCTCCACCTTGGGAAACATTTCAAGCTTTGCTTCTGATTTCCAGAGACTTAAGCAAGAAATGATGATGGTTGAATTAGTCTTGCAAAACAAGCTAAATTAAGTTTTGTTCTTATGACTCAACTGGTTGTGTCTGTTCAGAGAATTCTCAAGGTTGTTCTCCATTTGATTGTGATTTTAAGAGGATGATACAGAACCTGTATCCCCCTAAGAAATTCTGTACCTATTTTAAAATTTATCTTCAAAGATAGGGCATTGAAAATAACCCTGATGATAAGGAGTCATTGAACTGGATGGTCCATTTGCAGCAGCTTCTTTTGAGTTGTTTAAAGGTGTTAACAAATAAAGTGTTATTGAGGCATCATTCTTCCCAGTAAGGTATCCAGCTTCAGTTCAGAGTCAAAGTAGAGAATCAATCTGCCCAAAGATGTTAATCATATCCTTCCTATTACTGCTGCAAATGAATAAGAATTTGCCAGGAAGAATGCAGCAGTCAAGAAAAAAAAAAAGAAAAAGAAAAAGACAAAAGCATAGGAGAGATCTAGTGATTTTTCCCCTCCAAAAAATATTGTCTTCAATCTACCTGAAAAAGAAATATAGTAGTTGGTCGAGAGAAAGAGAGAAAGATTGATTCCTGAGTATCAGAACAGAATTACTGAATCAGATTCTCTTGAGATGGGGCTCTGTCATTTGCATTTTAAATAAGATTCCCAATTGATTCTTATGTGCTTTAAGTTTGAAAACCTCTAGTTAAAGAGCCTATTCAGGGGCATCATTCAACCATTTTTGCAGGTCCAGAGAGGGGTCTTAATTTAAGTAGGCAGCTGTAATTTGCAGAACACATTTGAGTTAACAAAAACTGATAATTGATTTTGTACTTACAGTACTTGAGGCACTTGTGTAATCAAAGACTAAAGAATTGAATGGAGGCACCATGGCACAGGGGTGTGTGGGGTGTCCCGGAAGAATTTCCAAAATCGAAGGTAAATATTTTGGTCAATATATAATTCTTCAATAATATTATATTTCCCCCATCTCTATCCCCTAAAATTATTAGTAACCAGGAAAAAAAAGATCTTAATATACAAATGAAAAATTGTGTCTGCTTAGTCAGTAGTTGCTCATGGGAGACAACAGTTCTTCTCTTCAATGAGTGCACTCTGGAATGCCTGGAAAGTTAAAATAATTTCCTATAAATTCCTTCGGTGATACCTATTGTCCATAGAATTTAAAACAAACTGTTCTGGGGTGCCTGTTCTGGGTGCAGTCGGCTAGGTGTCTAACTCAGTTTCAGCTCAGTTTGTGATCTCAGGGTCATGATCTCAGAGTCATGAACTTAGGATCATGAGATCGAGCCCCACGCCAGGCTTCACACTGTGCGGAGTCTGCTTAAGACTCTCTCTCCTTCTCTCGTTGCCCCTCTCACCAATGTGTACTCTCTCTCTTACTAAAATAAATAAATAAATCTTAAAAAAAATAAAATAAAACAAACTTTTCTAACTTTGATGTGTACTTCATACATTCAGGTCTCAAACTATCTTCCTAGATTTTCTCCTTATGCTTCTTCTCATAAACCCTATGTCTGCCTAGCTACACAGGGCTTAGCCAATCCCTAGCAATATCTCCGTGCCTTGTTTTCTTCACTTAAATCATCTTTAAAAAAAAAAAAACATAGGGCACATATTTAACCGTAGTGTGAATGCACAAATACCAAAGAATTAAATAATTCTACAAAGATTTAATGGGATAAAAACAGTCTTCTGTGATCCTCCTCCAACTTCCTACTCACCAGAGGCAAACACTTTGAACAATTTTGGCTTTCTGATTTTTGTTATGTTATAGCTCCATTTTAGAATATTTAGATTAGATTTTTTCACCTTATTCCTGGGAAAATAATGATTTAATACTTCTTCACAACACTTATTTCACTGCTATCATTATTCAAAATACTTCTGCTCACCCATTTTTAGAAAAATAATATCATGATTACAGATATATTCTCTATATTATGACTGTTTTCAGCAGAGACACAAACTGCACTGGGACAACATTTATTTTCTTCCACAAGTAACACAAGTCACACCTCAATAGTTCAATGTAAATATAAATCACATATTCAAAACCATCAAGAATTATTACTCACTTTTGTGCATATTTAACATTATAGCAAATTGCCATGTAAAGAGTAACCATTATGCAACTTATGTTAGATATATGTAAATAATAGATAATAGGATGCCTCAGAACAAGGCTCTGAGTCATGCCGATGGCATTCAAATCTTGGACTCACCACACACTGGCTGCCTGATTTAGACCAATTGTTTAATGTTCTGTTCCTTAGTTCTTTCATTTGTAAAATGGAAGTAATTGGACCAGTCAGATAGAGTGTTATGAGGATTAATCCAAGCACATGCTTGAAACAGTGCCTGGCAGATAGTAAGCTGCAATATATTTATTATGGGTATTATACAAAGTTGGATAAGTTGTGTAGACATATATCTTTTAGGATGTGATATTAACTTGTATGCTAATATAATAATGTCAGCATTTAATCTTGAAGAGATCATAATTTATAAACTGAAGAATACTCATTAATTTTCTGAAGACCTAACACTTGAATTCAGTATCTTTGTTTTTACAAAGAAGCTTTCCATCACACCTAAGGGGATGCACCACAACAATTGTTTAGAAGGCTTTGGAAAATTATCGGTAATGAAGTAAACCAATCCAATAAGACATATGGGCAAAAAAATATTGGGTGATGGTTTTTAATGTTATGAATGAAAATATGATAGACTTTTCTTAATATATGTAAATAAATAATAAGATAAATATTAAAATATAAAAATTGTAAAGGAATTTAGATGTTTAAAATATATAAAAAGAAGACAGGAAAGAGAGGAAAGGATTTTATGTATTCTTTGGTCATTTCCAATTCATTGTAATTTCTAACTCAGTAAAGGACAGAAAAATACTTTCATGGCTTTATACAGCTCAATAAATATATATGTATAGCTTTTGAGATCTGATACTTAAAATTCTAGAATCTAGGTCATATGCCTGTAGCTGTCATCAATGTTACATCGTAGAGATTGAGGGAAAACAGGTTTAATTACAGGAGGATGAAGAAATGGAATAATGTAATGTTAGAACTTGCAGCAATATTAGAGATCATTTAATACATATGCTGCATTTCACAGATAATAAAACCATGTCCAGAAAGGGTGATGGATATACCAAGGGTCATATTAAAATTTTAATGGAAATTCTGAAGCTCGTATGCAGTTAACTTGCATAATATTAAGGAATTGGTAGCAGAACTGGTTTCTTATTATATACTATTATACTTCAGCATTTCTAGAAATATCAAAAAAATGAAAACTTTCTGTGTAGATTATGACTTCTGGTTAGGATTGATTATGAGACAGCTGAAAACTTGAGTAGGCACCATGAAAAATCCTCAGCAGTCACATGACCAAGCTCTGTAGTGAACTGGATCATCTCTGCCTCCCGGTTTAATATCAACTCACATATGATGACCTCATATTCTTTCAGCTTATTGCCAGATTAGTGACACTATTAACATGTTAATCTTTCAGAAGTATAATCAAATGGCATCTGACCATGTTTGTGATTTAGGTTCTCCCTCTACCTTCTTTAACATCCTTCTTCTGCTACCATTGTCCTCTCTCTATGCTTTTACTTTCAAGTCCCCTGAGTAAGGAACTGGAAGTTTTACCACTATTCAATGACCTTTGTGTGCAGAATTCTCATGCCTGCCCCTTAATTTATTGATACTCTGAGGAATATTGAACGGAGGAAAACTTCAGTTGTGGCCTGAGTGCAAACAATTGTGGTGTAAGTTGAATAAGTATGTGAGTATGAATAATTTATAACCATAAACATCTATGGCTGCTTCCCAGAGAAAAGTTGATAGGTGTGAGAGAAGCTATCAGAGACTATGAGAGACAAGCTACATCTCAAGGATAATCTGGCCTTCTATATTACTTGCTTTCTTTTCCAAATATAATCCCTTCATACTACTAATCTCAGAGCTATACAAAACTTTTATTATTATTATTATTATTAACATTGAAACAATATTCAGAGTATGAGATCCAGGATAGCACTGTTAAAATCACTTTGCTTTTCAAAGTTTCATTCCTCCATTGAAAAATAAGGAAAATAGGGACACCTGGGTGGCTCAGCAGTTGAGCATCTGCCTTTGGCTTGGGGCATGATCCTCATCCCAGGATCTATTCCTGCATCGGGCTCCCTGCATGGAGCCTGCTTCTCCCTGTGTCTCTTCTTCCTGTGTCTCTGCCTCTGTCTGTGTGTCTCATGAATAAATAAATAAAAATCTTAAAAAAAAGAAAAATAAGGAAAATAATAGCACCATCACATAAGATTACTGTAATTGTTAATTGAGATTATATAGAAAATATTTAGGAGCATCTGGGTGGCTCAGTCAGCTAAGCATCCAACTCTTTCTTTCCAGTCTGGTGTGATCTCAGGGTGCTAAGATCAAGCCCCATGTAGGACTCTGCACTGAGCATGGAGCCCTCTTGGGATTCTCTTTCTTTCCCTCTGTCTCCCCCTGGCCACCCCACCCCCCCAAAAAAAAACTCCCACTTGGACAGGGAGGTATTAAATAAATAAATAAGTAAATAAATAAATAAACAAACAAAATAAAATAAAATAAAATAAAATAAATAAGGGAAATGTCTAGAATATTTAGCAGGTAAATGGTAAGAACTCAATAAATGTTAATTATGATTTTATCATTTTATGTGATGTTCCTTTCATTTTATGTATCCTACATGCATATAACTCAATAAAATAACTCCTTATCAGATTTTTAAAATAATGACCTTGAAATTCAGCATGAAATTATAAGTAATGAAGCAAAATTTAGATAGGTAATATAATGTAATATCTAAGAGCATGGATTTTAGTGAGATACATGTATAGGGTCAAGTCCTGGATCCTCCACTTATGACTTAAATGTTTGACAAGTGCCCCTCATATTTGAGGGGTTCATAGGATTTATTCAGTGATTATTAAACGCTTATACTTAAGAGACATGTATATACAAAATGCATAAAACAGGATAAATGCTTTTGAAAAGCACAGAAGAGTGAAGAGTTCCTAAAGACTGGATATGTATCTTTTAAACTGAGTTTGGGATAAACCAAGGATAGACAAACTCCAGCCTGTGTGCCAAATCCATCCAGCCTCAGTCTGTTTTTGTAAATAAGGAGTTATTGGAACATGGTCCATTCATTTACACATTTACACATTCCCTGTGGCTGCTTCTTCCCTACAGTGACTAAGTTGGGTACTGAACAAGAACCACATGGCTCACAAAGCCTGAAATGTTGATCTTTACAGAATTTTTTACAAATTCTGGAATAAAGGAAGGCATAATAAACTTGATTTAGTTCGTGCTAAGAGTAGGATAAATGAAAAACATCAAGGGAAAAGTTGTTTACAGTCAAATGGAGAAAACAAAGTGAATTTGAATGAGGACTGAGATGAATCATTATTTCTGACAATGGGTTCATTTTATTTTCACTTTCAGGAATATAAATGTATATTATTTAAAAACAAGGCAAGTAAATTCAGAATTTAAAGCTATGGATTCTGAAACCAGACTGCCTCGGTTCAATCCTGATTGTAACTTACCCTGAAACCTTGGTCAAATTAACATCCTGTGCCTGAAATTCCTCATTTGTAAATTGGAATAATGATAAGATCACTCACATAAGATGTTAGTGAGTTTGTATATATAAATCAAAAACATCTGGCAAAGTTGATATGCCAGATATTTCTAGCTTTATTTATATCAAGACACTTAATGACAAGGATAAGAAAGCCATTATTAGTGATATTTTCAATGATATTTAAATAATAATAAGTCTCATTGAAGAGATTCAATGTTAATAAAGCTTTTCAGCAGGAATAGGAACCCAGTGAATTGGACAGCTTCAGTCCTGAGGCTAGGTCACTAATTTTTTTATCTAATTTGATACAGTACTTTAAATAACACTCAATTAGCATAACATGAACCTTAAGGAAAGAAAGAGATCAGGAAAATAAAATTCTTCATAATACCCATTTTGTTTTCTTAAGAAGTTATGGGAAAGGTCCGGAATGGAATATTCTTCAAAAAGTTTGAGTTGAAGGGCACCTGGGTGGCTCAGTTGGCTAACAGTCTGTCTTCTCCTTTGGTCCTGATCTCAGGGTCTTGGGATAGAGCCCTGAGTTGGGCCCCCAGCTCAGTGAGGAATTTGCTTCTCCCTCTCTCTCTGCCCCTCCTCTGGGCTTGAGTGCATGCTCTCTCTCTCTCTCTCTCTCTCTCTTTCTCAAATAAATAATTTTTTTTAAAGTTTGAGTTGAAATTCTAACCAAAGTAAAACAACAACAACAACAACAAAAAGTAAAGAGTTAATTTAAGAATACATTATTTGAACACAGAAGAAATAATGGAGAAATGCCACTTTTTTTTTATTCTTGAAGTGTCCTAAAATGCCATTTTACCTAAAACTGCCTTAAATTTTATTCTATAAGTAAAGTAATATTTTAAAAAATAATTTTAATGGCGGAATGATAGAATTTTAAAAAGTACGACCATAAAGGATTTAATGCATTAGTTTGACATTTGAAATCATTTTATTGAATACCTATAATGTGGTAGTAGTGATATTAAGCAATAAACTTGTCCTTTACAATGAACTGCTATAGAATGATTAAATGATAAGTAAAAAGACACTTCTGATTGGAATGTAGAAAGTCATAAGAAACAATTCATAATCCCATATATAACTGAGAGCAGTAAGCTGAATAAGATAGAAAGTCATGGTCTTTCACATTTAACCAACAATGGAGCTGAGGATGTAAAAATATTAAAAAATAAAGCATTAAAAAGCAACATTAAAAATAAAATAAAACCTAAATGAAAACAAATCCAGACAGAGAGTGACATACAACTAACTAGGACAGAAAACAGCTGTAGCTGTTTTCATTCCTGGTTAAGTGGTGGAAGGAGAAGAAACCAATCTAAATAAGCAATGGAGAAACCAACCAAACCAGCCACAAACTCTAGCAGTTTTGTGTAAGCAGATGTATGGTTCAGAAACCTAAGAGGTACAGAGAGAGTGCTCATGCCCATGCAGACTACCCACCCCCACCCATCCACCTGGCCTTCTCAGGTATGGGGAGCAGTGTACAGTGTGCAGAAGGTGGGAGCAGTGCACAATGTGCAGAAGGTCTCATCAAGGGAGAGATTGCTAAGTTTGCATGATCTCAAGTGGAAGGCAGTGGCCTACTGAACTCTTAGGGGCAGCAAGGAGAGAGGAGAAATCCCTCTAATGGATGCTTTAAAGGGTGCAAGGCAACTGCTTCAAAATGCTAACTGAAGGCCTTCTTGGGGATGATGGCCTTTACTGAGGTCAAGGCAATGTTCAATGCAGGCTAGGCACAGGGCAGAAGGGATGAGACAAATTCTCATGAGGAATTCTGATCTTTCGTTGCAAGATGGCAACTGCTGAAGACTTGTACAAGGTAGGAAACTTGATAGGCATTCCTACAAGGTATTGGAGTCTTCACTGATTCCAAACAGAAAGGCTGAGAGAGATTTCATTTTATTTCCACTGCTTTTCCCCCCTTTGGATTTTAGTCAAAAGTTTGGAAGGTGGAATTGGGACTTCAGCATGAGCATGAGAAAGATTCTGGATATTTCTTTGTGATTCACAACCTTGATGCCACCCTATAGAGTTGCCGAGAAATTCTCTTTTCTCTCTTGCTCTACTCCAGGGTTTTGGTTCTTTGGAGAGTTTCTTTCCTTCCTGTTATCCTGACAGCAGCCATTCCCCTGACTCAGATGAAAGTGTCAAGGATTTCAGAAGGACTTGTGTAATGTATCTTCTAGACATTTACTTTACAGAAATGTCCACAAAACTACTTAAAGCATCTTTATTCATAACACACCCAAACTGTAAACATCAAAATGTCCATCCACAACAGAATGGGATAAACAAATCGTAGCATGTCCATGCCATGAAATATGACTCAGTGATTAAAAAAAAAACTATAATACACCCGACCACATGGATAAACCACAAAAACACAGTGTTGAACAGAAGCCAGAGACAAAGAATACATCATCCAGTAGATAATGTTTATGTTAAGTGCAAGAAAAAGCAAAACTAAACTGTGGCAATAAAAATCAAAATAGCAATCATACTGGTGGTAAGGGTTCAGAGGGTGAATGGAAAAGACATGAGGAAAAATTTTGGAATGAGGTGAAAGCTTCTATATTGCTTTGGTAGAATGGTATCTACCTGGGTGTGTGCCATTGTCAAAATTCATCAAACTGGACATTTATAATCTCCACATTTTATAATATAACTCACAACAGTACCACAAAGCCTACATCATAAGCAATAGTTATGACAACAAACATTCTGATTTGAAAATACCAGGCTTTGATGATAGAATGATTCTTAAGAGTCAGAAGTCTTTCATAGTAATATGGTGTAGAGTTCATAATGCCCAAATTATTTGACAAGGCTTAAAGACCTAACTCCCAGGCAATCTAGATCAATGAGGAATTCAATTAGGCATGAGGAGGATTAAGCATTAGAGGACGATTGGTGTGGGGGGAAGCACATGCAGACAAGCAGAGAAAGCATGAATAGGTAGCCTAGAATATGCTAGGAATGCGATAGAGTAGGATAGAAGCTCAGGTTATATACTTGGGCATATATTCAAAACTCGCATCTATTGCTCTCAAGTCATTTACAGAGAACAGATTCTGACCCCATCCCAGAATGCCTAAGCAGATGGGGATTTATCATAAGATATCAATAAGCTTTCAAAATATTTGAGAAGGCTAAGAAACAGACCTTAGGCTGAGCTTTTAGTAATGACTTCCAAAGCCTACAACATACATCTGGGCTCCTGAGGGAGCCACTGCTTCTGCAACAATCAGGAAAGTGCCTGCCCAATCAGAAAGCTCCTGCAACACTGGCCAGATCCAGAGCCTGTTTTTCCTTTGAAGCAGCTAATGTTTCTGAGATGTGAAATTGATTCGATAAACCAAATCACATCTAGATACTTCAAGGGAATCTGTGTTTAACCCTTCAGCCTCTGCAATAAGAAAGTTTGAAATAAGCAGTTTGAAATAGATGTTGAGTAAACCAGAAGGTTTTACTGGTTGGTTTTACCAACCCAAATATATCATCACTCACAACTTTTCATACTTAAACTTTCAAACAGCAATACCAAAACCACAAAAATTCTCCTAACACAATATGCTTATCCTCTCTTAAAGGCAAGCAACAAAGATCTCAAATACTCCATATTTTTTTTCTGGGTGATGCGTACTCCTCTTTGATTACAATCTTTCTTGACATTGTGTAATTTATGAAATAAATTATCATTTTCATTGCCATCAATATCTTCTGTAAAAGACTAGGAAAGGAGGAGAGATAAAGAGAAATCAAATAACATTTATTAAAAAAAATAGAAATAAAACTGATAAAAAAATTAAGTAGATAGACCAATCCTTATTTCTACAACTGAACACTAGTTCATAGTCAGAGTTTATAACTTGACCCTCAGAGATGGTGATAATGTAGAGTTTGGAGTTCAGTAACTCTTAAATTTAAATTTTGCAGTTGACTTTGGAATTTTGATTTTGTGATTCTAAAAAATAATAGATAATTTTAGAGTGTTCATGAAAGCTCTCTGGTTCTTAGACAATGAATTGAGCTGAAGTTAAAATTGTTGTTAAATTAAATTGTTAAAAATAAGCTTGTTGTTATTTTTCTGTATGTGCTCCATTGCACTAAAGAAATCCCAGCAAACTTTGCAGTCACTATCATTGAAGCACAGCAGCCAATGGACTTCCAAGGGACTTGATTCAATTGTCACTTTATCACAATCAACCACAGATGATATCTTGACTAACTCTTATGCTGTCACATGCCACAGATTACTAGTATCTTGTTTCCTTTTGATGAGAGTCTCCCCCTAATGCTCAAGCCCAAGAGTATGAATAAACCAATTTCCAGATTCTCTCTTTTCAGGTCTATCTCCCAGGATCACCCTACCTCCTGATCAGTTAGAGTTCAATCAAGAGACAGATGCCAAAAACTAAGTTGAACAGAGAAAGTTGATAAACTCTTAGGGAATTAGCTACTATGGGAAGAAGAGAATGCTAAATAACCCAGGAATAGCATATAGAGGGAGCAGCCACATCCTTTGGGGCTGAGGCAGAGTAAAGAAAGAACAGAAATGAGATGTAGACCTTCTTGAAGAAGACTTAACTATGGCTCACCAAAGTATGGAGAAGTTCCTTTAGATGCTACATGGTGGAACTAGTTAGGAAGGTTCTCTTTAAGGTACTAGAAGAAATTGCCTATAGGGGGGGTGCCATGTATTTTGGGAAATTTTACACTGCTCGCCACCACGTACTGTTAGTTGCTCTGCACTCATGGAGCATGTCAAGAAGAATACTGGTACTATGAAGATCAGACCCTTTCATCCAATGTCATCCCAGCATCCTTTATTGACACTTTCAGATCATCTCACCTGGCAAAAATAAATGTTTAGAGATTCAAGTTAATTATTAGAAACCAGACAGTGAAGGATGAATTTGGAGCTGAGAGGCAATAGATTGATAGTTGAACACCAAGTACAAAATTACAATGTCGTATATGTACCAAGAATGTCAGCTGTGGTTGGGAAGAATAACTACCTTTTCAAAGCACTAATGTTTGCATCAGGCAAGTACTTGATATCTTAAATATATAGATTCTTTGTGTCATTAATTACAGAAAAATACAAATATAATAGAAATCCTTTTATCTCCTGATTTCTTCTGAAAAAAAAATTCACCAATGCACTATTCCAAATTAAAATTTAAGAATTTGTGTTTTGGAGATTCCTTAATTATAAAGCAGTAGTGGAAGAAAAGAGACAGGAAATTTACAGTGTTGTTATTATTTTTCTCCCTACATATGATAAGTGGATATTGTTCTTTTTTGTAACTATGGAATATAACCAGATGGTTCCAACCTTTTCTTGGAAAATTCCAGAGAAATTAAATATTCTCAAATGAAAATACTAGGGCAGCTTACTATAGAATTACTAACAAATGACGGAATCTTTAGTTCCCCTTATTAAAGAAGCATGACTCAACTCTGAGAAAATAGGGATGAGTTTGAATATCATTCTAAGTATTTGAATTAATATAGATAGGTACCCTGTGCATTCAGTTCAACATAATTTGAACTGTTTCAAAATATTATTTTTTTAGTATTGAGTTAAAGAGGGAATACTACAAAAAAATCTATAGTTGATGTGGAAAAGCATTAACTTGCCTTCATATGCCCTGTGGATTTCCATTCATTTGAAAGAGTGTCCAACATTGCTTCTGGGATCTGTATAATCTTCAGTGGATGAAAATAATTGTTAACATTTACTGAGCAAATATTGTGTGCCAGGCACTATTATTAGAGCTCTCCACATATTAATGCATTTAGTACTCACAAGAAGTCAATAAAATAAAAAAAAAAAAACAGTATTATCATTTCCATTTTCTATGTAAGGAAACTTGCCAAAATCTGACTTCCAAAAGTCAATTAGCCAGATAATAGAGAAATTCCATTAAATCTAGTTCCAAAAATTGGTACTTCTACCACACTCCCTTCATAATAAAAAATAACTGAAAACATGAAGAACTTGGAAATGTACCTCTCTTCTGATTACAATTTTTTTCCTTCATAATCCTGGAGGACAAGATCGATCACCTTGTTAAGCCCTCACCACCATAGGTTTAGAAGTATAAAGTTTTGCAATCTGTGATGATGTACTTTAGGCATTTGAAAATAATCTCTTTTTGTCTATTGACACCTATTTTTGAGAATAAAACGTTTACATGTAATAACAGGAGAAATCTGTGATTAGCATTTAAGGCATTGATAAATTCTCTAATTGCAAACTCTTGATTTAGCCTTTGCTGATTCTGTTAAATTTCTTTCATTTATTGCAAAGAGAAGAATATTTTCCAATGTCTGACTCATTTAAAGTGGGATTCCATACACCAGTGTTGGAATTTCAGGAAATAAACAAAAAAAACATCTGCCTATTTCTCTTTGGATTTTGAAACAGATTGAAAATACACTTCCCCGCCACTACTGGAATATATATAAAATACCAAAATGTATTTATCTTGAAAACAGATTGGCTCTAAATGAGAATATTCAGAAATGCTAAACTGAGCATGCTCTGATTATTCTCCCAAACTCACCATAGTGATGACTCATTCCTCTTCTTCCTGGGAGTAACTAAGGGATTGGAGTAAATGTGGAAGAGTTCCTACAATACTTCACCTCAGAGGGTGCACATTTCCTTCCCTCAGTAGAAGCATGATGATGTAAACCTAGGATGGCAAAAGGAAGAGCCAAGATCCTTTACAGTCAGATTTTGATGTGAGTCTATAGGAAACTGTCTCATTAATGACATCTAATACAGAAGATTGGCAGTGCCCAATTCAAGAGAAGCAGATAATTGCTGTTTTGAAAAATGTCTTTGGTCAGTGGGGATAGGAGAGATCTTAGTGCAAATTGAACTTAATTATTATTACCCAGAATAACAGAGATGTCCAGTCCAAACATGAGATCTGTGTACACTCTATCCAATTAGGTCTATCCAAAGGATAAACCTACCCACATGGCAGTTTACTTGGTGAATAGTCAAGTTAGCAAATCACTACTATCAGTATGGCTAGATTTTCTGCCCTTGGGACCCTACAGCCAGAATCTTGGGACATAATTATTTCATCTAAGTTCAGAACAAATAACAAAGATGGCTTGATAATATTGGGAATGAATGAAAATTTCTCTTAGAATTTACTCAAATAGATGTGAGATTTGGAATGTCACCAACTTGAGGATATACTCCACCTAACTATACTATTGAAATCCAAACCTATCCCCTAGCATCCACAAGAGAACATGGCTGGATATACTGGCAACAGTTTCTCCAGTGCAGAAAGGGCCATTACAGAAAGGAGTGAAGAATTCATACCTATAATGTCATGAAGACAGATGATACAGATTTTGCTCATTATTTCATCACGTTTAGATTGTCTACTAAATTCCTGCTGTGTGTGAGGGGGTAAAATATCAAGGATGATGATTGGTCTTGGAATTTGTGCTTTTTATTCTTTCTCTATTGCAGCCTATTCCATTAGATGAGGTAATGTCTTAATTGAATTATGACTTTGGGTGTGGAAAAATACTTCTTCACATTGACTTTTAAGTAATCCTGTGACTGTACCATTATATTGCACAAATAAAGGAGATACTTCTAGTATAGGATTTGGGAAATTTCAGGGAGAATTTGTAAAGTAGAAGTTGATTTTCAGTATACATAATTTTAGATTTTACTTCCTCCCACCTTCCTTCATAGAAGGTTATTACTAATTACTTGTCCCCTTCCAAGAGATCCATTCCTGGTCATACTAAATTTTAGACTTGTTTTCCTTGCTCTCAAATGTATGTCTTTCTAAACCTTTGCAGGAACATGGCAATTACAGACATGGAGGAGAAGTTTATCTACAATAATTCGGAGTCTTCTAGGTATGCCTGGGTGGCTCAATCGGTTAAGCATTTGTCTTCAGCTCAGGTCATGATCTCCTGGTTTTTGAGATCAAGACTCACATCAGGCTTCCTATTCAGCAGGGAGTCAGTCCACTTCTTCCTTTCTCTCTGTCCATTCTCACTGCTCATGCTCCCTCCCTCTCAAATATTTTTTTAAATTAAATAAATAAAGAATTCAGAGTCTAAAGCGTTCACTATGAACTAATGTCTGGGTTCCTTGATAGCGATAGCATTTGATGACAAGTCTAGTGTAATCATTTCTGAAGTGTTCTAGCACTCTAGATTTTTCTTTCAGTATTGTTATAGTTCTTTCAGGGCATATTTCCTCTTCAATACTGCCAATGTGAGATTCAAACAAAATAGTAAAAACTATTATTTTACTATTGAAGATACTAAAGCAAATAGATGCAAATCTCCTAGGAACAAGCAATAATTAGGGTGAGATGTTGAGGAAATGCAGTGTAAGCCCATTGGCAAAGCATATATTGCCTAGTTAATAATGCCCACTGTTATGAACATATTTTAAATGACCACATGCTACAGTGGTAATAATAAAAACCAAGTAATTAAATCATTATTTTAAAAATATCATTTGTATTTCAAGATATAAAGCACTTATTTTAATTGCTTATTATACTTTTTGATAATAAGAGTGTCAAAAAGGCTAATGATTATTAACAGATGGTCAGGTACTAAGTGTCATTTCCAAGCTCAAGGGAATCTGATAATCACATTTTATTACCCAAAATACTTTGGCCTTTATATTTCACACCGTAGATTCAAATGACTTGCCCTCACTTGATAATTCTTTATTACCCTCAACCACTGCTGAGGAGGATAGAAAGAAGGATGTGATTAATGCTTTAGTCAATGAGCTGTCAAATAGCAAAGAGAAGCACAGTAATTGTAAAGCAAACTGTTATTCCTATCTCAGGCTTTCTATTCATTATTTATGTACAATATTGGTATACCATTGGCAATCGTTACTCAGAATTACTAAATTTTGTAAGTAGTGAAAGACAATGAAACCAAGCTTTGATATAGTTGTGCATGTTGTTTAATATAGAACTCATCATATGTGCATCCCATATTGTGGAATGGTACAAAGAATAGAAAAAGAGATGAAAAAAGTAAAGTATAAATCAAAAAGCTTTCTAAGCAGCAACTCATTTTCCAAAATTCAAATTTGAGTCAAGGGCTTTTATTTCAAAAATTGAGCAACCAAGTCTTCTGCTACTAGGAAATGGACAAATGGGAATGTTTCTAAAAAGTCATCACACACACACAAAGACACACACACACACACACACACACACAATCATCACACAAAGCTAGAGTATTTTTATATGAGAAAGAAAAAGAAGTGGCAGATTTCTGCATTTGTACATAGTGCCAGTTAAACTTTCAAGAAACATTTTGGGCAAAAATCTGCTCCCACAATTAAGACTAGAGACGATGTGAGAATAAATTCTAACACTTTGAAACCATGAGATAAATAACATTGACCAGCTAACTTAACTCAGTCTCAACAGGACTGAAGAGAAGAGCATCTGCTAGGATACCAGTTAAAGTCTAAGCTCCAGATTTAGAATTTTATTAGACAAACTAGACACGTCTAAGGCCAACCAATATTTTATATGAAGCCACCCAGATATTCCAAGTTAATAAAAATATACCAGGTTCACTTTTGTGAAACCAGATATTTACCCACAAACAAAAATAAAGGGGGCATCTAATATATATTTGGCCAAGAAATAAAGTGTGTTAAGACTGTGAAGACAAAACAAGTGATTTTTAAAAGCATTTCAATATTTTGCTTATTTAGTACAAGTGTTTAGGTAAAAAAAAGTGTATTTCAGGATCAATTTGAGTAATATGTTATTAAAAAGTAGATTATTAATCACCAAACCAATTCAAGTGAATTATATTTTGGAAAGGATGTCATTAAATGCACATTTTAATACACTTTCAAGGAAATTCTCATGTTCATCAAAGTCTAAGACACTGTACTATATAGTCTGTCATCTGATGTTATGTAATTCTAACTAAATCCCTACTCTTCATTAGAAATCATTACCATATATAGTTGTCATTTGTATTAGATAATTATTGCTACAATGATGACTATATAACAAACCATTTTAAGTATCAGTGATTTACTGAAATAAAATTATATCTTATTTATTTTGTTATAGATGTGCCTGTGACTGGGGCATATTCGTTTCAAGATATGGGTCAACTGAACTTGTTTCCAGTCTTCAGGTCAAAATGTGTTCTGTGTGCCCATTACTGGGGCCCATACTAAAGTATCAGCAGATCTCTAGCATATGCTCTGAAAAGCATAGACACGTAAGAATAAGTGTGTATGCCCACACACATTAAGTGGCTTTTTGCTTCACAAATTAGTTTTCTCATGTGTTCCATCAGACGTCTACACCTGCTGTTCTAGTGATCTAATATGATCTACCTCCAGATAGTTTCCTGCAGTCTCCTTTGTCCCTCCAACCAGTTGTTTGTTGTTTGTTTGTTTTTTGTTTGTTCCAAGCTATTATTTAAATTCTAGTTAATTAACATATAGTGCAATATTGGTTTCAGGAGCAGAATTAAGTGATTCATTGCTTACGTATAACCCAGTGGTCATCCCAACAAATGCCCTGCTTAATGCCCATCACCCAATTACCCCATCCCCTCACCCACCTCTCCTCCAGCAACCCTCAGTTTGTTTTCTATAATTAAGAGTCTCTTATGATTTGCCTTCCTCTCTTTTCCCCCTTCCCCTATGTTTATTTGTTTTGTTTCTTAAATTCTACATACGAGTAAAATTGTATGGTATTTATCTTTCTCTGACTGATTTATTTTGCTTACCTTAATACTCTGTAGCTCCATACACATCATTGCCAATGGCAAGATTCCATTCCCTTTTATGGCTGAGTAAACTCCATTGTACATATATACTTCTTTATCCAGTCATCAGTCAATGGACATTGGACTGTTTCTATAACATGGCTATTGTCAATAAACATCAGGTTGCATGTGCCACTTTGAATCAGTATTTGGAATCCTTTTAAAAAATAATTTTAATTAGTTAAATTGGTTAACATACAGTGCAATATTGGTTTCTGGGATAGAATCCAGTGATTCATCACTTACATACAATACCCAGTGCTCATCACAAGAGCCCTCTTTAGTACCCATCACTCATCTAGCTTATCACCCACCCACCTCCCTTTATTAACCTTAAGTTTGTTCTCTATCATTTAGAGTCTCTTAGGTGTGTTTTGCTCTCTCCTTTTATTTTTCTTTTCATATATATATATATATATATATATATATATATATATATTCTTCAATTGATAGACATTTGGACTCTCTCTATAGTTTGGCTATTGTTCATAATGCTGATATTAGGGTGCATGTACCCTTTGGAATCTATATTTTTGGTATCCTTTGGATAAATACTTAGAAGTGAAATTGCTGTATCTTAGGGTAATTCTATTATTGACTTTTTGAGGAATCTCCAAATGGTCCTCCATAATGGCTACACCAGTTTGTATTTCCACCAACAATCAACAGCACAAGAGGGTTCCCCCTTCTCCACATTCTCACCACCTGTTGTTTCTTATGTTGTCAATTTTAGCCATTCTGACAAGTATGAGATAGTATCTCATCATGGTTTTGACTCGTATTTCCCTGATGAGTGATGTTGAGCATTTTTTCATGTGTCTGTAAGCCAATTGGATGTGTTCTTTGGAAAAGTTGTCTATTCATGCCTTCTGCCCATTTTTTTAACTGGATTATTTGTTCTTTGGGCATTGATTTTGATCCAAAAGTTCTTTCTAAGATTTTGGATATTAATCCTTTATCAAATATGTCATTTGCAAATATCTTCTCCCACCCTGTAGGGTGTCTTTTAGTTTTGTTGATTATTTCCTTAGCTGTGCAAAAGCTTTTTTATCTTGATGAAGCCCCAATTGTTCATTTTTGCTTTTGTTCCCTTGCCTCAGGGGATCTATCTAGTAAGAAGTTGCTATGGCCAATATAAAAAAGGTTGCCACGTGTGTGTTCTCCTCTAGGATTTTGATGGTTTCCTGTCTCACAATTCGGTCTTTCACCATTTTGAATTTATTTTTGTATATGGTATATGAAAGTGATCCAGTTTCACTCCTTTGTGTGTCACTGTCCAGTTTTTGTAAAATCATTCTTTGAAAAGACTGTCACTTTTCCACTGCATATTCTTTCCTACTTTTTTGAAGAATGGTTGATAATTTATCTCTGAGTCCATTTCTGGGTTTTCTTTTCTGTTCCATTTATCTATGTGTATGTTTTTGTACTAGTACCACACTGCCTTGATGACTACAGCTTTGTAATATAGCTTGAAAGGTGGAATCATGATGCCTCCAGTTTTGTTTTTCTTCTTTGGGATTGCTTTGGTTATTTGGAGTCTTTTGTAGTTCCATTCAAATTTTAGGATTTTCTATTCTAGCTTCTTAAAAAATGTTGGTGGTATTTTGATGAGATTACTTTGGGTAGTATAGATATTTTAACAATGTTTGTTCTTCCAATCTATGAGCATGGAATCTTT
Source organism: Vulpes lagopus (assembly GCF_018345385.1). Lineage (NCBI taxonomy): Eukaryota > Metazoa > Chordata > Mammalia > Carnivora > Canidae > Vulpes > Vulpes lagopus. The sequence goes on from NC_054827.1 coordinate 137,777,171, forward strand.
TTTTTCCATTTCTTTGTGTCCTGTTCATGTCTTTCATAAGTGTTCTAGAGTTTTCAGAGGATAGAACTTTTACCTCTTTAATTAAGTTTATACCTAGGTATCTTACTGTTTTGTGTGCAATTGCAAATGGGATTGATTTCTTGATTTCTTTTTCTGCTGCTTCATTATTGGTGTATAGATATGCAAAAACTTCTGCACATTGATTTTATATCCTGCACCTGTGCTGAACTCACAAATTAGTTCTAGCAATTTCTTGGTGGAGTCTCCCTGGGTTTCTACATAGAATATCATGTTGTCTGTAAAGAGTGAAAATTTGGCTTCTTCCTTGACAATTTGGTTGCTTTTTTTTCTTCTTGTTGTCTGATTGCTGAGGCTAAGATATCCAGTCCTGTGTTAAACAGTAATGGTGAGAGTGGACATCCTTGTCTTGTTCCTGACCATAGTGAAATGCTCTCAATTTTTCCCCATTGAAGAAGATATAACCTGTAGGTTTTTTGTGTATGCCCTTTATGACGTTGAGCTACATTCTGCATATTTCTACTTTGTTGGGAGTCTTTTATCAAAAAGGGATGCTGTATTTTGTCAAGTATTTTTTTCTGGATCTATTGAGAGGAACATGTTTATTATCGTTTCTTTTATTTATGTGGTGTATCACATTAATTGACTAGTGAATATTGAACCACTGCTGCAGCCCAGGAATAAATACCACTTGTTTTTAGTGAATAATTATTTTATTTTAATGTACTTTTGAATTATATTTGCAAGTATTTTATTAAAATTTTTTGCACCCATGTTCATCAGGGGTATTGGCCTGTGATTCTTGTTTTTAGTGGTATTTTTGTCTGGTTTTGGAATCAAGGTAAGACTAACTTTGTAGAATGATTTTGGAAGTTTTCCTTCCACCTCTATTTTTTGGAACTGTTTGAGGAGAATAGGCAGTAACTCCTCTTTAAAAATTTGGTAGAATTCTCCTGGGACTCCCGCTGGCACTGAACATTTGTTTGTTGGAGATTTTAGATTACTGATTCAATTTCTTTGTTTGTTATGGGTCTGTTCAAATTTTCTCTTTGAGGAGGGCACTTGATGGGATGAGCACTGGGTGTTATACTATATATTGGCAAATCAAACTTCACTAAAAATAAAAAAAAATTGGGAAATAGTACAACAAAAATAATGAACGATAATAAACAATTTAAAAGAGTAAGAGTCAAAAAAATTTTCTCTTCCTATTTCAGTTTTGGTAGCTTCTAGTTTCTAGAAATTTGTCCATTTCTTCCAGGTCATGCAGTTTGTTAGCATATAATTTTTCATAACATTCTCTTATAATTGCTTGGATTTCTGTGGTGTTGGTTGTGATCTCTCTTATTTGCAATTTTATCTGTTTAGGTCCTTTCTCTGTTTTCTGGTTTTTGTTTTTTTTTTTTTTTTTTGGATATATATAGCTAGGGGTTTGTCAGTTTTATTAATTCTTTCAAAGAACTAGATTTTAATTTCATTATTCTGTTCTATTGTTTTTGTTTGTTTCTTATCATTTATTTCTGGCCTAATATTTATTATTTCCCTTCTTCTGCTGGCTAAAGCATAAAGACATTATTTACTGCTCCTTTTCAGCTCTTTTAGGTGGTACATTAGGTTGTGTATTTGAGACTTTTCTTGCTTCTGGAGGTAGGTCTGTATTGCAATATACTTCCCTCCTAGGACTGCTTTTACTGCATCCCAAAGGTATTGAACATTCATGTTTTCATTTTCATTTGCTTCCATGTATTTTTTTAATTTCTTCTTTAATTTCCTGATTAACCTATTCATTCTTTAGTAAGATGTTCTTTAATCTCCATGCATTTGTGGACTTGACAAATTTTTTCTTGTTTGACTTAAAGTTTCATAATGTTGTGGGGTCAAAATATGCATGATAGGATCTTCATCTTTTTGTATTTGTTGAGGACTGATCTGTGACCAGGTACGTGATCTACTCTGGAAATGTTCCAAGTACATTTGAAAGATTGAATCTTCTGCTGCTTTGGGGATGAAATGTTCTGAATATGTCTAAAGTCCATCGGATCAGGGTGTCATTCGAAGACATTGTTTCCTTGTTTATTTTCTGCTTAGATAATCTGTCCATTGCTGTAAGTGAAGTGTTAAAGTCCCTTATATTATAGTATTATTATCAATGAGCTTATGTTTATTATTGATGAACTTATTTGTTTGGATGCTCCCAAGTTGAGAGAATAAATATTTATAATTGTTAGGTCTTCTTGATGGATAGACCTCTTAATTAAAATATAATGCCCTTTTTCATCTCTTAATACACTCTTCTTTTTAATTTAGTTTATCTGATATAAGTATGGCTACCCTGTCTTTCTTTGATGTCTATTAACTAGTTAGATGGTTATTCATTCGTTCATTTTCAAACTTCAGTTGTCCTTAGGTCTAAAATGAATCTCTTGTAGGCAGCATATAGATGAACCTTGTTTTGGTTTTTTGTTTGTTTGTTGTACTTGTATTTTATCCATTCACATACCCTGTGCTTTTTATTGGAGCATGTCATCCACTTACATTCAGATTGATTATTGAAAGATAAGAATTTAGTGCCATTGTGTTCCCTGTAGAGCTGATGTTTCTGGTGATGTTCTCTTATCCTTTCTAGTCTTCATTACCTTGGGTCTTTTTTCTATCCTTAAAGACTTCCCCTTAAAATTTCATGAAGGGCTGGTTAGTGGTCAGATACTCCTTCAAGTTTTGTTTGGAAAATTCTATTATGAGTGACTGCCTTGCTGGAAAAAGAATTCTTGGCTGCATATTTTTCCCATTCAGCACATTGAATATTTCTTGCCCCTTCTTCTGGTTTGCCACATTTCTGTGGACAGACTTGCTGCAAATTTAGTTTATCTTCCCATGTAGGTTAAAGACTTTTGCCCTTGCTGCTTTCAGGATTCTTTCTTCGAATACTTTCTGAATTTGTCTATGATATGCCTTGGTGATGGCTGGCTTTTGTGAATTTAATGGAAGTTCTCCATGCTTCTTGAATTTTGATGTCTGTGTCCTTCCCCAGATTATGGAAGTTTTAAGCTATAATTTGTTTGAATAAACCTTCAGTCCCTTTTTTCTCTCTCTTCATCTTCTGGGACTCCTATGATATGAATAGTATTATGTTTTAATAAGTCACTGAGTTCCCTAGGTCTAGCTTCGTGGTACATTACCTCCTTTTAAGCTTCATTATTTTCCATAATTTTATCTTCTATATCACTATTCTCTCCTCTGCTTCATCCTGTCTCATTTTTATGGCCTCCACTTGGGATTGCATCTCAGTTATAGTGTTTTTAATTTCAGCCTGAGTAGAGTTTAGTTCTTTTATCTCTGCAGTAAGAGATTCTCTAGAGTCTTCTATGCTTTTTTCAAGCTCAACTAGCATCCTTATAATTGTCATTTTAAATTCCAGTTTAGACATATTACTTATATTTATATTGATTAAATCTTTGGCTGTGAGTTCTAATTTCCCATTCTTTCTTTGATGTGAATTTGTCTATCTCATCATTTTATCCAGAAAAGAAAGGAAAAAACAAAACACATACACACACACACACACACACACACACACACCAAACATGAAAATAAAAAACAGAAAAACAACAACAACAAAAAGATCTTGGATATGTTTTAATCTGCTTGTTAAAAGAATTTAGATCCCATAGTAATAGTAGTAGTAGGAAGAAGAAGAGGAAGAAGAAGAAGAAGAAGAAGAAGAAGAAGAAGAAGAAGAAGAAGGAAGAAGAAGAAGAAGAAGAAAGAAGAAGAAGAAGAAGAAGAAGAAGAAGAAGAAGAAGAAGAAGAAGAAGAAGGTAAAAAATAAATATATATAAAATACATACATTTTTTAAAATAATAAAAAAGAAAAAGGGAATTGAAAAAAGACAAACAAAAAAGTAATAATAAAAAACAAAGAATAATAGTAAAAAGGCAACTAGATCCTGTTTTCTCCTAGAGCTAAAGCTTTGCAGCTCTTTGTGGTCAGTAAAATTGGCGTGAGTTGTTCATGCTGGTCTTCTTGGGGAGGAGCCTGTTGTGCTGATTCTCAGGTGGACCTGGCCTAGTGGAAATGTGCCTCCAGAGTGCAGGAGATTTGATCAAGCATCCCAGCATCCACTACTGGCACTGACAGATGGGATGAATGTGGCAGCACCCTGCTCTCTAGTCAGCTGAAAGTTCACCCCCCCACACACTCCTCAAGTAAGCTCTCACAGAAGGCAGATCAATCACCCTATTTGAGTACCCTGTTTCCATTTGAACCCTGCATTCATTCACCTTTCCTGTGTCTAAGCTTTTTAATCTCAGGCACAAGACTGAATTTTAAAACTCCAAATTTTAGGGACTCCTGTGGTGTGGCCCAGACTATTCCTCCTCTGGGGAAGGATCTTGCCATGCTTTTGCTGTTTGCTAGCTTTTCCCAAGAAAGTGGTCACACAATCATGCAGCAGTTTGCAGTTTATGGCACCACAGTAGTGAGCTAGCACCAACATTCACTTTTCTCAGCTGGCTTGCATGCTCCTATGCTTGGGAATAATATAGCTCTTAGGTGCCACTCATTCTTTTTATGACCTGGGGGACCCCGGGACCATGGTGTCACACCTGGGATCCTGTCTGGCTTTGCCACCTAAGCACCTTTAAGTCAGGCATGTTCTACACTGTAGCAAACTTCTAAAACTTCAGATTTTGTGCCCTCCTGCTTATAATACTTTGTGGTAGCCTCCAAAAGCAGGCTCCCTCCTCACCACCGTATTAACTTCTGTATCTCCCCCAATGCAATTTTCCATGCCTCCTACCTTCAAAAAGGATGATAAATTTTTTACTTGTAGACTTGAAGCTTTTGTTCTCTCAGAGCTCCAATTGATTTGTTGGGTGTTTAGAAAGATTTGATAACTATCTAGCTGTGTTCAAGGGATCAGACAAATTTAGCATCCCCCTAATCCTCTGCCATCTTAACTCCTCTCCCAAATCAGTATTTTTTTATATCTTTTGGGTAAATATCTAATAGTCCAATTGCTGGGTCATAAGGTCTTTATAACTTTATAACTTGCTGGGTCATATTGCTCTTTATAACTTTTTGAGGAAACTCCATATTGTTTCCCAGAGTCACTACACCAATTTGTATTCCTATTAACAGTGCAAGATAGTTCTCTTCTCCACATCCTCACTAACATCTGTTGTTTCCTGTGTGCTCATTTTAGCCATTCTGACAGATGTGAGATGGGTATCTCATCATAATTTTGATATGTATTTCTCTGATGATAAGTTATGATGAGCATATTTTCATGTGTCTATTATCCATTTGCATGTCTTCTGTCTCCCCCAGTTCTTAAATGAAATGTCATCTTCTCAGAGATACCTCCCTTGACTCTCCACTCCTCCAATCCACTCTTTACTATATCCTCCAATTTTATTTTATTCCTACAATGTAAGCATCTGAACTTGTCCTATTGTATGCTTTATTTTAAAGCTAAGATTATTTTGTTGAGGTATAATTTACATAAGTTGAAATTTGCAATTTACATAAGTTAAAATGTGCAAATCTCAAGGGTCTACACTTAATTTTGAGAAATGTAAAAATACATGTAACAATCACAAAGAATAAGACAAATATTTCCGTAGCCTCAGAAAATTCTTTGTGCCTTTTCTAAGCAATTTAGCCCACTGGAGGCCTCCAAGCATCTGATTTCTATCACTGTAGATCCATTTTGTCTACCTTTTAACTTCATATAACTGAAATCACACAGTATGCATTATTCTGTAATCAGCTTTTCCTAAATATAATGCTTTGGGCAGAAGCTTATAGAGCAATTTTAGTTTTTCCCATCAATTTTTAACATCAGTTTGCACAGTTTCAGCTTATAAAATCAGGACTGTCTTTTATTCACATGATTCCCCACCACCACCAAATTCTGTGCTATTGTTTTCATATATCTTATTTTTGTGTATATTATATACATCGGAGTACATTGTAATTATTTTTTAAATATTTAGTACTATTTAAAAAATATTTACTATTTGGGATTCTCTTGGTTTTCTTGATATTTCAACTTCTACCTTGATTATTTCTTTTTAACCCTTAAACTGACTTTTTCTATACCGTTTAAAAATTTAATTTTAAATTAAAAAGAGAAAAGAAAAATGTAAATTAGTGCTTCAATTCTTATTTATCAAAAAATGTATATTTATTTTACTGAAATTTTGAAGTAGATTTTCACTGAATATGGCTTTCTAAATTGACTTTTCTTTTGGCACTTACAGATGTCATTTATTATTGTCTCCTGGCTTCCACCGTTTTAGAGAAGGTGAGAGTTATTATTCATAGTATTTTCCCCTTGATTATTTATGAATTTTTTAAAAGAAGTTTCTTAGAATATTTTTATCTTAATTTTTAGCAATTTATTTTGTGCCTGGGTGTGATATCCATATTTATCCTTTGGGATTGTAATGAGCTTCATAGATCTGTGGGATTGTATTTATTAACTTGGAAAAAAAGAACTAAATGGCCATTATATTTTCATGTTTATTTTGATCCATTCAGAATATTTCCTCTGTTTATTTTTCACAATCTACTGTCCAGTGCCTGAAAATAATTCCTTTGCATATTTTTCCCACTATTACACACATTTATGTATATGGTGTATGTCTGATGCCAACTCTTCCATCATGGCCAGAAATAGTGCTTATTATGTGTTAATGGGTTTATTTTTCTTTTATTCTACCAGGGGAAAGAGTTTATTTATTTTGTTTTTGTGTATTTTCTTGGCATCAATATAAGTGAACATATTTATTTTTTAATTTTTATTTTTTTAAGATTTTATTTTATCTATTCATGAGAGACATGGAGAGAGAGGCAGAGACATAGGCAGAGGGAGAAGCAGGCTCCATACAGGGAGCCAGATGTGGGACTCCATCCCAGGACCCCTGGATGAGGAACTGAGCCGAAGGCAGAAGCTCAATCACTGAGCCACCCAGGCATCCCACTGAACATATTTATTGAAGAAGAAATTATACTATTATTTGAAGACATTATCTCATGCACCTGTTTTCAGATGACTCAAAGCATTATAAGCGTAGGTGTTGGAAAATATATCAAAATTCTCTAAATCCCAGGACTGGAATACAATTAGTATACACTGATACATATATGATCTTTAGAGTTCTATCCTCCTTTAAATTACTGTTTCTTTCATATTGTTTATGTAAGAAAAATAATTCCATATAAATTTGCATTATTTATTCTTTATTTCCAATTTTTAATAGGACATATTTTCCAATAGTGTACACTTATTTTTTTACACTGTTAATTATATTATATTCATTCATATTCACAGTAAAATTAATTCCAATTAATTATAGTATTTTGTTATATAGCACTTATAATTTTAATAATTACCAAGCTTCACTACTGAGAAGATAATAAAGCTCTTTTTATAGATGAGTATTAATGAAATAATTATACAAAATATGTATTTGAAATCCTCCATACTACATGCAAAATTGCCAATTTCTGTAATAATCATCACACTCTTCATTATTAAAATTTTGAATCACTTCAATTTTTTCCATGCTTGTTTTGATTTATTGTTCATTCTCAAGTTTCAAGTAGCTTTGCATTCACTGTTCTGATTATAGAATTGTTGTATCATTGAAAACAAATAGTATTACATCGTTCAGAGGGAAGAGAGAAGAAAGACAAAAATGCCTTATTTCTCACACATCTTATTGGCTTATAGTATCTTTTCTTCCTTTATTTTTGGAAAGTCTTGATATCAGAGTTAAACTAACTTGATAAGTAGAAAAGCTGTCTTTCTTTTATATTCTAAAACTGTTCAAAACATTAGAAAAATATTTCCTTTTGATGAGTTGAAAATACTCATCTGCCTGTTAAATGATCTCTTTTGTTATCTTTTATATCTTTTATATATGTTATAGTGTAAAAATATCTTCCAATTTTTATTCAGAAAAGTTAACTCAACTGTGACTTACCTATACATAATAGGTGGTCAGTAATAAATTAGGAGTCTAATCAATAGTTATCTCAGTAAAATCCATGAACTCATTATTCTTATCTTTACTATAGAGCCAGAAACACATTCTTAACATTTTGTCTTATTAATGCACATACGTCAATCATTTTCTTAAAATATATTCTGTAATTCAGACTTTTCATCATTTCAGCACTACAGGAGTTCCCATTTCTCTTCCTCTACTCACAGCTTTCTTGGATACATTACTGAGCCTTTACAGTAAATAAATGTGGTAATATCTATTTTGGACTTCCAGAATGTAATCACCACAGCTGTGTTTTATTTTTGAGAGGATTTCATTTTTCAGCTTATGAAATTGTAGGGAAGATGATGAGATAAGTAGAAAGCAAGTAAAAGCTCCAACTTAAGGATGGGAAACATTTTGCTCTTGCTCCCTAAAGATAATGATAAAGAAAATTTGTTTTACTCCTGATGGAATGAAATTTTAAGATAGAAACAATAACAAAGGTATTTATTGATAACCTCCTTCATGCATATTCCTTGAAATCATTTCAATAGCCATCCCCTAACCATGATGTTCAGGGATATATGGATCCCTAAAAATAGATTAGAGAAAGAGATGATAGAGATAGAGATAGAGATAGAGATATATAAAGATAGAGATAGAGATGATAGAGATAGAGATAGATAGAGATAGAGATAGAGACAGAGACAGAGACAGAGACAGAGATAGAGATAGATCTTTTTAACAACTTTGTGAATTTGGGGACAACACATAATGACGTGTATGCAAATTTAAATTAATAATACAAAATTATATAGAAAATATAGATTAAATAAGTGCAGAGAATTTATGCTTTATTTTCCAGAAGCAAAATAAACTGTGTACTAGAAAGTATATATTTATAAAAATGTTATCACATCTATCTTACACCTTTCATATCTGTTTATTTTTTATTATTGAATCTCTGTTTCCTTACCCATATTTTCTCCTGTCAATGTCTTTGGGACATGATTACTCATGTTTAATTTTTAATTAATCAAACAAGTCATAAAAATATTTTAGATCTTATAGGATCCTTTGGAAACTTGTCATTCCATAATCAAGAGGTGGAGCATATGTCCCTTCCCCTTGAGCCTAGGCTGCTCTTTGTGATTATCCTAATAAGAGTGGCAGAGGTGAAGGTGTATAATTTCCAAGGCCAGTTTATTAAAATCAATTGAGCTCCCACCTGCCTGTCTCTCTTTCTTGGGATAACTGCCCTTGGAATATAACCATCATACCTAGGAAGTCCAAACTATGTGAATTGGAACCAAGGCCCCAGGCCTTCAGCTTCATTTTAGATCCCAGCCAATGGCCAACACCACCTTGCCAGTCCTGTGGGCAAGCCATCTTGGAAGTAGATCCTCAATCCTTCGTCAAGTTGCCTCAGCTGACACTGCATGAAGTAGACAAGCCTTTCCCCCATGTTGTGTCCAAATTGCAGATTTGCAAGCCAAATAATTAACTGTTGTTTCAAGCCACTAAGCATTGAGGTGGTTTGTTGTTCAGCAAAAGATAACAAAAATCACTGAAATGAGAAAAGTAATAGTTGCTAACTTTCAGCAAGATGTACAAATAAAGACACAAATAAAAGATGTTTTGAACTCTGCCATAACTTCATTAAATCTCAGCTTTGTCTTCAAGAATCTAATTACCATTTTTGTGAACAGTCTACCATTTGCCTAGTTTATATGTAAAAAAATGTGGGTTTTGTGAGACATTTCACATTAAATTTGAAATATCAAACTCTGTAAGTCAACAATAAAAGTTTTGACTCCAAATTCGTAAAAATGGAACTGACAATGTTTAACTTTACCTGAGACCTGTATTCCTCTAAAAACATGCACTGTCACCAAACTTTCCACTTCCTAATTTTTTCTACAAACATTTTTATCACAAAGAACCACTCTTCTCACATAACTTGATAAGATATTCTTGAATTACTCCTTGTTTGTGACAAGACCAGACAGAGACCCTCCAAATATTCACTTTGTGTTTCATAAATGATTAAATGCCTTGTTTGACTTCACCAACTAATCAGGACATAATTCTTTCCATGAACAACCTTTCCTCAAAAGGGCCTCCCTGAGAATCTGCTGACAGCAGAGAAAAATATTTTCTGATCAGCTGTCCAATCACACCATTCCTGCTTCCCCAAATCCAGTTCTTTCTAGCTTTGTTTGCTCCTCCTCAAAAAATAAAAATATTTTTCTGCTTTACTTTTGATGCTTGTGCAGAACTTTGGGTAAGCTGGAACTTTCTTCTGCTGCATGAGTTCCTTTCCTCTATTACAATAATCTTTTTAAATAAATTCTCTCATTACCCACATCTGGATTTGCTTTTACTTGACAGAATCAGTAGTGATAATTTGAGAATCTTTGAGTTTTATATCAAGAGACATCAAAAAATTATCACTTCTATCTAGTACTACATTCCACCTCATTCTATCTAATCTCTACATTGCAATAGACTGTGATCTTAAAGGAAAAAGGTTGATGTTTTTAACTTCTGTAACTGAATGTTGTGATAATTAAATTCAAATAAAATCATTCTTATGATATTGAAGAAATAATAATGTAAAAGATATATGTGGAAACTCTCTGGATTTTCTCAGCACCACTGATCTGGAATAATCCTGCCCATGCTTAAAAGTGCTTTGTATTCAATAGAATAATTTCGCCTTAAAAAAAAAAAAAACTCATAAACTTGAAAAGAAGGTAACATTGTATACCAGGAATAATCTGTGAGGATCTAAATATCCTAATCAGAAAGAGAGAATTAATGCCTTAGATAATTTCTGTGGAATATGTAACCTACCAAGCATAATGGTCTCCTCTGAAAGAATTCCTAATAAACGACCAATGGCCACTGACATGTGAATTGGGGATGTGTAAGTTGCTCTTCAATAGAAGGCAGCTCAGCATAGAAGTCACACCACCTACTACACGCTGAACAAAGGATTTGAGCCCAGGACCTGGAGCCACCACTTGCTAGATGTTTGACATCAGAAAAGTACTAAATTCACTAATTATTTCATGAAATAGTTAATATTTGTGATCAAAAATATACATATTAGTTTCAAATAAATTCAAACAAAATTCTATGTATACAGTGGCAAACTAATAATGTCTAACTACTAGCTTTCTGAGAAAAAAGAAGAAAATAAATAAAAGCCCACAACCCTGATTTTTAATGTTTTCCAATTTGTGTGATGTAAATACTCCTATCATTGCTAGTTTTAAAATACCAACTGGAGGGATCCCTGGGTGGCGCAGCGGTTTGGCGCCTGCCTTTGGCCCGGGGCGCGATCCTGGAGACCCGGGATCGAATCCCACATCAGGCTCCCGGTGCATGGAGCCTGCTTCTCCCTCTGCCTGTGTCTCTGCGCCTCTCTCTCTCTCTCTCTCTGTGACTATCATAAATAAATAAAAAAAAAAAAATTAAAAAATAAAAAAAATAAAATAAAATAAAATACCAACTGGAGTTTGATTGAACCTAGCATTCCACTCAATATATATGTGCATTTTTATATATGTCAGTGTGTATGTGTTTACCTACACATATCTATGTCTACTCACATATATATTCAGTTCATATATTCTATATTCTGTATACATGTTCAGTATATGTATATATTTTATATATACTGAAAATTAATAAAAAAAAACAAAAATCTATCTAAAGTTGGAAATATAGTGATACATTTTGAATAAAAGATTAGGCATGACATTGAAATGCAGAACCTCAGGGAACTAATAACCTTTAAGAAAACTTAGAAAATAACAATACAAAAAGTTTTGTAATTACCATACTTCTTTAATATTTAACATATATAAATGCTGAAAATATTTTAAATATTCTATTATTTATATTTCTAAATACCTAGATACAAATAGTTTGATCTCCTGCTTAAATGTCTCACAAATTCCATGTTCTATATAAATCCATTGTTATTTTGGCCTAGATTATTGTAGTAAATTTAACTACCTTTAATGGCAACATAATCAGACAGTGATAAAAAATGGCCCTTTTGCATTTGCCTTCCAGACAAAAACATGCAGAACTTATAAAACCAGGCAACAGGTTGTGGCCAATAGAGCTTTACTGCATGTAATTAAATCAGCATTGCCATTATGATAGCCAAGTGCTTTGGAAAATTGAGTGGATTTTTTTTTTAAGAGAGGGAAATCGATAAATCTTTGGAAAGAGTATGGTAATCAGTACTATAATAAAACATATTCATCCAGATGATTGATTTCAAATGGATTTACAAAGAATGGCTATAATTCCATTGCATGAAATCTGAGCAGATGTATAGAGTTAATATGGCTCATGAAAAATCTACACTTACCATGCAAAAAGCAAGGAAATGCTTTTTTCTACTCTGTATCTTCAAGTAAATTAGGAAAATATCATTATGTCTTTTTTGTCTCTCTCAATCTCTCTCAATCTAAAGGATACCTTTAAAAAAAAAGAGTTGAGATCAATCTGAACTAGAAAATGAAAAAAAAAAGGTGATCTGAATTAAATATTTTTTTAATCACTAAAAAATCACTTTTAAGTGATTTAAGGGATACATAAGCCCCCTTGTTTATAGCAGCATTATCAATAATATTCAAATTATGGAAAGAGCCCAAATGTCCACCCACTGATGAATGGATAAAGATGTGGTATGTGTGTATACATTATAACTTTAAATATATATTTATATATAATGTGCATATATGAGATTATATATATTATATATGTTTGTATTACTCAGCCATAAAAAAAGAATGAAATCTGGCCATTTGCAAGCATGGTGGACCAAGAGAGTATTATGCTAAGTGAAATAAGTCAGAGAATATATATATATATATAGATATATATATGTCCAAAATGATGAGATTTCCTTGTTTCTCATGACTGAATACTCATACTGAATATATATATATATATATATATAACCTCTAACATAGAAGAATATTGGAGTAACCTGTCCTGTGCTCATTACAAATTTGTAGGAATGTCTCATTAACTTTCTTCCACAAACCAGCTTTAATACTAGCGAAATAATTTGATTATTACAAAATATGGCATAGATGGAAGATTATGTTTTTTCTTCCTTTTAACTTAGAGGTAATTAATACTTAATTTTTTTCACATTCAAATGCTTAATGAAAATTATTCATTCACTAAAATGTAGCATAAGATAATTAATGAACATCTTAAGTGCCAGAATTCCTAGGTTTTAATCTAGATTGGGCACTAAGTAACAGTTTCACCTTGGGCTGTTTGGTTAAATTTTCTCTTTTATTTTTTTGAATATATAAATCATACATTAATGTTATCCTCTTTAAAAAGGAAAATTCAAATATTATATATGAAGCTCAATTTCCTTTTGACAATCATCCACAATTTTTTTTTCTTCCCAGAATTAGCAGCTTTGGTTTATCTCCATCCAGATAAATATATGTAGATAGATGATAGGTAGGTAGATAAATATGTATTAATACAGATGAATATACATATGCAAATATGCAAATGCATAATTACATTGTATGCTTTACAGAGGGCATATTACTGTACCCTTTGCCTATAATTTTATTTTTCCATTGAACCCTATATAACCTCAATTTTTCTATTTTAGTCCATTGAAAAAATACTCATATTCTTTAACTGTTGTATAATATGCTATAACACGGATATCATAGAAGTTATTTGTTCATTTCATTTCTGACAGCACTTAGAATCTCTGTATTTTCCTTTGTTTTGTTTTTACTTTTTGTTGTCATTATTAATATAACTCCTATTTCATATAATATTCTTGTATGAACTTCCTTGTTAACATAGATAATGCTCCTCCAAGGTATACATCACAATCTGGAAAGTAATTCCAGCTATGTATCAAAAAAGTACATGCATTTCATTTTTCCCCAACTTTATTGAGATAATAACTGACATATAACATGGTTTAAGTTTATGTTGTGCAATAAGTTGACTTGATACATTTATATCTTGCAAAATGATTACCACAGTACTATTAGTCAACCACTTCATCTCTTTCATAACGCACATAATTACCAGTAATGGGTGAGAATGTTTAAGATGTACTCTCTCGGCAGCATTCAAATATACAATATAGTATTGTTAAGTGTAATCATCATATTGTACGTTAAATATCCAGAACTTACTCATCTTCTAACTGTAGGTTTGTACCCTTTGACCAATATCTCCTCACTTCAGTCACCTCCAAGCCCCTGGCAACCTCATCCTATTCTTTTTATGAGTTTAGCTTTAGTTTTCTTTTTTTTTTTTTTTTTTCTCCTCTCTCTGACTCATTTCACCTAGAGCAATGCCTTCAGGGTCCATCCAAGTTGTCCAAAATGATGAGATTTCCTTCTTTCTCATGACTGAATAATACTCCATTATATACCGCATCTTCTTTATTTATTCATCCATTGATGAACACTTAGGCTATTTCCCTATCTTGTCTATTGTGAATAATGCTGCAATTAACATGGGTGTGCAGATATTTCTTTGATATCCTATTTTTGTCTCCTTTGGAAATATACACAGAAGTGGAATCATTGAATCATATAGAACTATTTTTACTTTTTGAAACAACTCCATATTATTTTCTATAGTGGCTACACCAATTTACATTCCCAGCAACAGTGCACTAGAATACCCTTTTCTCCACATTCTTTGCCAACTCTTTGTATTTCTTGCGTTCTTAATGATAGCCATTCTAATATGTTTGAGGTGATATTTCATTTTGATTGGATCTGCATTTCCCTAGTGATTCGTGATATTGAGCATCTTTTCATGTACCTGCTGGCTATTTGGATATCTTCTTTGCAAAAATGTCTATTCAGTTCTCTGGCCATTTTTAAAAATAAGACTATTTGAAATTTTTTTTGTTATTGAGTTTTATACAGTCTTTACATATTTGGGATACTAACCCCTTATCCAACAAATGTTTTGCAAATATTTTCTCCCATTCCATTGGTTATCTTTTTGTTTTGTTGATTATTTCTTTTGCTAAGGAGAAGCCTTGTCATTTCATGTAGCTCCA
This sequence comes from Vulpes lagopus, assembly GCF_018345385.1. Lineage (NCBI taxonomy): Eukaryota > Metazoa > Chordata > Mammalia > Carnivora > Canidae > Vulpes > Vulpes lagopus. The sequence continues at coordinate 137,792,283 of NC_054827.1, forward strand.
CTTGTTTATTTTTGCTTTTGTCACTTCTAATTTTTGTGTCATATCCAAAACATTGTTGCCAGGACCAATATCAAGGAGATTTTTCCCCTATGTTTTCTTCCAAGAGTTTTATGGTTTCAGGGCTTATGATTAAGTCCTCAATATATCTCATTAACTTTTATGAGTGATGTAAAATAAGGGTATGATTTTATTATTCTAAATGTAGTTATCCAGTTTCTCCAATACACTTTATCGAAAAGAATATACTTTCCCCATTGAGTATTCTTGATTCCTTTGTCAAATATTAATTAAGTTATAAGTAGGATGTTACTTCTGGGCTCTCCATTGTGTTCCATTGCTCTTCCTGTCTGTTTTTATTGCTACAGCTTTGTATTTTTGTTTCAAATCAGGGCATATAGTGCCCCCAGCTTTGTTCTTCCTCATGATTGTCTTGGTTATTCCAGACCTTTTGTGGTTCTATACAAGTTTTAGGGTTGTTCTTTCTAGTTCAGTTAAAAAAATAAAAAATGCCTTCAGAGTTTTGATAGTTTACAGATAGCTTTAGGTACAATGGAATAACAATAACATATTTTAACAATATTAGATCCCCCAATCCATGAACACATGGTATCTTTCGACTTGTGTCTTGTCACTTTCTTTCATTAAAGTATTATGGTTTACAGTGCACAAAACTTTCACTTCCTAAATTTATTTCTAAGTATTGTATTGTTTTTACTGATACTGTGAATGGTACTGGTTTCTTTCTTAGATATTTTGTCTTTAGTGTATAGAAACAGAGCTGTTTTTTTTTATATGTTGATTTTGTATCCTGTAACTCTACTGAATTCATTGAAAAGTTCTAACAGTTGTTTGGTGGATTCTGTAAGATATTTTATAAACACTGTCATATAGGATCTGCAAACAAAGACTTTACTTCTTCTTAGATGAAAAAGTCATTTTTTTCCCAATGTTACTTTAAACAGATTTAGCTCCCGGAATCTTAACTGTACAACAATGCACTCAGCTTGTTCTTAACTGGATCAGCAGCAAAAATTATTCCAAAACAGTTACATAATTCTTACTTAGAAATTTCACTAGTAGCTTCTGAACATTTTGTATGATTGATTTCCAATTCACTGGCATGTATATGTTTACAATGTCAGGTTGTGTACCTGCTACTTCATACTTTCCATATTCAATATTAAGCACTATGTCATCAACTCAGTGAATCAATATGGTATCTTTTGAATTTGGAATAAATTATGGTCAAGAGTTAAGAGAGCTCATGCATGTCTAAGGTAACATTATAGGTTACACATTAGAGATGTAAACTATCTGGGCCTGATGAAAACAAAATTATGTAGGATATTTTTAGTCTAGCTAAGTGTAGTGGAAAAATAATTTCCCTGTTACTATCTGCATTCCAATTCTCATAACCTGAATTGACTGAGTACAATAAAGACACCACGTTTGAAATAACAGCAAACTATTCTTATTGTATTTATTACTCCATTACTTATTTGCATTGGTCAGCTAAGAGAATGAAAGGTGGATGTGAAGGCAATCACCTTCCCAGCATTATTAAAACTTTCCAATTTGGCATTAACTTAGCCATGGCAATGTTTTTCTTCTTGCAAGCCTCACTCAAAATTCAATTTCTTAGAAGTATTTTTGTTGTTGTTGTTGTTGTTGAGTTGAAGTTACATAATTGACTGCTGGCAGATCTAAGGAAGTAAGAGCAGGAATCCATCCCATCTTCTAACCTAGTTGGAGGCACACCCCTGGATATATCATTCCAAAATGAAAAATGACATGCTATCAAAAGGAGGAATGGAGGCTTTTGACTATGAAATCAACAAAGTCAACTACCAACTTCTCTTCATGGCATTCTCTTCACATCAAAACTTGTGAAATAATGATTATATACCTACTTTTGTACATGAAGCCCATGCTATATTATCAAGCAGATGTGAGTTTTGAAGACAAAAGAGAAAGGATGTACAGTTGAGGCTTGTTCTCTTACCCATTTTTACTGAGAAAGAGAAGTAATGGATTGAGATTTAATCATTTGGAGAATAAAACCTATTTTAAGAACTTTTCCCATCAAATTTTGACCTATAGCTACTGAAATGTTGACCTGTCTATAAGTAAAGGAAGCAATAACGTGCTGTCACCTTAGAAGATAGGGTGATGAAATGTGTTACCTCTAAAGCCAGCAGGAGGGCAGCCCGGCGGGGGGGGGGGGGGGGGGGGGGGGGAGGAGGCTCAGCGGTTTAGCGCCCTCTTGAGCCCAGGGCCTGATTCTGGAGACCCGGGATCGAGTCCCATGTCAGGCTCCCTGAATAGAGCCTGCTTCTCCCTCTGCCTGTGTCTCTGTCTCTCTCTCATGAATAAATAAATATAATCTTTTAAAAAATTAAAACTAAAGCTAGCAGGAGAATAACATTTTTTTTTTCATTAGAGTACCAACTCACCTTCAACCAGTGAGTGGAAAGAATGTTGCTTTTCTAAGTAAATAGTGTCTATCCTTCATATACATATTAGTCATATATTCTTGTATCGATTTTACACAACTGCATTTTTATGCCGGATTAAATAAAATATGTTTAGCTATGGATTTCTGAAGAATAAAATTTCATGTCAGCATTCATTTTCTTCCTTTCCTTCAAACACTGGAAGTTACTCTATTAGAATATACTGAAAAGAGTCTTGAGATGAAGGAAACTATACCAATTACAATTGCTGCATAAAATTAAGCATATTGAAGACAATTAAAACCACATATTTTCATGATAGTAGACTTCTTTAAATTAGCATTTGAGTCTGATTTGAACAAAAGGCTCTTCCTATTTTGTGAATATATATTGCTGTTGTAAATAAAAATATACTTTTTATTATATAAACAATATATTGTGGAAAATTATGAAATTGAAATAAGCCAACATTTTAAAAAATACAACCATGTATAAAATTCTACATATTTAACATCCTATAGTGTATGGATCCCATCAATCATAATGGACACTGTAAATAACATCACACCATTATTATCTGGCTAGATTCAGCTGTGTCCAGAATATCCTCCTGGCATACCTGGCTTTAAACTATGGTTGCAAATCTCATGAGACTCATGGGTATTGGGTAATTCTGAATATTATATTATTTTAGAATATGTCAAAAGCCCTCAAATTTGTTTCTTTTTTTCTTATGCAGGGAGATTCTATTAGATGCAAAACAACAAATAACTATAATAAAATATAACAGCTTATTTTTCCTGTTAATAACATACAGATATATAAATAATAGGTAATTATTAATATTTCTATCATAATATACCACTATATGGAATTACTTAAACAATCCCTCATTCCTCAAATTTTAATTCTTAAAAATATTTTGGTCTTATAAACAGTTTTATGAATATTGTTGTTAAGTCATAGTCAGACTTGTTTACATATTTTCATAAGGACATTTCACCAGAGTAAATTTACTTTGTCAAAAAGTATTTAGTTCAACATTGTGAATTGGGTGCATTGCATCTATAACAAAGCATATGACGCTTTAGTGTCTTTTGTAGTATTATTTTCAAATGTCCTTCCAGTAACATTACACCATTTTCCCCATCATTACAAAAAAAAAAAAAAAAAAAAAAGTCATTTCTCCAAACCCTTGCTCCATTAGTGGTGTTATTGGTGCTCTGTATGGACTCCCACCAACAGACAGTCAGATGCACACATTACCCAGCTGCTATGACTGTTAGTACTGAAGGCTCATAACCACCACTTTCTCTGGAGAATTGACACCAGAGCCATCTCACCCAGATTATGATTACCCTCTTCTTCAGACAGGCAGGCTAATGACTTATTGAACTGAAAGCGTGGTAGAAATTTTACCTCTCTCTCTTTAAGGTGAGGCTAACTCTGTAGTGAAGTTTGTGCAACAGAAATTTTCATGAAATCAGACTGAAGCCAGTCTCCAGCTGAGATCATTTACCTCTTTCAACTGTTTTCCCTTGTTCTCCCCTGCTTCTTACATTCCCCGTCTTATGAGAGAATTTCTTCAACACTTCCTCCAAGAACTCCTGTCTTAAGCTCTGCTTCTAGAGAACTTAACCTCATATAGTTGGGGCCATGATGATTCTATGAAGCAGTGTCTAACAATGGTATTCTGAAAAAGGCCATTCAGTGGCCATATGGCAATGAAGACTCCTTTATTGATGGTAGGTTGATTACTGATAGTTCTTGGAAAGTTGTAACAGTGGTACTTCTAAAATTCTTACCTGTGGTGAGTGGAGATGGGAAGCAATGAGAGTGATGTATAAAGTGGAATACCATTGTTAACACTTGAGATTTAAAAGGAAATTGTAAAAAAAAAAAAAAGGAAATTGTAACCTAAATGACTATGAAATTAGGTGGCTATTATTAAGTAATGTTGGGACACCTGGGTGGCTCAGCGGTTGAGCATCTGCTTTTGGCTCAGGGTGTGATCCCAGTTCCGGGATGGAGTCCCACATAGGGCTCCCTGAAAGGAACTTTGCTTCTCCCTCTGTCTGTGTCTCTGCATCTCTCTCTATGTCCCTCGTGAATGAATAAATAAAATATTTTTAAAACAACTAAGTAATGCTAATGCATGAAGCAATCTATTAATTAGGAAAATGCAATGCCAGAAAGCCTCTTATCAAGTTAAGGAGGCACTCATCTTCTACAGATGGAACTGAAGACCTAAGTGTTAAATGTAGTGAGCACATCAAATAAGGTTGAAATCTCAGAGGAAAGTAATCTCCTAGGCCAAAGTCAGAGCACTCATGAGTCATGATTTCTTTTTTTTTTTTTTTTTTTTTTTATGAGTCATGATTTCAATTTAGTTTCTTTCTTTCTTTTTTTTGGTTTATATAAATTTTATAATTTTTCCACAGTATAGTATTAGGTCATAAAAAGTTTCCTTTAATTTTTATTTATTTGTTGTTATTATTATTATTTTATTTTTTATTTAAATTCAATTAATTTACATATAATGTATTATTAGTTTCAGAGGTAAAGTTCAGTGACTTATCAACTGTACATAATACCCAGTGCTCATTTGCCTGTCATTTGGTTACCCTATTCCACCATTCTCCTCCCCTCCAGCAACCCTCAGTTTGTTTCCTATGATTAAGAGTCTCTTAATTATTTGTCTCCCTCTATGATTTTTGTTGTTTTATTTTTCTCTCTCGTCCCCTATGCTCTTGTTTTGTTTCTTAAATTCCACATATGAGTGCGATCATATGATAATTTTCTTTCTCTTATTGACTTATTTGTAGCTGAAATACATGTCTTTATATCAAAATAAGGAGGAAGCTTTTTTCTCTAATCAGAATCATATGTTTAATTGCTTAAATAAATATTTATTATTGTAAAAAAAGGTCCTAATTCTACTTAACATAATACCACTGTCTTTCATACAACCAAAAGTGTACTAACCCTCCCTCAGCAAAAGAGATAAAGTTCAAGAAAGATGATCGGTTACACTACTACATATCTTGTAGCTTAAAACTATGATGTAAATTAGCTAAAATACTATTTAGAAAGTAAGTGCATCTTGTATTACATGATCAGGGAAAAATAGAATAAGGAAAATAAATATTTGCTATACACACATGTGCAAGTGCACCAACACATTTAAAATGAGAAATAATCATGACATCACCATTCTTAATTCTGTAGCTGGTCACGTGATCATAGTCAATATTTATAACTTCATTTTTCCACTACCCATTCTTGTTTTCAACAAGCACCTCAGCTGGTCATTGTCCCTTACCAATCTTCATTCTTGAAGGGCCTGGGCCATTGGTAGTTGTGCCTAGATTGGTTTGTTTTTATTTTTCATTGACCTTAATCACAAGGTATGGTAATACTCAGAGACATTTTAAGGGATATTCTGTATTCTACATATAATCTTCTTTACCTCCATTGTGGAGTAAGAGTTCAATTTCTCCTTGATAGTCAGGATCAATCACCCCAGCCAACACTGCAATGCCCTCCTATGCCTGTTGATTCAGTGGCATGAAGACTTTTAAGTGGCTGAGAAGCAATCTTAACTTACAGTGCAGTGGCAGAATCACTGTTTATATCTCCTGATGTAAGTATTCCTCCCTCTGGAACTAAGACATCTAGGCCAGCATAACATAAGATCATGCGAACAGGAAGCAAAAATTTTGTGAGTGGTGTCACTCTCACTTCTACCCCTAGATTCCTATGCCTATGAATTCTGGCTACTGGAGAAGCACCATATATTAGACACTTATTTAGAACATTTGCAGTTTCCTAGAAAACCTGGCACCAGCCCTGCAAAGTATTGCCACCCACTTGGCTCTGTAACTAAGTCTCCAAAAACTCATTCCACTCTTCTATCAGAAGGACTGCTTTAGGGTGGTGGAGAAAATGGTAAGATCAGGGAAAATTCTATAAGCATGGATCCATTGTTGTACTTCTTTTCACTGTGGGGTTCCTTGATCAGAAGCAATGTTGTATGAATAAACATGACTATGGATAAGGCATTCTGTAAGTCCATGGATAGTAGTTTGGCAGAAGCATCACATTCATGGAAAAAAAAAAAAAAAACATAGCCAGAGTAAGACTCTATTCTAGTATGAAAAAATGCTACCCTTTGCATGATGGAAGCAATCCAATGTAATCTATTTGCCACCAGGTAGCTGGCTGAATATCCAGGGAATGATGCCATATTGGGAGCTCAGTGTTGATCTCTGATGCTGGCAGATTGGGTGCTCAGCAGTGGCAATAGCCAGGAGTCCATATTGCTGTGCCCAAGCATAATGTCCTTTGCCACCATGACCACTTTGCTCGTGAGCCCATTTGGCACGACAGAGGTGGCTGGAGAAAGAAGAGTGACTAGCCACAAAACAGGACATCCTATCTACTTGGTTATTAAAATCATGGTTATTAAAATGTTACACTGTTGAAGTTACCCTTCCTTTGACATTCACATGGGACAGAAGTTCCTTCATGTTATTGTCTATTCAGAGAGGTCTCACCCCATACTTCTCACCCAAACTTCCTTGTTAACAATTTTACAACCATGTTCCTTCCAAGTCCCTGACCAACTAGCCAAACCATTAGCTAGATCCCATATATCAGCACATAATCACATGTCTGGCTATTTCACCTTCTAAGCAAAGTGAATAATCAGATACACTGCTTAAAACATCTGTCAGTTGGAAGATGTTCATTCACCAGTTTCCTTCCAGGATGTTCTAAAGGGGGCTGTAATGCTGTATCTGCTCACTTGCAGGTGGTGCCTGTATATCATGTGGAATCTGTGTAAACTGGGTTTGAGTCTTCTCTTCCACTGTCAGTTGATCACCAAGAACTTCCCATGAGGCCATAGGTACAAGCTGAGAGATAGAAAACACTGTAGCAGGAGCAGAGACCATAGGTATTTTGGCACTTCTTTAACTTTTTTGTGCTTAAGGGCCTATTTGGGCTCAAACAAGGATATAACACCCCCATCTGATAATGGACTGTTGCTGTGAAATTTATGATTTTATGGGTTAGATAACACTCAGCTTATGATTTAAAGTTCAGGTTGCATGGCAACTTGGTGGCCATGATTAAGCATTTGATCCATTCAGTTCCTACTAAGGCATAGTAGCAGGCCAAGAGCTATTTCTTAAAAGAAAAGTATTTATCTGTGGAGGACAGCAAGGCTTTGCTTGCTGTTGTAATTCACAAACTGGGTCTGCAAAAGACTGCAATGAGAATTTCTGTCTGCCACTGTCCCTTTAACCATCATTGCATTTGCTGGATCATATGCCCTAAACAGAAGAGCAGCAGAGGAACTTATACAGCAGCCTGGACCTATCACAGAGCCTTCTCTTGTTCATGGTCCCACTCAAATTCAGCAGCTTTTGAAGTCATCTGGTAAATAGACTGAAGTAACACCCTCAAATGAAGAGCATGATGCCTCCAAAATCCAAAGATGTGCCTACTAGGCATCGTACCTCTTTTTTGTTTGTAGAAGGGCCAGGTCTAACAACTTATCCTTCACCGTTGAAAGGATATCTCAAAATAAAAATGACCCACATTACTTGACCCTTAGAAATATCACTGAGGTCAGCCCCTAAATTTTAGTCAGATTTATTTCCCACCATCTGGCATATAAATGTCTTATCAATAAGTCTAGAGTAGTTACTACTGATTGCTCTTTTGATCCAATTATGATAATGTCAGCAATATAATAAACCAGTGTGATTTCTTTGTGGAAGAGAAAGGCAATCAAGGCCCCTGCAAACTGAATTATGACATAGGGCTAAAGAGTTGATGTACTACTCCGAAGGTAGAACAGTGAAGTGTATTTTTGGCCTTGCCAGCTTGAAGCAAGCTACTTCTGGTGGATCTTTTGACAGGAATAGAGAAAAATATATTTGCCAGATTAGTAGCCACATACATGGAATGTGTTAATTCACTTAACAATAAAGCCACATCTGTTATAGCAACAGAGATTGTGATTACCATGTGGTTGCATTGGTGGAAATGTACTGTTATTCTCCAAATTCAACCATCTTTTATAAAGGCCAAACAGGTAAGTTCAATAGAGATGTGGTAGGAATCATTACTTCTGTATCCTTTATGTCCTTGGTGGTAGCATTAATCTTTGCAATCCATTCTGAAATGTGGTATTGCTTCTGGAAGTAGGTTCAGGACAACTTTGGACCCACTGTGAGAGGAACCTGAGCAAAAACTCCATTGATCACCTGGCCTCCATAAGCCCCTACCTTCACTGTGGACCACAGTGCATTTCAAGACTCCCAGAATTACTGTCAGATCAGAGCCAGTATCCAGTAGTGCCTGTAAAGTCTGACTATTTCCTTTTCATCAATGTACCACTACTCAAGTAAAAGGCCAGAGATCTTCCTTTGGGGAAGGCTAGGAGAAAGGATAATAGCATAGAATTTTGGAAGCGTACCACAATCCTTCCTCAAGAGAAACCTTCCCTTCATTTAAGGGGGTTCTGAATCTGTAAATTGGCTCAAGTCTAGCAATTGATTGAAGGATTAGGACTCTCTGTTTTTATGACTCAAGTTTGACTTTCATTTGCTTCACTTAGAATTTTTATGCTTATACAGATTGGTAAGAATTTAGTAGGTTTCTTACCTAATTTACTACTAGGTACATCATGAACAAAGAGCAATGCCAAACATAAGTCTGTGGGAGTCAGATTATTCTGATTGCTGCTTTGGCTACACTGCCCATCACACTAATCATACATGCTTTGCCTTTGGTAGTTGAGTAATCCCATTAGACCCCTGCTATCCTCAGATCCAGTTGTTTCTATTGCACTTAGAATTCCCCATTTGTGGCTGCTGTTCCCCCTATAAAGTATGGCCAACGGAGAAGTACAGTCATGAAGATCTTCAAGGATGACTGGAAAGAACTAAAAAAGTACATCTCATAATACTGGTGAAAGATATGCCCTCTGGACACCCCGAGTGCTGGTGAGTAGGTCTTAAATGACAAATCCACTCTAACATTCTGGTCTCTCTAAGCCTTTGAATTCTTTCCTTTAGATTAAACTATGGCAGATCTGATATTCCAATTTATTTTCTGTGTGCCAGCTTTTGGCCCGTGTTTCAGCTAGCCAAACAAATTTTAGATCTAACTCCCCAAGCTGCAGCATTAAATGTAAAACCTCTGCTTAGTAAGCCCAAATAAATAAATTTGGCCTGATCTAACTTTATTTCCTTTCTACTATTATTCCATACCCACTCCCACATGTTTTCCAGATTTCTGTTTGAACAAATTAGTTCTTTTGGAGTATAGCGCACCTTCTCATGGGTTCCACTTTGTACCTTACCTTAAGTGCCTGCTGGAATTTATTCCAATTATAGATCTAGAAACAGGTGGGGATAGGTCCTGAGGAAAGAATCAGCACCTCTTGCAATTGCTGTCAGGTAAAGATATTCCAGTCTCCTCAGGCCAGGCAGATTTAATCCTTTCAGATGGGTTTGGAAAGATAATATTTCTGGGGCTGGGGAGGCCACTTCCATTCACCAAGAAGACACAACAATACTTAGGGGCTCAACATCCCCAGCTTTATCAAAGTCTTCCCTCATGCTGCTATACTAACTTAGGACATCTCATTCTCTCCCCATGTTCTTACTTTAACACTAGATATCCTAGTATCTACCCTAAAGGCTAGGACTTTAACTTGCATTTTAATGGTGTGATTCTGTGTTTGATTTTCACCAATCATAGCCCTGCAACTACAGGAGACAAGGATTTCCTTCAGACTACATGTAGATGTGTTAAGTTCACTTATACAGCACTTTAACTGGGAACATAAATCCTTGAGTTCACACTTTTTTCACCACTTTGTCCAGCATGATTACAATTAGCCACCTCGTTATATTTGTTAGTTTTATTAAAATGTCCAAAAGCAACCAGTCACTAGCTCCCTGCTTCATAAGTGGTTGATTAGGAGTGCCCAGTGCAGATATTTTGTGTGCCTCTACTGCCAGTTCACATCACAGTGCTCCTTTATTACTGGAAATAGAATCATTGTCAATGTAATCATTGACATCTTTGCATTTAATCAAATCTGTTCCAGAAACCAGGAACTAAATCATAAAACTCATTCTTAAAATTCTGTTGCTCTAGAACTACTCACATACCAAAATCTGCATTAGGATTTCTTAGAGAAACAGAGTATATATGTTACTATATGTCCTATATATTATATCATCTAGCTATATTCTATCTATCTAATTATTCATCTATTTATCATCATCTATCTATCTAGAGATTTATAGGGAATTAGCTCATATGAATATGAAGGCTACAGGCTGGAGGACCAAGAAACTGGGTGCTGTAGTTCTCATCCAAGTCTGAAGGCCTGAGAACTAGTGGAGACAGTTATGCAAGTCCTATGCAGAGTCCAAAGGTTCAGGAACTAGAGGATCCAAAGGTGAAGTCTCAATCTGAATGCAGGAGATGACTGATGTCCCAGGTCAGGAATAAAAAATTCTTCCTTCCTCTACATTTCTGTTCTGTTCAGGCCCTGAACAAAATGGATACTGCCCGCATACCTTCAGGACAATCTTCTCTACTCAGTCAATTCAAATGTCAATCTCATTCACCAAACACCCTCACAGATGTACCCAGAAATAATATTTAGCCAGATATCTGGGCACCTCTTGTCCAGGTCAAACTGACACATAAAATTAACCATTAGAGAAATCTCTGAAAAAGTTCTTGGTGACACAGTCTAACTTAATCATGTATTTGAGAAAATTAAGAAATAGGATATTCTTTGGGAAAATATAACTAAATCCTTAATTAAATTAAAACTAAATAATTAATTTTACATTAAAAAAGCTAAAGATTTCTGTGCAATGTTTCTTCATGATTTAAATGGAAATTTTCTAGTGATACATTATTTGTCTTATAAAATATTTATGATTTTTAATTCAATGCCTCCTTCAGCTTCTAACTTTGGACCATTTTATAAATCATCATCATCTTCAGATGAGGTAGATCCACTAAAAAAAGAGAGAAAATCTCAAATGAGCTAATGCCATGTTTTTGAAGATGAGGTAAATTTAAAAGTTTTCCATAATCGATAGATTACATATTTATGTCTTCTTCTCAGTCATGAGTTATCTTAATTAATCACTAAATCATATTAATTATATATTTTTAAGTACAGGAAAACTTTTCAGAGAAAAGAAAATTTAACTGTGTCAAAAAGAGAGGCTACTTCATTAAAATTCTGTTGATAAAACATGAAAGCTAGAGGCCACTGATGTCATGCAGGCTAAGTCATTAATAAGGTTACTTCTTCGTGTTATATTTTGTGTTGGTAGATTATTAACCACAGCTTCCATGAATTTCATCTAAGTAATAGTGCAGCATTAGCTACAATACAGTTAATGTTGGTAATCATTTTATATAGAATATTCATAAGTATTTATATTATTCTTTTATGAATAAAAATATAGTAATGCAAAAATATAAAACAGGTCATGATCATTTAATTAAATGCCCTTGAATTTGTGTATTTAAATTTCTCTTCAAGAATAATGAACTAATTTTTTAAATCTTCATCTGTATTATACTCCTGAATTTTCTTGATTATGATTTTTAAATTACTGAATATAAAAACTCTATATGTAAATTAGAAAGATTTAATTATACGTGACTTAGAAGTTTTATGATTATCACATACTTTCTATTTTTCACATATAGGAAAAGATTAAAAAATAATATACTTAGGGGCACCTGGGTGGCTCAGTCAGTTAAATATCTGCCTTTGGTTCAGGTCATGATCCCAGGGTCCTGGGATCAAGTTCTGCATCAGGCTCCCTACTTAGTGGGGAGTTTGCCTTCCCCTCTTCTTCCACCCTTCCCTCACTGCTCGTGCTCTGTCTCCCTCTCACATTCTTTTTCTCACTCTCAAGTTAATAAATAAAATCTTCACACTCTATTTCTCACTCTCAAGTTAATAAATAAAATCTTTTGAAAAATTATATACTTAATACCAATTAAATTAGATAAGTTTGCATGGAAATTTCACCGTTTATTTTTTTTCTCATTTTCTACATCATATTTTTAGGTAAGATTGAGTTGAATATGACTTTAAGTAGCTTTTGTTTCTGGGATGACCTTAATAATGGTTTATATTCTCACAACAATATAAAATTCCCTCTTCATAAAATCCAGATCCCCTGGTGTACAGATTTGATGAAGTTATGCACTCATAAAGACTTGCAAACACAGACTGTAAAATCTGTACTATATCCACGTTGTACCTGCTGGATTATGGCTTCCCTGGGGTTCCCAGGGAGCCTAGTAACACAGTCTCAAGAATGAATGAGTGGGAGAATTATTGCTTCATTGAGTAGCAGTTGACCAATAAAAGGCATAAGTTGAGCAAGAGGCAACAGACAAATTTTTGTATTTTGTGTCACCAAGAACTGTCCCTAGAAAAATAGTGTTCTACTGGTATCTCTAGAGACACTCAACATGTACCCAGGACCCAGCTGTACCTACTGTAAACTTTTGATGGGTTCTTTAACTTTCTTGCATTTGCTCTCCCCATCTCCACACCCCCACTTTCTTTTTGCCTTGACTGATGGTTTCTAGGAATTGCACTTCTAATAAAGTGTTAGCTCATAAGCTTTGTTTCAGACTTTGTTCCCTAGGAACTCAGTGGAAGACATTCCTTTAATGGGATGTATCATCTCACTCCCTTATCTCCTAAATGAAAAGCCCTGCTTTATGGAGTTGTATTTCACACAATGATTTCATAAAGATAATAATTTGATAATATATTTAGTTGATCTTCACAATAAGAATTTTTTTCTTCTTAATATCATAATAACTAGAAAACAACAGCTTAAAATTACAGTATATTTAATATGTTTATATTCAGATCACATATATAATAATGATATAAATAGCAATGTATTAGACACTCTGGTAAGAGTATATGACTTTCTGAGAACTGAAGGAACATAGATCCACATAAGGCAAAATAAAACTATCTTACATGAAGTAATTATTGAACAATTAAACATTAAAATTTGAGAGATTAGCTATAACTATTGTGGGGATTAAGATAAAGTAGTGATCACTTAGCTCATTGGAAATGACTTAAAAGGGAGTAAAATGATTCAAATCTTTCTAAATTAATAGTTGCAAAACAACTAGAATGAGAATAGTTGAATCCTTTTGCCTCTAATGATAAGAAGCATGACCAAGGAAGGATGGATTAAAATTAATAGGAAACAATAACTTACTTGCTAGAATCATTTAAGTATGTGAAATAACTATGATCATTTAATTAAAAGAGACAATTAAAAATTTAATTCCAATAAAGGAGTTTAGATAAGCTAAAGTCTTCAAACCATTGTTTAATGTCATATATAATTGCTATTGATTCTGAACCATCTCAAATTGATTTATACTTAATGCTGACATCAATTATCATAATACCCTTAGATTCTGTTTTTTATTCAAATAATTTAATTAATTAGTCTTAAGCAATAAAAATACATGATTAATTATTTTTCATTAATAATAATTAGAGCTCCATTGTTTGAGTCCCTATTAGTCTTTTACTGAAGCTAATAATTCAAAAAATTAGCTTAATTTTAAAATACCATTTAAGTACCATTATTATTTTCAAATTAAGAAGCTGATGACAAAAAAAGTAAACTACTACCTACATAAGAAAGGTTAAGTTTAGTTTCTATTTTCAAGTTTTCTTGATTTCAAAGCCCAAGTATGTCATCAACATTCCATACTAGCCATAGGTTGAAATTATGTCAAATATACTATTCTTAAGCATGACAAAAATTAATGTTCTTAAATGAAATAAACAAGTATCTTTAGACAATAGAGGAGAGATTAATAATGCTGAAGCAGATTTCAAATTTTTAGTATACAATGTGGAGGAAGTAGTAAAGGTCACAACAAATACTTAGGAAATAAAAATGCTTAAACGGGTTAAATTTTTTAACATCAATAATTTTGGGTCAGAGTGTGACAGAACATGAGAGACTCCTAACTCTGGGAAATGAACAGGGGTAGTGGAAGGGGAGGTGGGCAGGGGGATGGGGTGACTAGGTGATGGGCACTGAGGGGGGCACTTGACGGTGTGAGCACTGGGTGTTATACTATATGTTGACAAATTGAGCTCCAATTAAAAAAGTAATAAATAAAGGGAAAAAAATAATAAATACAATAAAAACAAGACCTATCAGAAAAACAGTAGATAGATATAACACTACTCTAAAGAGACAAAAATGGGAGATACTCACTTAAGATATTAAAAAAATAGATATTCTATAAACCTTCAGGCTATACAGGTTACTTAATTTCAACTTCCATTATAAAATTATAGGTCTCCAAGGATATATTGTTTTTTGTTTTTTAAAAGATTTTATTTATTCATGAGAGACACACAGAAAGAGGCAGAGAGACACAGGCAGAGGGAGAAGCAGGCTCCCTGTGGGGAGGCTTATATGGGACTTGATCCCAGGACCCCAGGATTGTGACCTGAGCCAAGGGCAAACTCAACCACTGAGCCATCCAGGCACCCCTCCAAAGATATATTGTTATAGGCAGTTGGGGTAATATTGAGCATCAGTCTTTACTGATGGTATTTCAGCATATGAAAGTCAATAATGTGATACACCACATTAGCAAAACAAAGCATTAAAAAAAGACTACAGGATTTTAATAGAAAACATTTGAAACAATACAGGATTCTTCCAGGATAAAAGCTCTCAGCAGTTTATGAATAGGAGGAATATATTTCAACACAATAAAGGCCATATAAGTCAAGCCCATAGCTAAAATCATACTCAATGGCAAGAAGTGAAAAGGCTTTCCACTAAGATCAGGAACAAAGCAATGGTGTCCATTTTTATCCTTTCTCTTCACCATACCAATGGAAATTCTAGCCAAAGGAATTAGGCAAAGAAAAGAAATATGAGACATCTAAATCAGAAAGAAAGAAGTAAAATTATCTCTGTTTGCAAATGCTATTATCTTATACATAGAAAACCCTAAAGACTCCAACACAAAATTATTTTAAATAGTCAATGAATTCAGTAAAGTTTCTAGATACAAAATCAACATACAAAATTCAGCTTATTTTTTAAAGTGAGAAATAATTTATATAAAATGTTATATTGGTTTCAGTTATACATAATTAAATATTTGTATATATAGCAAAATGATCACCAAATTAGTCTAGTTAACATCCATCACCATACACAGTTATATTGTTTCCTTATGATAAGAATTTTAATATTTACTCTCCCAGAAACTTTCAATATACAACAGTATTATTAACTCTAGTCATCATGCTGTACATTATATTCCCATAACTTACTTATTTTTTAACTATGAGTTTGTACCTTTTGACCACCTTCATCCATTTTGCTCACCTCCCCATCTCCTGTCTCAGACATCTATCAATATATTTTCTGTATATTTGGGTCCCCCACACCGTTTTTTGTAAGTTTCCACATATAAGAGAAATTTTTATTTCTTATAAAAAAACAGTATCTGTTTTTCTTTTATTTATTCCACTTAGTATAATGCTCTCAAGTTTTTTCCATATTGTTGTAAATGCCAGGACTTCTTTCTTCTTTACAGTTGAATAATAATCTGTGAGACATACATATATGTATGTGCACATGTATATATAAATATATATGTATATACATATATATGTATTATTTATCTATATATGTGTGTATATATGAAGGACAAAATATATACATATATATGTATATATATAATCTTTCTATATATGTATTTTCTTCTTAATCTTTCTACATATGTATAGAAATACATACATTTGTATGTATATATATAATCTTTCTATATATGTATGTATTTTCTTCTTGATCTTGCTATCTATATGTATATATGTATGTATTTTCTTCTTCATCCATTCATCCATTGATGGACACTAAGTAGTTTCCATGTCTTGGTTATTATAAATAAAGCTGCAATAAACATGGGAGTTCATATATCTTTTCAAGTTAGTTTTTTTCATTTCTTTCAGATAAATACCCAGAATTAGATTGCTAGATGACATGATAGTTCTATTTTTATTTTTTGGAACTTCCATACAGCTTTCAGTAGTAGTTGCACCAATTTACATTCCCACCAACATAGGACAGCGTTCTCTTTTCTCCACATCCTCTCTGAAATGTTTTGGACCTTAACTCCTTATCAGATATATGATTTGCAAATGTGTTGTCCCAGTTGGTAGGCTACTTTTTCATTTTATTGATGGCTTCCTTTGCCGTGTAGAAGCTTTTTTAGTTTGATATAATCCCACTTGCTTATTTGTGCTCTTGTTGCCTTTACTTTTGGCGTAAAATACAAAAATCATTCCTAATACCAGAGTCAAGGAGCTTATCACAATGTTTTCCACTAGAAGTTTTATGTTTCTGGGTCTTACATTCAAGTGTTGGATCCATATGACTTAAGTTTTGTATACGGCCTGAGATAGTGGTCCAGTTTCATTATTTTACATGTGGCTGTCAAGTTATCCCAACACCGTTTATTGAAGACATTATCAATCAACTATTGATTGAACTATTACAATACATTTCTACCAAATTTTCATGATTTTTCTATTGTCCTATAACAAATACTGATGAGAGGTTGAATATGAGGATGGAGAAATAACCATTAAATTTGGAAATAAGGAAGTGTTTGATATACTGCAAAAATTGCACTGGAACTGACTGGTCAATGCTGAAAATTTCAGGGAGCTTGGTAATGGAATATGCCTTTATAAAAATAGACAATTATGAATTTAAGTTCTGTTCTGAAGTAAAAGGGAATATGAAAAGAAGTAAAACTGAAGTATTTATTAATCTCCTTACTGCAAGTTTCAGCTAGGTTGCTGAGTCTATTGACCTGAAGTCACAAATCCTATCATGTAGTCTTTTTTGAACACCTACTGTTTTAGTTATGATAACCATTTCTACTCTACTCTTTGTGCCTTCAGACTCAGTAGTGGTAAGGAAGTTGTAGTGATACTTGTCGTAGAGATCTCTAGGGCCTTTTTAAACTGGAATAATGAGCCCAAAGGAACATACATGGTGTGGTTTCTATCTATGGCTAGTCTTGGCACAGTGTACTATATACTTCACTGGTTTCCCTAAACCTGAGCTCTCTTCAAATCACCCAATTTGAATGTGCCATCTATCTCCCAGGATCCTGACTGGTACAAGACAACTAAAATAAAATGGTAGCATCAGTAGATTAGTTTCAACATGGT
The DNA here is from genome assembly GCF_018345385.1 of Vulpes lagopus. Lineage (NCBI taxonomy): Eukaryota > Metazoa > Chordata > Mammalia > Carnivora > Canidae > Vulpes > Vulpes lagopus. The sequence goes on from NC_054827.1 coordinate 137,810,067, forward strand.
CAGATTATTGATAGATTCAGGAGCAAATGAATTTGGTACTACTTCAGAATTTTAAGTATGAAGAAGAGCAAAAAAGGCATAAGAAAGGGGACCGGTGATAACTGAATTGGGGGTGGCTTATTCTAGATGACATGGAAAAGGAGTATCTTTCTGAATGACATATGGGAAGAATGCTACATTCTGAGGAGGAATGAGCTGCTGTAAGATCTGGGCCTAAAGTATTCCAGCTTTCCCACCATTCCAAAGGGAATGAAGAAGGGCTCACAAATAATTAATAACCTGGTAATTTAATATCAGGAGATGAAAGATCAGACAGACAGAAGTTTAATGAGGGAGATAAGTAGGAGATAAGGTGAGAGGCTTATAAAGAAGCACATCGAGCAGATTCATGTTGGCCATAAGAAAGAGTTTGGAATTCTAGGAGTAATGGGAAACTATTAGAGTTTTTAATTATGGAAGGATGTGCTCTAATCAGCATTTTAATAGCTGGCTGCTATTGGATTGAGAGAGGGAAAGACCGAAATTCATAGGTGAGCTAGGATGTTACTTCTGTAGTACAAGTGAGAGATGATGATAGAAATAGGATACTAGTGATAGAATAAGGACTTTAACAATTATTTTGACAGTAGAGCCACAGGACTTTTTGATGACAATATGTGGAAAGGATAGGAAATAAAGGCTTGAACACCTAAACATGTGACAGTGTGATTTATAGAACAGGAAATATTAGGGGGGGGGAGATTTGTTGAAAGAAAAAGAAGTTATAGTTAGGAGTTATATCTTGGTTGTGTTTATTTTTATAAAATCCTATTAGAATAGGTAGAAGAGGTCAATGACATCTTTGTTACATCTGAAAGAATTTCTTAGCATGGGGATTAGAAGGAATTCAAGAAGAAATCTATTTAGATTCTAATAAATACTAGTGGTTGCAATTAAGCGAAACTCTGCATCCTTCTAACAATTTTAGCAACTATACCACATGTGTTGTTTAGCGTACGCTATCCTGGTTTAAGAAAGTGCTAGAAAAGACACTAGAGAAAGCAGCACTGTAGTTTCCTTCTAACAAGGGATGGGTGTAAGACAAAAAACACAGCTAATGTGTAACTGCCACAGCAAACAAGGGAAAGAGGTTTTCAGCTCAGAGACAAATTTTCTGATGTGGATGCCTCTGTTTCTAGCCTCCTTCTAGTAAACCCTCAAGCTTCCAGTTTGCAGGACTACAGAATACAACTGTAGGAAACTTTCTGATCAGCTTTTCTTTGGGCCTTAAAGATTCTGAATCCTATTATCAATTCTAATCCATTATTTTGCCTGTTTTCATTTAGAATCCTTTCCCTACTAATGCCAAGGGTTTTCTCAGTGTCTTCAATACTGTTTTTTGCCCCCTTAGGTTTCAGATAACTCTTGTATTCAGCCTTGATCTCACCTGCACCTTTAGACTACGTCTACCAGCCAGAGACCAGTCTAGTCACTGGTATATGCAGCTTCAGAACAAGCACCCTTATAGGAAGGGGTAGGTTATAATACAGCTGCCGGCTCTAACCTTCTGTGATTCTGTGATCTGAGCTACTGCCTCTAGCATGCTATGTATTATAACTAAGCTTTGTGCTATTCTGTTGTTTTTCCCTCCTACCAATGAAGTTCACATATCTTTCTGGCAAAGAAAAAGTTTATTTTAAAATTCACACACACACACACACACACACACACACACACACACACACTGAACAAATCAAATAAAATCCACACACTAAAACTCTGTTTACTGTAGAGAGAGTTACAATTTCAGCCTCAATTGAAATATAACTTTATATATGTGAGAATTTTGAGCTTGGTGATATGTTCCTATTAATTACAGGCAGTGACAAGACCCCAATTTGTTTTGCTCCAAAGTTAGAATTCTGAACTAAACAATGTTCATATTTCAAAGTGAGAATCAGATTAATATTTGCTTTATTCAACCTCTGGTGCCAGGATCTCTTTTCTTTTTCACATGAAATATAAAAGTGAATCTCAAAAGACTGATCTCCACAACCACTTATACAGTGAATGTGTGACCACAGACACAATCCCAAAGGTCATTAATCAGTCACAGCTTAGCATTTTATCAACATCAGTACAAATTTCTAAGTACCTGAATCTTATGCTGCCATTTGCCAGGATTAATAGATCACAATGTTCCTACTCCTAATACTCCAAAGGGATGTAGAAAATAGGAAAGTAGATTTTCAAGGAAGAAAAAGGAAAAGGAAAAGGGAAAAAAGAAATTACACAGAGTTAAAATAAGTGAGTGAAATAAAACAAGAAAAGGATAAAGTAAAAAAAAAAGAAAATGAGAGCTCCTTGAGTCTTAAGGGAAAAGTGCATAGATTCTCTTCCACACTGAAATTGAATTCCATGACTTCTCCACACTGAATGTTGTCTTTCTTTCCCAATCCTCACATAAAGTATTTCAGGATGACAAATTGTGCCTTTGAGTAACATTTTAAACAGGTGTATGACTTTCAGATATAGCCAAGGTTGATTCTAGGAAATATTGTGATGTGAGAGAAATGTGCTGGAGCCACACTTTTGCCTCTGAGCACTTCCCCTGTGTCCCTGTACATTTTCATTTCTCCCTGACCTGTAGCCCTCACAGTCATCCTCCTGCCTCAAGCTCAAGACACAAGTCACTTAATACCCTCAAGCAGGGACACATGGAGAGTCCATAAAATTAAATATAAAATATGAAAGCATATATGTGACAGCCGTGGAGAGGTGGCCTTCAGATCTGCTGTGCAGATACTACTTTACTGAAGCCTCTAGCTGTTGCACCTTTGGACTCAGCACTGCATTTCTATTGAGGTTATGCTGCCACCAGGCTTTTCTGTGTCAATGACTAAGCACAACATGGATACTTAAGCAGACTCATTACAGGGAGATATAGAAGCTTTCCAAAAGGAGATTGTGGATCAAAGACTCCTTTCTTATTTGGCCAGAATTTTGTTGGAACCATGTCACATGCAAGAATCTTTTTCCAGAACCCTCTTCCCCTCTTTCTTTCCTTCCACAGGTCTCAGATCCATTCTATGGTATAAATTCTCTATTCTTCATTTCTTGCTCTCTTCTAGAGTATATCTAGTTCTATTTCAGTTAGTTCTATTTATATTTCAGTTCTTTTTTTTTTTTTTTTTTTTTTTTTTTTTTTTTTTTAACTTTTATTGGTGTTTAATTTACCAACATACAGAAAAACACCCAGTGCTCATCCCGTCAAGTGTCCACCTCAGTGCCCGTCACCCATTCCCCTCCAACACCCTATATTTCAGTTCTATTTCAGTTTTTACCACTTAGTGGTCCTGATGCAAATGGTACTATTTGAGAAAAAAAAAAGATAGAATGAAGATTTTGGACTTGGTCATTCATTCCCTAGAAGAAAAGGATGTAATCCTGAATCATAAGAGGGAAACCAATAGAACACGATGTAAGATAGCATCCTAACTCCTATAGATTTCTCCTGTAGCTACCTGGGGGAATGGTGGAAGTGCACTGATTCAGGTATTTTAAATAATTGTTTCATGATAAGGGTGACAAGGTCTAACAAAAAGGCAAAATTGGCTAGTTATTGCTAACTTGAATTAACTCACTGAAGAGGGATAATGAGGCATGGTTAATAAGCAATTAAAGGCTGTGAGAGCAGAAACTTCTGAGTATCAGAATGAGCACCTGATAGAATCACAGATATCCAGAAGCACTTTAATGCTGGTTCAAAGCAGATCTTTTATGTTAACGTCAGGGTCCTAGTTGGGCCCCTACCGCATAGGATGGGGACATATGTAATGGGACATCTCTGGATATTGGATTTGCAGATTCCCTCAGGCCCTCAGAACTTGCAGAATTAAGGCTTAACAGCAGCCTGTGATGAAGAGGCCTCTTTATCCTATCACTAGGAACCCTCAGAAGCTGCACTTACTGAAATTAGTGTTAATTCCAGTGTAGCCTGGCTAAGGAAATGATAAGGGAGGAAAAAGATTATAAATAAATGGGAAAGTAAGAGTTATTCAACACATACTGACAGAGGGCAAGGCGGTCATCCTGGGATTGAGTTTTTAGTGTGTGATCAACGAGACCAGAATGCAAAACTGGATAAATAAGAATTAGTTGACTGGGAGTACTTTATCAAAGCAGAGACTTCAGATAAGGGTGCAAACTCACCAGCAGGGGTCAATTAGAGGTTGAGTGAAGTGGAGTTGTCCAAGGTGTCCTGCAGACTAGAAAAGTAGAAATAAAGAGGTTAAAGGAATTGGTCATGGGGCAGCTGAGTGGCTCAGTTGGTTGAGTATCCAACTCTTGATTTTGGCTCAGGTCATGATCTCAGTATCCTGAGATCAATTCTGGCAACAGACTCCACACTAACTATGGAGCTTGCTTGAGATTCTTTCTGTCCTTCTCTTTCTGCCCCATCCCTACTTGCATTCTCTCTCTCTCTCTCTCTCTCAAAAGAAAGAAAAAAAGAAGGAAGTGACCATGTTGAAATGGTACACAATGTAAGGCCAGATAAGCAACCAGATGATTATGTTTTACAGGGTAGGCCAAATGGGCCTTCACTAGGGCCATCTGCAATGCACTTGTAGGAAGGACACTGAGATCACTAAGGGTTTCAGTGATGATTACCCTCTGTAGGTCCAGTATGAAGGTAAGAGACAATCACAAAATGCAGCTCATTAATATCCATTGCAAGGGATAGGTCTTGAATGAACAGAGGCCAGGTGACAACACTTAATCTCCAGGAAATGGAAGATTATACTTAGTTCAATGACCAGTCAAATTGGAGGAAAAATAAAAAGACATGACTCATGAGGGGTCTTAGTGATGTTAATAGTGTATGTTATGCCTTAAGACAAGATAGGTTGGCAGTCAACAGGGGTGCTACTTAACATATGAAATTAAAATAAAATTGAGATTGAAGTAACAGGAGGCTGAGGCAATTTCCCCAATAAAATAGCTACAGTCCTTTGCTCAGTACTTGAATCTGATCTAATTTTTTTTATTTTTTAAGATTTTATTTATTTATTCATGAGAGACACAGAGAGGGAGAAAGAGGGAGAGAGAGAGAGCATGAGCAGAGACACAGGCAGAGGGAGAAGCAGGCTCCATGCAGGGAGCCTGACATGGGACTTGATCCGGGGACCCCAGGATCACACCCTGGGCCAAAGGCAGGAGTTAAACCACTGAGCCACCCGGGAATCCCTGATCTAATTTTTTAATCTGGAACCCAATGACTGAAGAAGTGGTTGCTTTCCTAAAAGTAAGGGATGTAACACAGCAATAATTATACACAGAAAGGAGCTTCACCCATGTGCCAAGTAATATTGAACATTGAGGGAAGGGAAATACCCAGACATTTTAAGGACAAAGTATACAGCATCAGGGTTGTCATTAATAACCTGAAACTGACAATTCAAAGTGACTCCTGTTGCAATGTTGACTAAGAAGGGCCAGATTGTTTTTTTTTTCTTTATTTAAATTCAATTTTCCAACATATAGTACAATACCCAGTGCTCATCACATTACATGCCCTCCTAGTGCTCATCACATCATGTGCCATCCTTAATGCTCATCATCCAGTTACCCCATTCTCTCATACACCTCCCCTTCAGCAACCCTAAGTTTGTTTCCAGAGTTAAGAGTGTCTCATGGGTTGTCTTCCTCTCTATTTTTTCTCCACTGATTTTCCCCCTTCCCTATGGTTCCTTGCACTATTTCTTATATTCCACATATGAGTGAAACCACATGATAATTATCTCTCTCTGGGATCCCTGGGTGGCGCAGCGGCTTAGCGCCTGCCTTTGGCTCAGGGCGTGATCCTGGAGACCCGGGATCGAATCCCAGGGAGCCTGCTTCTCCCTCTGCCTGTGTCTCTGCCTCTCTCTCTCTCTCTCTGTGACTATCATAAATTAAAAAAAAAAAAATTATCTCTCTCTGATTGTCTTTCAGTCAGTATAATAAACTCCAGTTCCATCCATGTCAATGTAAATGGTAGGTATTCATCCTTTCTGATGTCTGAGTAATAAGCAAATAATCACATCTTCTCTATGCATTCATCTGTCAAAGGAAAGGACATCTCGGATCCTTCCACAGTTTGGCTATTGTAGACATTGTTGCTATGAAAGATGTCCCATCTTTCATAGCAACATCTTTTCGCTACATCTGTACCTTTGGGGTAAATACCCAGTAATGCAATTGCTGGGTTGTAGGGTAACTCTATATTTAACTTCTTGAAGAACCTCCACACTGTTTTCCAAAGTGGCTATACCAGCTTGCATTCCCACCAACAGTGCAAGAGACTTCCCCTTTCTCCACATCCTCACCAACATTTGTTGTTTCCTGCTTGTTAATTTTAACCATTCTTACCAGTGTAAAGTGGTATCTCATTGTGGCTTTGATTTGTATTTCCTGGATAGCAAGTGATGTGGAGTATTTTTTCATGTGCTTGTTGGCCATGTGTAGGTCTTCTTTGGAGAAATGTCTGTCCATGTCTTCTGCTTATTTATTGACTGCATTGTTTGTTTCTTGGGTGTTGAGTTTGATAAGTTCTTTATAGATCTTAGATACTTGCCATTAATCTGATGTCATTTGCAAATATCTTTCCCCATTCTGCACATTGCCTTTTAGTTTTGTTGACTGTTTTCTTAGCTGTGCAGGCATCTCAATAGTTCATTTCTTCTTTTGCTTCCCTTGCCTTTAGAGACGTGTCTTGCAAGAAATTGCTGCAGCTGATGTAAAAAAGGTTGCTGCCTGTGTTCCCCTCTAGGATTTTGACGTTTTCCTACCTCACATTTAGGTCTTTCATCCACTTTGAGTTTATCTTTGTGTATGTATAAGAGAATGGTCCAATATCATTCTTTTGAATGTGGATGTCCAATTTTCCCAGCACCATCTATTGAAGAGACTGTCTTTTTTCTAGTGGATATTCTTTCCTGTTTTGTTGAAGATGAGTTGACTATAGAGTTGAGGGTCCATTACTGGGTTCTCTATTCTGTTCCATTGATCTTTGTGTCTGTTTTGTGCCATGCTGTCCTGATGATCACAGCTTGAAGTCAGGCATTGTAATGCTTCCAGCTTCGGTTTTCTTCTTCAACACTCCTCTGGCCATTTGGGATCTTTTTTGGTTCTATACAAATTTTAGGATTATTCATTCCAACTCTATGAAAAAGGTCCATGGTATTTTGATAGAGATTGCATTGAATGTGTAAATTGCCCTGAGTAGCATAGACATTTTCATAATATTTATTCTTCCAATCCATGTGCATGAAATGTTTTTCCATCTCTTTGTGTCTTCCTCAATTTCTTTCATAAGCATTCTGCAGTTTTTAGAGTATAGATCCTTTTTGGTCAGGTTTATTCTTAGGCATCTTATGGTTTTCAGTGCAATTGTAAATGAGATCAATTGCTTGATTTCTCTTTCTTCAGTCTCATTGTTAATGTGTAGAAATGCGACTGATTTTTATGCACTGATTTTGTATCCTGTCACGTTGTTGAATTGTTGTATGAGTTCTAGCAATTTTGGGGGGGAGTCTTTTGGGTTCTCCACATACAGTGTCATGTCATCTGCAAAGAGTGAGATTTTGACTTCTTTGCCAATTTGAATGCTTTTTATTTCTTTTGGTACCTGATTGCTGAGGCTAGGACTTCCAGTACTGTGTTGAACAACAGTGGTGAGTGGATATCCCTGTCATATTTCTGACCTTAGGGGAAAAGCTCTCAGTTTTTCATTATTTGCTATGGGCTTTTCGTAGATGACTTTTATGATATTGAAGTATGTTCCTTCTATCCCTATACTTTGAAGAGTTTTAATTAAGAAAATATGCCTCATTTTGTCAAATACTCTTTGTTCAATTGACAGGATCATATAGTTCTTGTCTTTTCTTTCATTAATGTGATCTAATAAAATTGATTGATTTGTGAATGTTGAACTACCCTTGCATTGCAGGAATAAATCCCACTTGGTCATGTTAAAAATCCTTTTAATGTATCATTGGATCCTATTATCTATTATCTTGGTGTGTATTTTGACATCCATGTGCATCAGGGATTTTGGTTTGTAATTCTCCTTTTTGATGGGGGTCTTTTTCTGGTTTTGGGATCAAGGAAATGCTGGACTCATAGAACAAGCTTAGAAGTTTTCCTTCCATTTCCACAGCCTTTTAAACAGTTTCAGTAGAATAGGTATTATTTCTTCTTTAAAAGTTTGGTGGAATTCCCCAAAAAATGCATCTGGACCTGGACTCTTGTGTCTTGGAAGGTTTTTGATGACTACTTCAATTTCCATGCTGGTTATGTGTCTGTTCAGGTTTTCTATTTCTTCCTGCTTTGGTGTTGGTACTTCATAAGTTTTCAGGAATGCATCCATTTCTTCCAGATTGCCTAATTTGTTTGCATGTAATTGCTCATACTATGTTCTTAAAATTGTATTTCCTTGTTGTTGATTGTGATCTGTCCTCTTTCATTCATGATTTTATTAGTTCGGCCATTTTTTCTTTTCTTTTTAATAAGTCTGGCTAAGGATTTAAGTACCTTATTAATTCTTTAAAAGAGCCAGCTTCCAGTTTCATTGATCTCTTCTACTATTCTTCTGATTTCTAGTTCATTGAGTTTTGCTCTAAACTTAATTATTTTACTTCTGCTGCTTGATTTAGGCTTCTTTGCTGTTCTCTGTCCATGTCCTTTAGGTATAAGACTAGTTAGTATATTTGAGATTTTTCTAATTTTTTGAGAGAGGCTTGTATTGAAATGTACTTCCCTCTTGGGACCACCTTGCTGTATCCCAACCATTTCGAACAGTTGTGCTTTAATTTTCTTTAGTTTGTATAAATCTTTTTAATTCTTCCCTAGTTCCCTAGTTAACCCATTCATTCTCTAGTAGGATGCTCTTAGCCTCCAAGTGTTTGAGTTCCTTTCAAATTTCTTCCTGTTGTTGAGTTCAAGTTTCAAAGCACTGTGGTCTGAAAGTATGCAGGGAATAATTCCAATATTTTTGTACCAATTGAGACCTAATATGTGACCCATTAGGTACATTCTGAAGAAAGTTCCATGTGCAGTTGAGAAGAATGTGTATTCTGTTGCATTAGAATGGAATGTTCTGTATATATCTGTGAAGTCCATCTGGTCTAGTGTATCATTCAAAGCCCTTGTTTCTTGGGTGATCTTCTGCATACATGAACCTTCCCTTGCTGTGAGTGGAGTGTTGAAATCTCCTACTATTAATATATTATCTATGTGCTTCTTTACTTTGGTTATTAATTGATATAATTGGTTGCTCCCACATTAGAATCATAAATATTTACAATTGTTAGATCTTCTTGTTGGATAGACCCTTTAAGTATGACATAGTGTCCCTCTTCATCTCTTACTACAGTCTTTGGTTTACAGTCTAATTTATCTGATATGAAGACTGCTATCCCAGCTTTCTTTTTAGGTCCATTTATATGATAAATTTTTCTCTACCCTCTCATTTTAAGTCTGAAGGTGTCCTTATATCTAAAATGAGTCTCTCCCTCTTTTTTTTTAAGATTTTACTTATTTATTCATGAGACACATATATAGAGAGAGGCAGACATAGGCAGAGGGAGAAGCAGGGTCCCCAAGGGTAGCCCAATGTGGGACTCAATGTGGGACTCGATCCCAGGACTCCAGGATCACACCCTGAGCCAAAGCCAGATGCTCAACCACTGAGCCACCCAGACATCCCTAAAATGAATCTCTTATAGACAGTATATGGATAGGTCTTTTTTTTTTATCCAAACTGAAAGTATATGGATAGGTACTTTCTTTTTATCCAAAACTTTATGACTTTTGACCGGAGTATTTAGCTCATTCACATTCAGAGTAACTATTGAAAGATATGAGTTTAGTGTCATCGTATTGCATGTCCAGTCCCAGTTTCTGCAGACTATCTCTGTTTCTTTGAGTTTCCTCTTCACTTATAGGATCTCCTTAATATTTCTGGTATATCTTGCAGAGCTGGTTTGGTGGCCATATACTCTTTCTGTGTACTGGAAGCTCTTTAGCTCTCCTCCATTCTGAATGACAGCCTTGCTGGATAAAGTATTCCTGATTGTATATTTTTCTCATTTAGTACCCTGAATATATCATACCAGCCCTTTCTGGCCTTCCAGGTGTCTATCAAGAGGTCTGCTATTAATCTAATATTTTTCTCTCTGTATGTTAGGAATCTCTTGTCTCATGCTGTTTCAGGATTTTCTCTTTATCTCAGATATTTGCAAGCTTAATTATTACATGTTAGGAAGCTGATATATTTTTATTGATTTGGGGAAATGTCCTCTAACTCTTGGATATGAATCTGTCTCCTTCCCCAGTTTAGAGTAGTTCTCAGCTATGATTTGCTCCAATATACTCTCTCTCTCTCTCTCTCTCTCTCTCTTTCTCTCTCCAGGAACTACGATATTATGGATTTTTTTTTCAAACTATTACTTATCTCTTAGGGGTTCTTGTCATGGGCTCTTAGTTTTTCATTTCTCTTTTCCTCAGCTTCCTTCCTTCCCATCAACGTGTCTTCTATGTCACTTATTCTCTCCTTTGTCCCATTTACCCTAGCTGTTAGAGCATTCAGTTTAGACTGCATCTCAGTTACAGTATTTTTAATTTCAGCCTAAGTAGATCTCATTTCTGCACTAAGAGATTCTCTAGTGTCTTTTATGCTTTTTTCAAGCTCAACTAATAACTTTATAATTGGTATCCTGAACTCCATCTCTGACATCTTACTCAAGTCCACATCCATTAGATCAGTGGAAGAGTATTACTTCTGGTTCTTTCTTTTGTTATGAATTCTTCCTTCTAGTCATTTTGTCCAGTGAAGAATGGCTGTAGGAGTTGGCAGAATCAAAAATATCAACTACAACCCAAGAAAAATAGACACTAGATAATTCTGAAGAAGTCAGGAATGAGAAAATAAAAGAAAAAAGATGTAGACAAAAAAAAAGTAAAAAAAGAGAGGGAAAAAAGAGAGAGAAGAGAGAGAGACAGAAATAGAGGGGAAAGAACAAGGAAGGAGAGAGAATATAATCTCACAGAGTGAATGAAACAGGGTTATCCACTTGGTCCTGAGGATATTTTGGTCTATTAAAAAAAGGTACTAAATTCCAAAATTATTAAAAAATCAATATATATATATACAAAAAATGAATACATTGAAAAGAAGACAAAAATGAAGAATTTATCTACAACATGTACTTGTAAAATATGAAAGTTAAAAAAAGATCAGTTATGTGACCTAAGTCAAGGTCACTCATGCCTAGGATCTTTTTTTTCTTTTTTTAAGATTTTATTTATTTATTTATGAGAGATACAGAGAGAGAAGCAGAGACACAGGCAGAGGGAGAAGCAGGGTCCCTGAGGGAAGCCCAGTATCAGACTTAAAAATACAGATTTAAAAAAATAAGAAACTAGTTGAAATGATTGCCTGCCTATGTGCACACCTGTCCCACCCCCTGGAGGAAGCAGAGGATCACCCCACTTATGTCTGTTGCAGGGCCCTGGCACAGAGAGCATTCATCTGGTCGAATGTACACTTACCTCACCTCTCCCACAGCAGGGTGAAGGGTTGCTGTGTTCCAGTCCTTTGCAGGGACCCAGCATGGGGAGCAGTCACCTGATACAACTGTGATCCTCAGTTTATGGCAAAACAAGCTGAGCCTTCTCCCAGGCTCACTGACCTAAACCGTTTCTCTACTCCAATGCCTGGGAACTCTGCTGGCTCAGCTTCCTCTATTCTTTTTGTGCCTCCAGGAATATTGAGACACCACTGTCCCACCTGGGATTCTTCCCCATTTCACCACTGAGCATGTGTCAGGCAAGGAATACTCTTACAGGAGCAGATTTCTAAAGGTCCTGATTTTGACCCCCAGGGCTGCATCACTTTCCTGAGGCCTGCTTATGAAGGCTCCCACCCCTGATCTTTATTTTCTGATATATTCTCTGCATTTCTCTTCTCTGTACTCCTACCTTGCAAAAAATGCTCACCTTTTTATTTGTAGAGGTTCCCCACATTATTTCCTTATATTTCAGGTTGAATTGATAGGGTTCAGGTTGATTTAATAGTTATATAGCTAAATTAAGAGGATCAGATTGATTGAGGATGCCTACTCTTCTTCCATCTTGGCTCCTCTCTAAATTATTAAGTGGATTTCTGACTAAAGTCTGGTTCATAGTGGACTCTCTGGTCTTTCAGGCCCACCCAGTGGTCCCAAAATATATAATGAAATTGAGGTGCTGAGAAAGTGAGTAAGGTGAGCATTTACTCCTTGGAATGTGGAATAAGTTAACAAAGTGAGAAAGACCAAGTAGAAACCTCTGAAGCATGATGCCTCCTTCTACCCAAGACAAAAAGTAAAAAACTTTATTTTATCCTATGTATGATGGCAATGATTAGTGCCACCATTAAAATTTTAGTAAGTGCAGGGGTGAGTCAATCATATTTTGACTTTTTTTTTTTTTTTAACCAGTCAGCCTCCAGAAAAATGCAGATGACTCCTGAAGAACTGTAGACTATCACAGGCACAGTCATGCAGTAAGCGATCATCACAGCTATGGTGCCAGATATTTCACATATTATTCAGCAATTTATTGAGGAGTACTCTCTTCTCCATTACAATCAATCAAGAGGGTAAGGAACCATTTACATTTATATGGGAGTGAACAAGAGTATCCATTTCTGATTTTCCTTCAAGTCCTGTTAATTCCAACGGTGGGTGTCATAGTATAACCTAGAGATATCTGAACCACTTGAACAAACCATCAATCTCCTGCTACATGATCCTCTCTTAGTGAATGTGTCTTGAGAATTCTGAACTAAAACTAAGGCACTATATAAAGTATTTTTGTTGGAGAGGGTCATTTTTTGCCATGACTTAAAAAATTACTTTATCAAAATATTCTATTATTCAAAAATGGTCTGTTTGCTGGCCAAAATCAGGTGTTGTCCAAAGATTTTGTTCATAGATCAAGTCTTCAGTTAAAAGATAAATAACTTTCAGAAGTGTTCTATAGTTTTTAGGGTATAGATCTTTTACCTCTTTGGTTAGGTTTATTCCTAGGTATCTTATGCTTTTGGGTGTAATTGTAAATGGGATATGTGGTCTATGTATACAATGGAATATTACTCAGCAATTAGAAATGACAAATACCCACCATTTGCTTCAACGTGGATGGAACTGGAGGGTATTATGCTGAGTGAAGTAAGTCAATCGGAGAAGGACAAACAGTGTATGTTCTCATTCATTTGGGGAATATGAATAATAGTGAAAGGGAATATAAAGGAAGGGAAAAGAAATGTTGGGAAATATCAGGAAGGGAGACAGAACATAAAGACTCCTAACTCGGGGAAATGAACTAGGGGTGGTGGGAAGGGGAGGAGGGCGGGTGTTGGAGGGGAATGGGTGACGGGCACTGAGGTGGACACTTGACGGGATGAGCACTGGGTGTTTTTCTGTATGTTGGTAAATTGAACACCAATAAAAGTTAATTAAAAAAAAAAAAGATAAATAACTAAGTAAGAAGGAAACCATAGATAAACAGTTTAGAGACAAAATATAAAGTAGTAGTCAACATGTTGCTAACATTTATATCATCCACACTATAAATATATCACACCATGATGTCTGCGAAATCGAATATATCTCACTAATTTTCTTAATTGTACCATGATTGTCTGTTGCAGCTTATACAGTTAGGTTAAATTGTTAGGGAGCATATTACATATCAAGTGAAATTTATGAGAAGCATTTAGGAAGTGTCACTGATCAGGAAATTGGACAGATTGGACTGTATATATGTGTGTGTCTATCTTTCAATATGTCCTTATGCTTTGGTGACTAACAATATAAAGGAGTTTTATTTCAAAAGTAACATAAATTATGTTTTACTGTTTTTGGAAAGCATAGGTCTAAAGTGCTATAATGTAAAATATGCTTACAACTGAAATATTCAATAAAAATAGTGAATACTTATTAAAGTTTTTGTTACTATTATGAGTGCTATTCTCAGTACTCTATATATATATTGATAAATTTACTCTTCATAAAAATCTTGAGGTAAAAACAATTATTGTAATAGAGTCCTGGCAAAAGATGCAATACTCAAAACTGAATAATTGATAGCATATACATCAAAGGGAGGGGCATTTAAAAGTCCATGGGTATAGTAAAAATATAAGAGGTGGTTCTACATCTTGGAAATTCATGACAGTGGTTTAAAAATTTGGAAAATGCCTGATAGCTGCAATTGATAAAGAGATATCTTAGATATCAAGAGTAAGTGAAAAGAAATGATTCCTGTGTTTTCCTTATGCACTTAGAGGGATGCATATCTGATTACTTGAAGTAAGTAACATGGGGCAATAATCAGATTAAGAACATTTTAGTTTGAGGCAAGAGAGAGAGGAGAGATTAACAGTCAGTTGCATGTGAGGTTTGGAATTCATAGATTTCTAGGTCAGAGATATACTTTGGGGAGCTAACCTGCACTTTAAAAAATGGGGTAAAAGTTGAAGGTTTGCTCATGCACTCCATGCTATCCTAAAGCAAAATAAGAAATATTTTAAGATTTAAAAAGGGCATTTCAACTAATCATTGAGATTGACTTTAAAAATATTATACAATGTAATCTGAATTCATGTCAGGGCTTATATTTTTTGAAACTATAAATTGAAATTTATGGAAATATTTAGGGATATAGTTATGATGCCTAGCTTTTTTAAAAACAAATGTAATATATAGATTTTTTTCTTTCTTTCTTTCTTTCTTTCTTTCTTTCTTTCTTTCTTTCTTTCTTTCTTTTTTTTTAAAAGATTTTATTTATTTATTCATGAGAGACACACAGAGAGAGAGAGATGCAAAGACACAGGCAGAAGGAGAAGCAGACTTCATGCAGGGAGCCTGAGGCGGGACTCCAGGATCATGCCCTGGGCCGAAGGCAGGCGCTAAACCGCTGAGCCACCCAGGGATCCCTAGATTTTTTCTTTAATATTATTATTAAGATTTAGCAATACACAATATAAAATTTGACACATTGGTGGAAATTATGTTTCTTAAAGTTACAGAAATTATAAGAGTTTTTGAGAAATCATTAGGCTATAAAGAAATAAATATTCCAACTCTTAAATATATAAAATATAAATGTATCACTTTGGTTTCATGATTTTTCCCCCACTATTTTCAATCACTTTTTTTGTTTAGATTGAGATAAATTGGGTCTATTTCTTTAAAGAATAGATAAATTTTTTCTCTGCTAGTGGTTATTTATGTAGTCCTTCAGGAACTCTTAATTCAGCATAAGTACAAGTTGTTCAGATATATATCCAATGTGATAAAGAAATTGACAATGAAATTGTCACCGAGATGTTCCATGATTGATGATCCTTCTTAACATAAGATATCATTATCAATTCAGGGTCACCCAAAAGGAAATCACAGAACTGTCAAAAGCTTCACACTACTACTTTTCTCAAAAGAGACATTGCCTAAGTTTTGTGTAGTTAATAAGTTTTCTGTTTTGTTGGAAAAATAAAATAAAACCTACATAATAAAAAGATTTTTTTAAAAATAACTAAACTCACTGATAACTCCTAAGGTAGAAATATCTTTCACTTTTCTTTCTACATTTAAACTGAAAACTCAATGGAATTGTTTTTATTATTACACTTTAATTTATAGGGACTATATTAGACTTGAACATTTGATAATAAAATAATGCCTATTATGTGGCATAGGCACTTTCTAAAAAAACAAAGTCTCTCTTTCTACTGCTGTAAATATGTGCATGCATGTATTAGAGTCGATATTTTTTAAATCTGCACTTTTCACTTGTATGTGGAACCTAAAAAACAACAACAAATGAGGAAGCAAACAAAAAGCAGAATGAGATATATAAATACAGAGAGCAAATTGATGGTTGCCAATGGAGAGGGGGATAGAAGGATGGGTAAAATGGGTGAGGAGGAGTAGAAGTTACAGGCGGCTTCCAGTTATGGAATGAATAAGTAATGGTAATAAAAGGTTCACAGTAGGGAATATGCTCAATGATATTGTAATAGCATTATACGGTAACATAAGAAAGCTACACTTGTGGTGAGCATAGCATAATGCATAGAGATGTTAAATCATCATGTTATACACCTGAAACTAATATAACATTGTGTGCCAACTATACTCAATTTAAAAAAGCATAAAAGAGCATTTAAAAAAGTAAAATTATTAATTCAGTGGACTTTCAGAATGACATTCATATAAATATATGCAAATTTGTATATATACACATTACGTATACATATTAGCTTAGGGTTAGAAATAAACTGATTTATTAATTCAAAATATAACACATGGGATATTTGTGCATATCCATGTTGAATGCAAATTGTTTTAATCCTATTATGTCAAGATGCAGATTTCCTCTGGCTTTAATTATTTTTGGCCAAGAGAAATAATGTGTGTGTGTGTGTGTGTGTGTGTGTGTGTGTGTGTGAAAGAGAGATTTCCCAAATAAATTGGAGTTAAATTCATTTGAGGAAGAATTTGAAGGATTTGCAACATAGTATTATCAATTTACCACACAGTGTAAGTTAGATGCTCAAAGAGGCCGTTTTGGGTCATTTATAGCCCTACTATTGATTAAGTTTAAGTGTAGAATAAAATGATTAAAAAAAAAATAAAAACAAAACATGATGCTCAACCCCAGGCATTTTCAAGGAGCTCCTTAAGATTTCTATAAAATAGAATGGTGTCTTGGAATATTATTTTACTTACGAGGCAAGTATGTCTTTCAAAGCAGGTATTTACAAACTTGTTACTGCCTTGAATATTGTTTTAATTCTGAAACAATTGTGTCTATCATCAGCAAGAAGTTACAAAAATGCCCTATTTGTTCTGTTATTAAGGCTGCCACTTGAATGTGCTATATTCTTATCTTAGCGACTTAGGGTTTTTGGACCTTCCTGATTTGTTAACACTCTATTTGAGAAGGTGTTAGTCTTGGAGATACTTTTCATATTACTAGATGTATTAAAGAACCGATGACTTAACAATCAGATTTTTTTGGATGGAGAGCTATCTCAAGGAAAAATCTGTTCATTTGGGTTTAGGCATGATTGCTTATTTTTTTAAAGATTCATGAGAGACACAGAGAGAAAGGGAGAGGCAGAGACACAGGTAGAGGGAGAAGGAGGCTCCATGCAGGGAGCCTGATGTGGGACTCGATCCAGGGACTCCAGGATCATGCCCTGGGCCGAAGGCAGGTGCTAAACTGTTGAGCCACCCAGGGATCCCCATGTTTGCTTATTTTTAACTTAATCAGTAATTTGAGACTATTTTAACTGAATTTTAACAAAATTGGTTTTGATTAAAAATAATCAAGATGTGTTTATTTCTTTCACTCTTTTATTACAATATGAAAAACTAATTTCTGAACAACCATCATATACCAAGAAATTGAGTAAGTACAGGATAGGCAATGCTCTAACAGACTAGGCTTCTGAGTACTTGCAATAGCCTAATTTGCTGAATTACATATATAAGATTCTAAACAAACAAAAGGAATTACTACCCAATGTTGTTACCAATAACCTGAAATGTTTCCAGGGCTTTCATATTATTATCACTGTAAACTCAAAGCTACCTTACTACATTTTGGAAATGAAAGAATATTGTTTATATCATTATCATCTGGAATTTCACTTATAATGTATTTACCTGGATTTTGGATAATATTTCAAAAACACTATGAATAATATGTTTATCTCATTAAAACCTAATGAGGTTCTTCTCAACATTCACATCAGATCTTCACCATCAGTTCTATGCCTGTCTCATTCATGAAAAACAAATGCTAGGAAACATAGAATGGCTCCCCTAAGATTCAACTTCTTTTACCTGTTCCATTCAAAGGATGAAATTGAGTCCTCTTGTCCTAGATCTTAGGTTTTTGAGTTTTTGTTTTGTTTTGTTTGTTTGCTTTTAATGCCACAAAGAGACTACTCTACAAATAGCCATAAAATTTGAAAGCTATTCTTGTTTTCTTAATCATGTTTTATTCAATTATACAGACCAGTACTTCTTAAACCACACTAGAGTTATGCTTATATATCTAGAGGCAACATTATATGAGATTAATATTTTTGAACCATTTATATCCAAGTATATATTTTATGTGATTAAGCTTTTGAAGAAAATATACTTGTATTGCTGAAGGTGAGAAAACATTCAGTGAGTGTACCATACTTCAGCATTTCCTGATGGCATCATCTTCACCCAACCATCAATATTAGTTATCTAAACCCTAGCTTAGCACAGGAGACTTTAAGAGCTTTTATGCATGTAGTAAATGTCCTGCTATACATATACATGTTTGTGGTTTATAGAGTAGTGAATTCTTTTTTTTGGGGGGGGGGGGCTGGAGGGTGGATCTTTCTGCTTGAGGCATGATCTAATGCAGTTATTGAAATTATTATTTTCTCAAGATGCTGTGGAGTGGCCAGTTTTGCTTCTTTCTTTAATTCCAACATGTTTTTTTTTTTATTCAAATAGATATATCCTATTTAATCTATAATAATATCCACTTCTCTCTCTCTCTCTCTCTCTCTCTCTCTTTCTCTCTTATCAGTATGTGGTGCTTCTGAGGAACTATAGGGCGATTGTGGAGTTTTGAAAGCAGATGATGAACTCAAATGGCACTGGGCCCCTAATCTACTTTGCAATATGCTTGAGTAGGTGATCCAATTCTCCCCATTCTGCTCTTCCTTCTCTTTCTCCTTTTCTGTCTTCCTCTCCCTTTCTCCCTCCTCCTTATCTTCCCTGCTCTTCTCTCCCTCCCTCTCTTACAAATTTCAGATCACAGGTTGAGTAAAACTGTGATAATCAGGTAGAGTGGAGTCTGTTGATGTTTTGAAAGGACAAGGAACTCTGATTCTTATAGATTGCCTCTAGCACATTCATCTCTCCTCTCCTACAAACCCTCTTCTTCTTTTGTCAACCTTCTACCTCCTTGTCTCCTTTGTTATACTGTCTCTTTGTATTGGTATATCCTAATCCAAATTAGAAGTCCTCCTAAAAGGGATGCCTAGGTGGCTCAGCATTTGAGCATCTCTCTTCGGCCCAGGGCGAGATCCTGGAGTCCCGGGATTGAGTCCTACATTGGGCTTCCTGCATGGAGCCTGCTTCTCTCTCTCACTGTGTCTCTGCCTCTCTCTCTGTCTCTCATGAATAAATAAGTAAAATCTTAAAAAAAAAATAAAGTTAAAAAAAGTCCTCCAAAAAGAAGGGGATTGAAGAGTTGACCTTCACAGAACATTATTTGTCCTGAGAGACTGCTGCACAAAGTCAGAAAATACGTGAGGTGAATATCTGTCAAGAAAGAAAAAAAAAAAATAAGAGTACCTTTTTATGTTGTGTTTTGGGAATATATTTATCCCTTTATTTACTAAGGCCTTGTTCTGCTCTTATCTCAGAAATCATCCAAATAGTACGTATTAATGCTTTATGCATACCAAGGACAATATAAATTTGGTGAAATTTCAGAGATTGCTGGCAGTTAAGTGCCTTCTTTTTAAATATCAATTGTACTCCAGCCACTTAAAACCAATAGCTATGTATGTTGTTTTTATGGTGCATATAGGGTTTTTTTTTTACATGAAAGTCTTAGACTTCTTTTTATTTTTTTATTTTAATTACTTTTTTAAAAAAGATTTTATTTATTTATTCATAAGAGACAGAGTGAGAGAGAGAGAAAGGCAGAGGCACAGGCAGAGGGAGAAGCAGGCTCCATGCAGGGAGCCTAACGTGGGACTCAATCCCAGGTCTCCAGGATCACGCCCTGGGCTGAAGGCAGCGCTAAACTGCTGAGCCACCCGGGCTGCCCTTAGACCTCTTTTTAAAATAACTCTGAAGAAGCAATATGCATATATTTTTTCACTCATTGGAAATCAATGGAACTTCTTTAAAAAGATTTTATGTATGTATGTATGTATGTATGTTGAGAGAGAGAATCAGGGGAAGGGCAGTGGGTAAAGGGAGAGAGGAAAACTCAAGCAGACTCTGCATGCAACATGGAGCCCAATTCAGGGCTTGATCTGGTTACCTAGGAGATCATGACCTGAGCTGAAACCAAGAGTGGGATGCTTAACTGACTGAGCCACCTAGGTGCCCCTCAGTGAAACTTAAAAAAAAAATTTAAAAGACAGAGAAAAGCAGAGAAGAGAAGAAGATGAGCTGGCAAATACAAAATAGCAATTTAAATAGTGCATACTACGTACCATTGTATCCAATGAGTAGAT
Source organism: Vulpes lagopus (assembly GCF_018345385.1). Classification (NCBI taxonomy): domain Eukaryota; kingdom Metazoa; phylum Chordata; class Mammalia; order Carnivora; family Canidae; genus Vulpes; species Vulpes lagopus. The sequence goes on from NC_054827.1 coordinate 137,830,384, forward strand.
GTCTCCTAATGAATGCGAGATGGTAAAAGTGAACTCACTATTCCTTCTCCAAATTTCAGTACCCAACTGCCACTTGCAAAACTGAATTGAGTAGTCTTTGAAGGTAACATATATTCTTATTTCTTGGCCCTTGAATTCAAGCAAGTTGGTACTTCATTTAGTATTCAACTGGAAAAAATAGTAAGGAAAAATTCACTGTGTTGATTTACTTAAGAACTAATATCCAATCCCCAGTATGATAGCTAACAGATTTCCAAAAGTAATTTTCACTTTATGAGATATTTGTCTCTTGTTGTCTTTAGATATAAACTTACATCAAAATCTAACTCTATTTCTTCCTTGATGCCCCTGAGTTCTGTACTGATTTTGTTGTTTTTGTTTTGTTTTATTCGGACAGTAAATCATCTGAAACAAAGGATGTTTTCTTTCTTAGTTCTACAGAATATAACATTACCATGAACATAATATGTGCTCAATAAAAATGTATGGTTTGATTTCCTTAATGAGTGGATAGTTATCAATGGACTCAAACACTTTGCAATTTGCAAAATTTATTTTATTTTTAATAAAAATAAGTCAGAGATAAAAATGGAAAATCGCCATGAACATCATGGATATACTCAGTAGTATATATTATAACTAATTACGTATAGAAGTACTATAATTAATTTATTGTTAAATGGGGAATAGGTAGGATCCACATTTTCTGATTTTAAAATAGTCTAAGAGCACAGATATTTATAGTGTACAAATCGTATTCCCCTGACTCTGCAACTTGGGTTGTAGAAACATTAACTCCATTGTCTGGATCAAATAAAAAGTGATTTTCTTATCAGTATCTTCCAACCTCTACCTTGTCTCCTTACTCAGCAGCTTGGCTTTCATTTTTGTAGTGATCTTCCTGTATAGAGGGCTCCAAGCTGGGGAGTGGAGCACTGGAAACTGAGGGGGACTCTAAGGACCCCTATGAATGAGGTGAGTATCCTTATAAGAGGCATTCAGAGAGATTCTTTGTCCCTTCTGTCATGTGAGGACACAGTGAAAAGATTACCATCTATGAACTAAGAAGAAGGCCTTCACTAAACACTGTGTCTGTCAGCCTCCAGGTCTATGAAGAATAAAATTCTGTTGCTTATAAACCACCCAGTTCATGGTATTTTGCTATAGTACACCAAATTTTTCTTTTTCTTTTTTTAAGTTTATTTTATTTTATTTTATTTTATTTTATTTTTTAAGTTTATTTTATTTATTCAAATAATCTCTACACCCAATGCAGGGCTCAAACTCACAACCCCGAGATCAAGCATTGCAAGCTCTTCCAGTTGAGCCAGCCAGGCACTCCTTACTAAGTAAGTTTTTTTTTTTTAAGATTTTATTTATTTATTAATGATAGACAAACAGAGAGAGAGAGAGAGAGAGGCAGAGATACAGATGGAGGGAGAAGCTGGCTCCATGCAGGGAGCCTGATGTGGAACTTGATCCCAGGTCTCCAGGATCACGCCCTGGGCTGAAGGCTCTCTTCAGCTGAGCCACCCAGGCTGCCCTATAGTACACCAAACTAAGACAAATCTTAATGTGTTAAACATGTAGCATTTATAAAAGATAGTCCTCCTTTCATATTTACTATGGTATTTATTTCTTACCAGAGATCACTGAGGAATTGCATAGGGTAGGGGCACCTGAGTGGCTCAGTTGATTAAACATCTGCCTTTGGCTTAGGTCAAGCTCTCAGGGTCCTGTGATCAAGCCTTCCATCAGTCTCCCTGCTCAGTGAGGAGTCTGCTTCTCCTTCTCCCTCTGCTGCTCTCCCTGCTTGTATGCTTGCACGCTCTCTCTCACTCTACCAAATAAATATATTTTAAAAATCTAAAAAAAAATTGCATGTGGTAGATTGACATTCAGCATCAATCTGGATATGTCTTAAAAAAAAGACTTTATTTATTTGTTCATGAGAGATACACACACACAGAGGCAGAGCCATAGTCAGAGGGAGAAGCAGGCTCCCTGCGGGGATCCCGATGTGGGATTCCACCCCAGGACCCCGGAACCACAACCTGAGCTGAAGGCAGATGCTCAACCACTGAGCTACCCAGGTGCCCCTGCCATATGTCTTTTCTTGTTCTCTCTATAAAATACACATTGGACCATCCTTTAGTCATAAAACTTCAACTCAGAAGGAGGTAAGTAAAACAAATGAGAAGTTAAAGTAACAAGCACCTAGTAAAGGAACTAGTAACAATAAATAGTATTTTTTTCTTAGCCAAATACTGTTTATTCTGGGCCTTTTAGATAATGCAGAAGTCACAAGGTTTCTAACCGGGGCACAACAGGTAGCTCTGCTGCTGCTTCTGTTTCCCAGCATTCCACAGCTTTACCATATGGTCAAAAGTACACCAGGGCCTTTTAAAGCACATCCTTTAGCTATCCTGCCTGTGGAGGGCTCACCACAGCCCTGTAGTCTACAGATGACTAAAGGGGCCTGCTGTTTCACTTCTTCACATGCCCCCAGCCCAGCAGATTTGCAATGCAGGAAACATTGCTGCAAGCCTAGAGAACTGGCTGCTTTCCAAGTCTTCAAATTTACTCCTCAGGCTGTATCATTTATGGAAATTGATTCTTTTTTATTTATGTCTGGGAGGTGCCAGCAACTCTCTGTGGAATGCCGCCATAGGAACAGCATTAAGAGAGCTAATAAGAGAGGCAGGACACTTGCATATGTATGGAGAAGTACAAGGAAAGGGACAATTTTCTATGCAAATGTCAAACAATCCCTTGGTTTTATTCAATACCTCAGAACTAGTCAGTATCAGACCAGGGTTTACTGATTATAAATGTAGTGCTGTTTCCAATACACTGCAATCTTGTTAGTAAAGATATTTCTGTTAACCATTATCATTACTATTGTTTGAATTAAACCTCCTCCAAACATGAGGTTTAAAAGGCTGTGATTTGCTCACTCAATGACTTCAGATACTCAGTGTACCTGGCTGGCTTAGTTGGTTAAGTGTCTGCCTTCAGCTTGGGTTATGATCTCAGGGTTCTGGGATCCAGCCCTGAGTTGGGCTCCTTGCTTGATGGGGAGCCTACTTCTTCTCCCTCAGCTCCTTCCCCTGCTCATGCTTTCTCTCTCTCTCTCTCTCTCTCTCTCTCTCTCTCTCAAGAAAAAAAAAAAAAAAAGACTTCAGATACTCATATGGGTAAGTAAAATCTTAGGTTCTCACTTCTTGTAAACTCACACAGTCTTGTTCTGGAAAACAGAAAGAGCAAGAGAAATGGTGAGTTTTAGGAGCACCCAGAAAGTCAAAGGTCAAAAGGTCACTCAGAGCTAAATGTTTTTCTCTTTTCTGAAATTGTTTACATTCATCTAACAACAACAACAACAACAAAGAGTTTAGGCAGTTTTTGACATGGAAAAATAAGAGATAACAGAAGAATATTTTTTGCTCTCAACATCTTATAAGCTCAAAAGAAGGAAGATAAATAAATACTGGCAATAAAATTTGGTCACTTCTAAGAGTGAGGTCAGCCCAGAATGCATATAAAATGAGCACGAACCTAGACTAGAGGGAACCAGTAAACATTCTGAAGAAAATGACATCAGATTTCCTTTCCCCTGTCTCCCCTATCAAATAAAACATAAAGTTCTATTAAAATATTCAGCAAGTCCCTTCTTTCTACCGCCACTCCCACATCCTAGTTCAACTCATCATCATTTCTTATCTGAAGTCTGTAATAACTTCCTAATCTGTTTCCTTATATACACTCTTGCGTATTTGTAGTCCAACTGTTCTCAGCAACATTTCAAATTATGTTTTAAAAATTTATGTCTTATCAAGTCACATATTTGCTTAAAAACATATAGAACATTTTCCTCTGATCTTAAAGCAAAGAACAACCATATATTATTTTATTTTTTATCAGGGCTCATAAACCCCTACATAAATAATTGTGCCCTGATTTATATCTCTAGCCTAAATTCATGCTACACTTTCTCTGTTAAATTTCTTTCTGATATTCTGGCCTTCTGTACATTTCTCCAATCCTTAGAGATCTAATTTCATCTTTGAAGTGTTTGGATTGTTCTCTTAACAGTATTTCTTCTAAATCCTTTCCACTTTGATTTTGCTTCTCAATCAAGTTTCATACTAAATACTATTTATTCCTGATTCTTGAATATTTCCAAAGAGCTAAAGCATTTTACTATACATTTTCATGGTATCCTATAATTTTACCTCATTTTAATGGTACTTGTTAATTAAATTTAATAATATACATTTATAAAAACCTGTTTTTTCTTTGTTGTAACACCACCACTTATTTTGCTCCATAAATTTCCAAGGGAAAAATTAGAAAAAAGCTATTTTAATTGGTCTGAAATAAAGGATTAGGGAAAAAAGTGGGATAGAAAATTTATGACCAAAAGTTAAGACACTGAAGTATATACTCTCTAAATATATCTATTTATATATATACTCTTATTATTATTCACAATAAATATTGTTTAATAAATGAATAATCTAAATTCTAAAGAATGAACCAACCTGGTGAATAGGGGAAGAAAGAGTGTTTCAGGAAGAATAAAAAGCTGTGTCAATGTTTCTAAAGTCTATACATATAATCATCTATAGAAAGATTCCAGAAGGCATGTCTGAAGACCAGATGGTAAAACGTAGGCCTGAAGTATTAGTAAGGGACTCATTAATTAAAGACATTTTATTGCATTGTACAAAAAAATGAATTTTAGTTCATAAGGCTTTAATGACAGACTTTATATGTTGGTAGTTTTGTGTTTTAGATAATAAGGTACTAACTGTATTAGAAAGCAGCAACAGTGAGCTGTGGTTGGCACTGGAAATCCAAAAGCAGTGGATAGTAGAGGAAACTAAGAAGTGCAAGATTATCCATGTCCTTCTGAATTGGAATCGCTGACTCATTTATTCTTTTCGAAATGTAATCATTTTACATTGATTCAATCATAAAAGAGTAAGTACAAAAGAAAGATATAAAAAATAAAAAAGCTTCCTTTGACCCTAAATACCCATTATCTACAGTCCTATTTATCTGTTCCAATTAATAATCAATTCTTGAACTATATCCACTTTTTCTTATCTTTCATTCAACCCTGAGATGATTTCAGTATGATTTCTACTCACCGCTAATGAAAATGCAGCAGTAACATCACCTTTATAACAAATCCAATGAACATTTTAATCACATCATATTTTATCATCTAAGGCACTTTCAAATTCTCAGAATCTTCACCATTTTAAATGCAAATGAAAAAAAATTTTGCAAAGTCAATTAATAATGAATCATCAAAGAGAATGCAGCCACCCAAGGAAACAAAGTTTGAAGAAGTTGGGAAAGGTTAGCAGTTTTGGTGTCTACATATGCCAAAAAATAATTGAAAAGAAAATATTTAGCTAATAATATGCCATTGTTTATGTGCTGCCGAAGTGAACACAATAATATGCCATTGTTATCAATGTAAGCTAGTTTCAGGAAACCATTGAAATAGGTAATTGGTAGATAAGCAAGTAAATACATTTATCTTGGAAGCACATATCTAAAAGGAAGGTTGATATGGGTAATAGCTAGATATTAAGAACTAGAATTAGTAAAAGATGGGTGTTTATTATGGCTCTTATTATAATCACTATCACTATATTTTGTCCAATTTAGAAGAGCATAAAAGATAGAAAATGAAGAAATCTCTTGAGGAGATAGAGACAGAGAATAGACACAGTAACAAGCCTTCCATAGGAGAGGAAATTCTGCTTCTACTGAACTCCAAAGAAACATGTCTATAGGTATAGATAGCATCATTAGGCATAGAATGAAGTAATGTGTAGTTTCCTAATATGCTAATTTCCAAGAGAAATTACACATGGATATATGTTCTAAGAGCTGTGTTTATGTTGAATTATAATTAAGAGTGAAAGGTAGAAATAGTTTTTGTGGGGACGGGAAATTTCTTAGGAACATTTGAAAATTTCAAGGCAGTTTCACTACAAAGTGTATTTTTGTGTGTTTTATAAAGTTATTCAGCTTTTTGCGCAAAATGGAGTCATAAGGTAGTGTTGAATTCAAGTTCATGTTTTTCCACAGAGACATAATAAGGGAAAGTATTGCATCCTAGTTTGTCTAGGTTGCTCTAACCAGTAGGTATTATGTCTGATGAGATCCCACTTCCTGGTTTATAGACAACCCTCTGCTTTCAGGGACCTCAGATAGTGCAAGGAGTGAAAAGGTCTCTAAGGTCTTTTTCATAAGGGCACTAATCCAACTAATGATTTAATCACATCCCAAAGGTTCCATCTTCAAATACCATCACATTTGGGGGGGTTAGAGGACATAAACATTGTCTATAGTATACAACTGCAGTGATAAAAATGAGTAAATAGGATGAAGACAGAGAATAAAAGGGACCATTGTTTCAAAGGAAAAATTAGAAAAAAAACTATTTTAATTGGTCTGAAATAAAGGATTCTAGGGAAAAAAAGTGGGATAGAAAATTTATGATCAAGAGTTAAGACACTGGAGTATATACTCTCTAAATTTAAGCAATTTCTAGAGATGATGTTAAGGTAGGAACTATCTTAGATATCTAGAAAATGTGCTGAAATTGAGGTCAACCAGACTTTTTCTTATCCAGAAAGTTACCTAATTATTTCTGCTGAAGAAGTTTGTCATTTATAAAACATAAATATACAAGAATTTGTCATTTTGTAATATGATCAAATGTTTTCATAACACTCATCCTCCCACCCATCTCTTCCCTGATAACCATAAGTTTGTCCTCTGTAGTTATGAGTCTGTTTCATGGAGTTTCCTCTCTCTTTTTTCTCCCTAAGATTCTTCTGTTTCTTAAATTTCATGTATAAGTGGAATTATATGATATTTGTCCTTCTCTGACTGACTTATTTCATGTAGCATAATACTCTTTAGCTCTATCCATATCCTTGTGAATGGCAAGATTGTATTCTTTTTATGGTTAATATTCCATTATATAAAAATACATATATATATATTCATATATAAATAAATATATATATATATATAAATTCTTCTTTATCTATTCATCAGTCAATGGACTTTTGAGCTATTTGGGATCTTTCCATAATTTGTCTTTTGTTGATGATGCAGCATTTATCCCTTCAAATTAGTATTTTTGTATTATTTGGATAAATACCTTGTAGTCTAATCGCTGGGTGGTAGGGTAGTTCTATTTGTAGCTTTCTAAAGAACCTCCATACTCTTTTCTAGAATGATTGCACCAGTTTGCATTCCCATGAATATTATAAGAGCATTCCCCTTTCTTCACATCTTCTCTAACACAGGATATTTTCTGATTGTTAATTTTAGCCATTCTGACTGGCATGAGGTAATATCTTACTGTGGTTTGGATTTGCATTCCCCTGATGACGAGTGATATTGAACATCTTTTCTTCTGTCCGTTAGCCACCTGCAGGTCTTCTTGGGAGAAATGTCTATTCATGTCTTCTGCCCATTTTTTAACTGGAGTATTTGTTTTCTGGTGTTGAGTTTGGTAAGTTCTTTGTGTATTTTGGATACTTTATTAGATATATCAGATCTTTATTAGATTTATTAGATATATCAGATATATTAGATATATCTCCCATTTGGTAGGTTGTCTTTTGATTTTGTTGACTGTGTTCTTCCCGTGCAGAAACTATTTATCTTCATGAAGAGATTTTTGCTTTGGTTTCCCTTGCCTTTGGAGAAATGTCTAGCAAGAAGTAACTGTGTCCAGGGGCAAAGAGGTTACTGCTTGTGTTATTCTCTAGAATATCTAGAAAACAGTTGCTTCGGCTGATGTCACAGAAATTACTGACTCAGTTCTCCTCTAGATTTTGCATGGCTTCCTGTCTCACATTTAGGTCTTTAATGCATTTTGAATTTATTTTTGTGGATGGTGAAGAAAGTGGTCCAGTTTAATTTTTTTACATGTTGCTCTCCAGTTTTCCCAAAACAATTTTTTGAAGAGACTGTCTTTTTTTACATTGCATGTTCTTTCCTGCTTTGTGGAAGAGCAGTTTGCCATATAGTTTTGGGTTTATTTCTAGGTTTTGTGTTCTGTTCTATCAATCTTTGTATGTGTTTTTGTGTTAGCAGTATACTCTCCTGATCACGGCAGCTTTGTAATATAACTTGAAGTCCAGAATTGTGCTGCCTTCAGTTTCCCTTTTCTTTTTCAATGTTGCTTTGGTTATTTGGGGTCCTTTATGATTCCATACAAATTTAAGGACTGTTTGTTTTAGTTCTGTGAAAAATGCTGGGTATTTTGATAGGGATTGCATTAAATGGGTAGATTGCTTTGGGTAATACTGACATTTTAACAATATTTTTTCTTTTAATCCATGAGCATGGGATGTTTTTCCATTTCATTGTGTCATCTTCAATTCTATAGTTTTCAGCATACAGATCTTTTACCTCTATTGGTTAGGTTTATTCCTAAGTATCTTATGGTTTTTGGTGCAATTGTAAATGGGATTGATTCTTTAATTTCTCCTGCTGCTTAGTTGCATGTGTGGGTTTTTTTTCAATATTTTATTTTTAAGTAATCTCTATACCCAACAATGGCTTCAAACTCACAACCCCAAAATCAAGAGTCACATACTCTAACTGACTTAGCCAGCCAGATGCTCTTATATGTTTTCTTTAAAACAGTTTATTGAGATATGATTTATATGTAGAAAATGTACATCATCTACCAAAGTTTGAGTTTATATATGACTCTGTTATACATGACTTTTTATTCAGACCAAATGACTCTTCCTCTAAGTTAATTCTGCTCATTTTCAATGCTAATTTTTCTGATGCATACAGGAAAAGAAAACTAAAATGTATTAATATCTATAATGTTTAACAGAAAAAGAAAGTAAAAAATGTCTATTGGTGTCATTAGTTACCTCAAAAAAGAATTTACTTAATTTTAAATATGGTTCCTTTTTTTCATGCAATTTTCAGATTAAAATTTAACTTTTATGTTTATTATCTCAAAAAAGAAATACATGACATTGTGAAAGTTGTTAAAATTCAGTTTCATAGGCCAAAGTTGAAAATAAAGTATTTGTTTATGCAGATTACTATGAATACAAATCCATGCTGCCACAATTAAAACATTATTCTTAATAAATTAAGCATCTATGGAGAAGGGATGTGCTTGGAATTGGTGAAAATAACTAAAATTTATAGTTGTCAAATTTTACAAGTGTTTTAAACATTCGCAAAATAAATCATATAAAGTACATACATTATGTAAAATTTGTACAAATCTGATATTGAAAACAAAAAAATAATTCAGCAAGGCAATATGCAATTTCTCCCTCATTGCCTATCAACTGAAAATACTTTAGCTTTTGAGAAACAACTTAATAAATTAGCATAAATACTCTATCGAATTGTAGCTTTTTGCAAATGAGTCATATAAAGTGTAATTACACTTCCAAAATAGTTGGGAATTGCTAATTTTAACAATAATGAATGAAATACCAACAAGAAAAACCATTTTTCAAGTCCTCAGAAAATTGGAATTATTTAAAATAACTCATAAAGTTAAAAATTAATAAAAAATAAAAACAAAATAAAAAGATTTAGAAATCTATACGGAGGCCCTAAACAAATTAAATAATGATATGGATCAAATAGTACACAATATTTAATTTTGAAATATTATAAGAATTTTTTGAAGTGCTTCAACTTGTGGAAACAATTTTATTCCTGTTTTTGGTTTGATAAACAAGATTTCCTGTTTTAAGTTGATAAATTTTTAATTGGTAACATGTTGAAAAATGTATTCTTCAGAAAAAGAGACTTAGTATTAGAATCAGTGCAATTAAGGAATTAGTTAAAGTATATAAATATGTAACTAGAAATATTTTTGTATATAAATGTATAACTAAAAATATTTTCTTATGACAACATTGAGAAATATAAATAAGATTTTTGCTTAATGTATATGTATATATTTATACATTTAATTTTTTTGAAATATATTTTAGAAAATAATTATATTTAGGTCCTCTAATATACTATAACCAATTTGTTACTTAAGATGTGAATATGCAAAATTATACATTTGAAGTCTTTTTATACTCTTTCATAGTCAATAGTATGCCTACTTGGACAATAAATCATATTGTCACACCCTCATTGGTGATACTAAAAATATGGGATCAAAGCATAAAATTTAGACAGGATGGAATATTATGGAACAAGATAAACAGAGCCTGCTACATGATCAGGACACCAGGAAAAAAGCAGATTCTGCTGCAGTTGACCTGTCAACAGAAGACTTGCTGTTGTAGTATTACTGAGTGCTCTGGTAGGCTAAGGGATGATAGATATTTTTTTTTAAATTTTCTATTTATTTATGATAGTCACAGAGAGAGAGAGAGGCAGAGACATAGGCAGAAGGAGAAGCAGGCTCCATGCACCGGGAGCCCAATGTGCGATTCGATCCCGGGTCTCCAGGATCGTGCCCTGGGCCTAAGGCAGGTGCCAAACCGCTGTGCCACCCAGGGATCCCGGGATGATAGATCTTTATTATGTATTCTGTAAAAACTTACACTCAACAAAATGTAATTATTATTATATATCATCAATGTATCTGGAGACTTGTTAGCTATTTTTACATATCTCGTTTTAGTAGGAATAAAGTTTTGCAGCATGAGCAAAAGAATGAAAAAATGAATTACAGAATCACCCAGATGTCATTAGAGAAGAGATTAGGATTGTGAAAGCATTAGTAGAAAAAAGAAGTAATGAGATACCAGTTTAAGAATTGGGGAAATTTTATATTATGTTATTAATAGTGTCCCGGAGATGGATTTTAAAGTCCTTAAATGAAAGGGCATGGGAAACACTTGAAAAATTTTGTGTTGATTATAGAAAAAACAAGAGATAAAAATTAGGGAAAACGTAAGTAGAGAAAATTTACTAAGAGAAATCAGTAAGAAAAATATAAGAGAAAATAAAAATGGAGAGAGAGAAAGTCAGATAAAACTAGTTTAGGAAGATATGTAAAGTACACAATAATAAATTTTATACAACATGGATGGAGCTAGAGAGTATAATGCTAAGTGAAATAGCAAGTACAGTTTCCAAGTGAAAGACAAATACCATGTGATATCAATCATATACATAATTTAAGAAACAACCGAACAAAGAAAAAGAGACAAAGTATAAAACAGACTGTTAAATATAAGGACAAACTGGTGGTTGCCAGACTGTAGGTGGGTAGGGGATTGGATGAAATATCAAGAAACATATAGAATTGTTGGATCATTATATTATGCATATGAAAATAACACAACACTAAAAAAATGCATATCTATGTCCATGCAAATCCAGATAAATGTCTCCCATAGGATTAACAACTCGTAAGCTAGTCATATTACTTGTAAACTAGTTCATATTACTGTTAAATCAATTAAGTATTTAATTTATATTGCACTTATTTATCTTACACTGACATACATTCTTTTGTCAAGTTAAAATGAACTTAAGCAAAAAAAGTGTTCATAATTTTAGGCCATTCATCTACATTAAAATGTGTTCTAGACATCATGATTTTGTGAAACAGAAAATATGACAAGACCACAATGAATTAGCATTTAGTTGGAAATAATTAACTCATTCATCTTTGATAATTGATTAAAAACTCCTACTCTGAATAGTTTTAAGGAAGTAGAAATTTCTGCATCTAATAAAAAGCCTCTAAGTGTTTTCAGAAAATATGTTTGCTTTGCTCTATTTCAGAGATTCAAAATGAGAAGAAAAAAAAAGCCATTCCCTCTGGATATGTGAAACATAATTTAAAGTCCTGCAAATATGTTATAGAAATAAGGAAGAAAATACATTAACATATAATGTTTCAGCTAAACATTACATTGTGCATTAATAGCAGATCATTATCATATAACATAAAATTATTGTAAATTCAGTGTTGAAAACTGAAAGTAACATTTTTATTTAGATCCATATTTTACTTTCATTTTCTCCCATAAATGTGAAGTGATATTCATTCCCATCACTTTTTTTTAGAATTCATTATTTTCAGTGTCTGCAATATAACCCAAAACTAATGATCAAAGTTATGAATTTAAAAGTATTTTTCTGCCAAAATTAACATTGAAATGTACAATGTAAACATAAATATTATATCACTGATTTACATGAAATCAACAAATAAGTAATAATCACTTGTCATGCACAAGAGAGTTAAGATTTTCTAGAGAAAGATGGATGTAAAAGTCATTTTTATGGGATTTAAAATTTGAGGAAATAATAAAGTAAAAAATAACGATAATAATTACGTGGAATTTCAAAGTAATAAGAAATATGTTTTTTTAGGAGAAATATATAAAATAAAATTACTGACTAGGTTTATAGGAGCGTAGAGTTCAGAGAAATTGTTTCAGTCACTGGTGGTTTGAAAGTGTGTTTTAGGATTTATACATTTATTAACATTCTGTCCTCACCTGTACTGAAAATATTGTCATTGACTGAGGATGTACAATTAAAGCAAATGACAAAAATATAATGTATATTTTATCCAATATTTACAATTCTGAAAAGCAAGTATTATTTCAAAGGTGAAATAGGAAAATGGATTTTAAATGGCTTTACCAAATTCATTACTCTTAAGAAATTAAACTGAAAATAAAACCCAGGTTTATCTGATTTCAAAGGTCATGTTCCTTTTCTTACACTATGATTTCTGTTTAATATTTTCTTTCCTAATTAAAATTATCTTTTTACTCTGACACTTTTTCATTAAGAAAGGAATTAGAGGAGTTCAAAAATTAAGAATTGGAAGCTTATTGATAAAGTTACTCAAAGTTTTATAAATATATATTTTATATTATTTTTTGTGACTATTACAATTGACATTACTTTTTTGTTTACCTTGTATGGCCTATTCCTACATTGAATGCATTCATAGTTAATCTAAGATTTTTCAGCTTTTTTTTGCAGCAATTTTTGCCTATTTGTCTTATTTTTTGACTCATAATTCACTGTCAGAAAACAATATTATTATCTGTTTTGCTGTCAGGTTCCTTCTACTTAAGCAACTAGTGCAGATCAAATTCAAAAGATAAGGTTTAACAGATAAAAAGAAAAAGAATCAATAACTCTTTTCTTAAAAAATATTTTATTGATTCATGAGAGACACAGAGAGAGAAGCAGAGACATAGGCAGAGGGTAAAGCAGGCTCCCCATGGAGAGCCTGATGCAGGACTCAATCCTCAGAACCCTGGGATCATTACCCCAGCCAAAGGCAGATGCTCAACCCCTGAGCCACCCAATAGCCCCTCAATAATTGTTTCAATTCAAACTTCCCACTGAATTCAATCCATAAGTAATATACATATTCTATTTAGTGATTAGTACATGAATAGTTGTTTGCTTTCTATTTACTCCCAGGCTAGGCTCCAGGTGAATATAGGAGAAGCTAAATTTGCTTAGTTTCACTCTTCCTAAAAAAAAAAAAAAGATTATTAGAATCCAGAATTTGAGAACCACATGAAGAAAGCATCATCATGGAACCTCTATGTAACACTTCATAAGGTATTGAGTGGCAATCACAGAAACATTTTTTTTTCACAGAAAATTGATCAAACTCATTCTGGGGCTGGTAAATGATGAGAGGATAGAGTAGAAGAGCATTGTAACATGATCTCTTTGAGTATTTTCAGATAATGTCTTAATTAGAACACAAGAGCTTAATTTTCTTAATTAGAATAGGCTGAGATTGTTCAATACTTTGGCTACTTTGGATTGAAAATACATCAGGAACATTTATGTAAGTTTTTTTTTTTTCTTTTCTTTTCTAATAAACAGCGTGGTTACCCAATTATGTAGAGAAGTTTTTTTTTTAAGATTTTATTTATTTATTCATGACAGATACACAGAGAGAGGCAGAGACATAGGCAGAGGAAGAAGCAGGCTCCTGCGGGGAGCCTGATGTGGGACTTGATCCCAGGATTCCAGGATTATTCCCTGAACCTAAAGCAGATGCTCAACCGCTGAGCCACCTAGGCATCCCTGTAGAGGGAAATACATACGATAGCTGGGGTATTTTTGCATTTGTCAATTGCTGTAGTAAATACAGTAATACATATACATATACATTCTTTATTAAAAATATCGTACTGTTTTTCCATTATAGGGTACAAAACCAGATAAGCAGTCTTCGATTTGCACAAAAATATGTTGATTATATTAAAGTTCACAGGGTGTTGTTCTTTTTAATACTGTAATTAAAGGAATATGTCTTAGGGTTCCATTAGCTAACAGTTACAGACTGGTAATCTAATGATACTTTGTATTATGTCCATTTCCTTATTGTTTTATGTTTAACATAAAGCAGTGTGAAACACTATCATCAGAATATTTTAATTATAAAAGCTTGCAATTTGCAAGGATAAAACTATATATCAGCAATTCATAATACTGTTATTGAAATACCAGAGAAAAATCAATGTAATACCTATATGCCCACCATAGCAGGATAAAATTTTAGCTGAATATTTCACTTATTATTTCTTCTAATTTTTAATGAGATTATTTCAGTACATACATAACTTTCAAATTGGTAGAATTATACATTTAATACCTAGGATTAATATTTCACTGAAAACTTTTTGGAAGTAAGTATAATGATAATGCTTACTTTAATTGCCTCCATCTTTGGTCTAAAATACAAATGAAATGCATCAAATATACCAACCAAAGAAAACAGAAAAATAATACACTTTCAAGAATTCCTCAGCTGGCAATTAAAATGGAATATTGGTTTAAACATTTTCTCTAAATACATTCTCAGGTGGGAGGCCTTTGCCCAACATTATACTAATAATGTTATCCTCTTTATGCATGGTAATATCACAATCTCACAGCTGGAAGCAAAGCCATATAATCTCTTAAATAGGTCTTGGGTTTAAATCTGTTATTCGGTATCAGACAAAAATAGAGTCAAATAATATGACAAAAATACTAAGTCTGTAGCTTTCAGGATCCATTTATCTTTGTAATCATTTAACTTTGTAATATTACTTAGCTTTCCCTTTTTAAAAGTTGGTATCCTAAAATAAGCCAATCTCATAACCTATAAACCAGGGAATTATAAGTTTATAAAGAGATTCCTTAGCTCATGGTTACCATTTTGTTTCTGAAGAATTATGGTTTCATCTTTTTCACAGATAAATTTCTGTTCTGTATGATTGGTTATGGCATAGATATTTTTTCATATGGAGGTATGCCTACAACAAATAGGCATAATCAATTGATAATCAATTTTTGGATACTACTCAAATATTACACTACTATATATGTAAATATTAAAATTTTAACGAAGCTATAATGAACCATATTATAAGCCATCCAACATAGAACTATGTTATTAATATTGGTACTAAAAAGCAAGATAGATACCAAAGTTACTCTATTCCTGAAAATCTAACTCCTAAAAGTAAAATATTTTCTTCATTTCCTATTTTGATATAGTAACTAAAAATAGGCATTTAATGTCTCTTAGCCTTAAGCTGTATCAAAAAGTCCATGAAATTGTCTTTACTCTTTAACTTACTCTCTTCTTCACCCAATTATAACCTATCAAGTGTCAAGTCTGTTCTTTAAGCTAGGTTTTGAGATCTAGCAAACTCACAGTTGTTTCACTTATCTCTAACTCTCATATTTTCATAGACTGACTCTCCTTTTAGGTTTTTTTTTCATGTTTAAGGATTTCTTATCATTTTATCTTGATTTTCCTGTGACTACTTCTTAACAGGTTTTTTTTTTAAATGTAGTTATCAGGGTGCCTGGGTGGCTCAGTCAATTAAGCATCTGACTCTTGATTTTAGCTCAGGTGATGATCTCAGGATCATGATATTGAGCCCCATATCAGGCTCCATGCTCAGCATGGAGTTTGCTTGTCCCTCTCCCTCTGCTCCTCCCCCTGTTCACATGCTCTTTCTCTCTCTCTCTCTCAAATAAATTAATTAATTTAAGAAAATTGTAAAAGATGCAGTTGTCATGTATGGTGTTATGTTTGTTATACTTCAAAGATTACAACCAGAATTATGCAAAGTATTCCATATGTGCCCACTGTATAATATTATCCAAGAATAAGTTAGCTTTATTCTTTCCATTGCCCTTTTTTATCATAATCAATTTTTGATTGACTTTTTATGCAGGGTAATCCAACATAATCTTGTTTTCTTAAATAACCTATAGTAATTCCATTTAAAATTTTTAGCTTGCAAATGACAACTGAGAGACTATAATTATATAAACTGTCCAATGGTAGTTGATCAGCAACTACTAGATTTTTTTTTTTTTTGGCAGCCACTAGTTTTAATTCCAATACAACCCAAAGTATTTTGTCACCGGATGTAAATGATAGAATGAATATTCTCTATTGACTGCTTTCTTAACTTCTCCTCTTAAAATGTGAAACTATGTAGCTAATTCCCAGGAAACCTTTAAAAATTGTACCTTAGAAAAAGTGAAAAATTAGATTATAAAATTTTTGTTCTAGGAATATGACACACAACACAGAAATTCTAGTAAAGTAAAACTAAATGTATTTAAATAAAAGTGGCAGTGCTAAGAAGTCAATGATAAATCTCTATGGTCCCAAAATTAAGAAGAAGCCATGATGCAGAGGAATGTGTACAATAAGACACTGAGCTTTCTCTAAAAGAAACATGGATATTAATACTCATACATGAACAAGAAACAAGTTATCAGAGCAGTGGCAATACTATGGAATGACCAGGATAGGCTTCATGGAAATAATCATAGTTGAGCAAAGATCAGATGGTAAAGGAATTATCAAGATCTTGAGCTCAAGTATTATAAGCAGAAGGAAATCATACACAAAGGTTGACATTAGAGGGCGATGAAGTCATAAAAATTGAGAATGGGCGATTACATGTAAGATAATGAAAACCTTTGTAAACATACATAGTTAAGTCATGTCCTCAACAAAAAAAATATATAATCTTCTCTCTTACAGAGTTTTGGTTGGGGAAAAGTCTCTTTTTAGTAATTAACATTCAGATACAATACTACATGGTTATTTGGAGTGTAGTTTATTTCACTTATTAGTTACTCCAAGGTAAGATCAATTCGTAATAATGTCACAGGCAGAGAGGGACTTTTGGTATGGTAGAATGAGAAGGTCTTCTCCTGGAAAAAAAATATAAAACTGGGGAAAAAATATAAAACAACACCACATGATGCATGTGCATTAATCAAAATTATGCAACAAACTGAGAAGGGTGTATTCATGCAAAATGACTGAGCTTTGAGTACAAACAGTAAGAATCTGTAGTATTCTTATCAGGGCTTTTCCTATTACTCCCAGTTTGGTCAACGTGGTAGTTACATGACAGGGGAATGGGAATTAGACCATGGGAGTCAACCACACTACTCATGACAGATATTTGCTTGATTTTGACCAGAAAACAAAATAATCATGCCCAGTGGTGATGTCAATAAATTTTACAATATCAGTGGCAAACTAAAAGAGAAGTCCCGAAGACCAGCTAGTTAGATCTTGTGTCCTACTTAGGAGGAACAATGGACCACCCAAAAACCCAAAATTATAAAAGGAAGATCCTATAAACGAGTCACTCACAGAGGGGCTGTATAATCTTTCTACACATCACTGACATATTTGATGGCTTTGTGAACCTGCAGAGCAAGACAGAAAGCCCAGGATATCAGGCTGTACACATACTATTTTCTGAAATGGAGACTGTGAGCATGTGTATAGGAGAGATAAAGGGTGAAGCAGAAAGAAAAAGCAAGGGTAGACATGATATATGCCTCAATTTTAAAGTCTTCCAAAACCCACAAAAATATCTATCTAAGGTGGAAGGAAGTCTTACTGGAACAAGACGTTCAAACACAGCTATAAGGACATAGACGCAGCCACTAGGAATTAGACTTCAGAAAAATAAACAAAAAAAACTAAACAGAGACATCAACAAGCACGCATCAAAATGAGGTTAGATTCTACTTACTAATCTAAAAACTTACTAAACAAATATTAAAACAAAAAAGAATCAGAAAAGCAACATCCTCAGGTGGAAAATTCAGAATCCATAATTGGATCAATATAATAATATAATAAATATAATATAATATAATATAATATAATATAATATAATATAATATAATTAATATAATATAATATATATAATTGCTACAATATAATATCTAAAATGTCTAGGATTTTTATAGTTAAGAACAAAAAGAAAATTAATTCATAGCTTGAAAGGTATAGCATCAATAGAAACTATCTCTGAGTGTACTCAGATATTGAATTTGGTAGGTAGCAACTTTTAATCAGCCATTAAGATATCTTCAAAGTACTGGGAACAAAAAACATGTTTGAAAAACTGAACAATGCATGGTGATACTGATGCATCAAATAGAAAGTATCAGCAAAACAATAAAAATAATTCAGAATAACCAAATAGATATTCTAAAGTTGAAAAAATTAATAACTGAAATTGAGTTCACTGAAGTACTCAACAGATTGTGTAGATGAAAAATTAAGCAACTTTGAGGATACATAAATAAAAGTTATTCAGTTTGAAGAGCAAAACATATATAGAAGAAAATATACAGAAACAGAGACCTGTGGGCAACATCAATCATACTACTATATATGTAATGTGAGTTCCAGTAGTAAAATATAAATAAATAGAAAATAACTATCAAAATGTATAATGGTCAGAGGCTTCCTAAATTTGATGAAAAACAAGTATCCACATATCCAGCAAGTTCAATGAAATATAAAGAAGATAAACAAGACATATGCCTCAACAATTTACAGACTTTTGAAAACAAAGAGAGTAAGATAACTTTTAAAGCAAATAGAAGAAAATCATTCATTACACACAGAGGGACAGCTATTCAATTAACACTGACTGCTCATATGAAACAATGAAAACCAGAGTACAGAGAAATAGCATATATTCAAAGCACTGAAAGGAAAATTAAAAAAAAAAAAACTACAAGCAAGAATTCTATTTCCAGCAAAACTATTCTGCAAAAAAATGAGATAATATGAAAACATTCCCAGAAAAATGAAAATTGAAATAATTTGTTACTAATTTGCATGTCTTATAGGACATTCTTTTTTTTTAGAGATTTTATTTTTTTATTCATGAAAGACACAGAGAGAGAAAGGCAGAGACATAGACAGAGGGAGAAGCAGGCTCCAGGCAGGGAGCCTGATGTGGGACTCAATCCTGAGACCGCAGGATCATGGCCTGAGCCAGGGGCAAGTGCTCAACCACTGAGTCACCCAGGCATTCCCTTATAGGACATTCTTAAGGAAATCCTCCAAGCTTAAAGAAAATGACACCAGAAGTTAATTCAAATCCTCAGGAAGAAATAAAAATAACCAAATAATTTGGTAAATATAAAATAATGTATAAATATTTTTCTTAGCTTCTTACAAAGTTATTAGATGATATAAAGCAAATACTATAAAACTAATTGTTGAATCTATACATAGATTTCATATATATGAATATCATAAGACCAAATAAAGAATGAAATTGAACTGCATTGGAACAAAGTCTCTATATTTTATAAAAATTGGCTTAGTATCAATCAATAGTGATACAACCCACATACACAAACATGCATATGCATACTACACACAAGAACAAGTAGAAAAGATGATATTGGACACTAACCTCAC
This sequence comes from Vulpes lagopus, assembly GCF_018345385.1. NCBI lineage: Eukaryota > Metazoa > Chordata > Mammalia > Carnivora > Canidae > Vulpes > Vulpes lagopus. Next base: position 137,850,137 of record NC_054827.1, read on the forward strand.
ATTTGATTTTAATTTATGATATATTAAAGGCATAAATATGAGAATGGTCATTTAAAACTGGTTCTTATTTGAAACATTTCTCAATGACTAAGTGAAAAATTGATTAAAGTTTTGATTAAACACATTTTATTATTTTTTTATTTGCCACAGATCCTTCTAGGTGCTAAGAATATCATAGTGAACATTACTGCCAAATATCCATCTGTCATGTAGCTTACATTCTCATGGGTTTAACAATATTTACACAATTGCATAAAGAAAATGATGATAGAGTTGTCCACAATAAAATGAAAACTTTAAATGGCAAAAGATAGTATAAACAAAGTAGAAAGACAAAACATAGACTGAAAAATGATATATGGTATATACATAGCAACAAGAAATTTTATTCTAGGGTGCCTGGGTGGCTCAGTTGGCTAAGCATCTGCCTCAGCTCAGGTCATGATCCTGGTGTCCTGGGATTGAGCCCTTCAGGGATCTCCCTGCTCAGCAGTGGGCCTGCTTCTCCCTCTCCTTCTGCCTTTCCTCTTCTCCCCACCCCCCGCTCATGCTCTCTCTCTCTCTCTCTCTCTCTTTCTCTCTCTCTTTCTCTCTAAAGAAAAAGAACAAAGGATTTTTTTCCAAAATGTATAAAAGACATCAACATAAGAAAACATGCCAAAATAACAATGAGAAAGTCTGTAGAGAGAAATCTTGAATAACCACTAAAGAAATGAAAGATTCTCAAGCCATTCATTAAATTTTAATAAGTTGTTTAAAACAATACTGAAAAACAATTTCACATCTATAGGATTATATGATTTTAAAAAGTTGGCCAATAAGAAGGAGTTGGTGGGAAGTAGAAAAAAGAAATACTGTACATTACAATTGAGAGCATAATTTGAGGAGAAATTGTTCATACACAATGAAGTGAAGGACAGCTTAACCTTAATTTACTCTAGAGATAGTAACTTAACCTAGAGAAAGTCTGGTACATTGCAGGGGAAGCATTGGCCATCAGTGTCCATGGCAGCACTGTGTGTAATTATGAACACACTAGAACAGCCCAAAAGTTCAATTTTTGGTAAAAGAAAAATGCAGTGGCTGATTCATAGAAAGGAATATCATGCTAAAATGGGTTAATAAGTTAGAGCTAGAAGGATTAATAATTCTCAAAATATAACATTAAAGGAAAAATAGGTTTTATGAAGGTAAAGAAATGTCATTATTCTACTATGCAAAATCAATGCTCCATATTGTTTTGTGTGCATATGTGAGCAGTTGTATATTAATATCACATTTTAGATATGAAATATTTAAATATTCACAACAATTGGAGGTTATTCATGAGGGGATTGGAAAAACTGGCTATAGAGACTTGGATGTGTGCTATGCATTCACAATTAAGAAAAAAAAGCTAGGGGATCGCAGGGTGGCTCAGGAGTTTAGTGCCTGCCTTCGGCCCAGGGCATGATCCTGGAGACAGGAGATTGAGCCCGACATCAGGCTCCTGGCATGAAGCCTGCTTCTCCCTCTGCCTGTGTCTCTGCCTCTCTCTCTCTCTCTCTCTTTCTCCCTCTCCCTTTCTCTCTCTGTCTTTCATGAATGAATAAATAAATAAAAATCTTAAAAAAAAAGTAAAAGGAGCTATAAAGCTAATAAGTCAAAATTTTAATATCTTCCACTATATGTGGAAGTTATGTGTCCACTATATCATGTTTTGTGTTATGTTGCATATCTTTGTGTATTTTTGAATAATGAATGTTATAATGATTTTAATTTTAAAATTAATACATTTAGTTTTTTATTCTTAAAAATATAGGACTCAAAATGTCACAGTTAATAAAAAAGAATAATATATAAAAACAAAGATTAAAAATCAGTTGAGACTTGCTAAATACATCCACTGTCATCTCACCAGTGCACTTCATTTTTTATTTAAAGATTAGTTACTACTTGACAGAAACCAGGGATAAAAGAAAACTCATCTTGCATTTCTGTTCAAGAGGCCATTAATTAGCAACTAGGGATCTGAGAAACTTTAATCAAAATACAAAGAGACATCAACAATTAAAGAACAATCAGAAAAAAAGCCATTTTTAAAACTAGGCCAATATGAGAATAGATATACGAGTTTTTAAAACCTAATTTACATATAGTTATTTTTCCCGCTGTTGACAATGGAAACCTATTAAAAACCTTAGGAGTGGGGATCCCTGGATTGCTCAGTGGTTTAGCACCTGCCTTTAGCCCAGGACATGATCCTGGAGTCTCGGGATTGAGTCCCGCATCAGGGTCCCTGCATGGAGCCTGCTTCTCTCTCTGCCTGTGTCTCTGCCTCTCTCTCTGTGTGTCTCTCATGAATAAATGAATAAAATCTTTAAAAAAAAAAAAAACTTAGGAATTGTTTTAGCACATGTGAACCAAGTCTCTTAGAGTCAGCTTGCCTTCCAAGGATGGGACATGAATGCATAATTTATAAGTGAATATGTATATGTATCCATACATATGTGTGTATGTGTGTGTATATACTTATATATACATGTAGATACACGGATGTGTATAATAATTTTACTATGAAACAATATTTTAGTAATTCTTTAACTTTCAAATATAAAAGTTTTGGTAAATATTAAATGTTAGTTCTTATTCAAAAAGTTCACTCTTGGAGTGCCTGGGTAGTTCAGTTGGTTAAGTGTCTGAGTAGTTCAGTGGGTTAAGTGTCCAACTCTTGGTTTTGGCTCAGATCATGACCCCAGGGTCATGAGATCGAGCCCTGTGTCAGGTTCTGTGCTCAGCACAGAGTTTGCTTGTCCTCTCCTTCTACTCCTTCCCCTCCTTTCTCTCTCAAATAAATGTTTTTTTTAAAAAAGTTCTTTCTTAACTTTTTTGTCCTCTCAACCTATGTGCTGAACCCCAAACACTTAGTATTTGCCAACACTGCCCTGTAAAATACAGCATTTGGGGTGTTATCAAAACCACTTTACTCTTTATTTGGTGTTACAGAGTGATTTTACTGAATACAAAGGTAAAATTAATTCTCTTTGTGTATACCATAACAAAATTCTTAGGGTCTGATAATAAGCATGTTGTGAATTTTAGTTAACTAAAGTGAAAAATCACAAAACATTTGGTCTATAATATATGCATTAAAAATGGTCTCGAAAATTTTTCCTTTAAATTTGATAAAGTTCAAGAAATAATAAATGCCAATGGCTATTTTTAGTAATACTAGGGCTAATGGAACATTTATGCATTCTGTAAGTACAAAAGAATCTAGTAGAAAAAAAATCAGCAAATAGCTAATAAGAACTTATCTAATGTTTTAAACCATGTTCTTATTTATCCATGGTGCAATATTTAATGTGACATTCTTTGGAAAATATTTTTCATTCTCTTTGGTAAGGAAATATAATTTAGTATTTTCCATAACAATTTTGTTTCCTAACATTAGAACATTTCACAAGACAGCCATTCATTCTATTGTGTGGCCTTCTGAACTTTATTCAAGAGGAAACCTGCTAGAAGGGAAATTAGCTAACAGTCTCCAGGTGCTTTCAGGATCTGCCTCAGCATTTGTGCCATGGCACACAACAGAATTTCTGTACCCCATCCAATGCCTGAGCATCATGATGATATAAGAATTCAACATTTCAGACCACATGGAACTGTTTGAAAAACATCTTGGCATTGAAATTTCCTGTTGGACTAGCCAGGATTTTCTCTAGGCTATCCCACTGTCTATGGGTCTTCCTAGTCAGCCTTCTTTCTTTCATCCCAATGAATCTCAATAAATCTGTTGTACTTAATGCATATTTGTGTTTGCTTCCTAAAAGATCCAAATTATAATGTAAGATTACAACTAAATCTTAAAGAAATATTCTACATTATTACATAAAATTTGCCATAAGTCCTCATGTATCTTACTGACATTTTGAGCAATATTTTGAGAAAAAAAGCAGTGAATATAATAGTTGGCATGTAATATGCTTAATAATAATGTATTAGTAAATATCTATTGAATGAATGTCCTGCTTTCTTCAAAAGAGAATGTTAATACAACTGATTTATCTGTTAATGATTGTTCTCTATAACTAATCATAGTTAGATGGCAGCACAGTTCTTGCCTCTTAGTCCAATTCATCACCAACTTTCAACTGGATAATAATATTCAATTAGTCATCCTGTTTCAACTTTTACTCCCTTTGGGACACTAGTTGTTCTATAATTCTTCAAATAATATGGGAATATAAGAACAATTTTATGCCAATAAATTCAACAAATTGGATGATGCACATAAATTTCTTGAAAGATACAAACTATAAAAACTCATTCAAGAGCACCTGGGGGGCTCAGTTTATTAAGCTTCCAACTCTTGGTTTCAGTTCAGGTAATGATCTCAGGATTGTGAGATTAAGCCTCTCATTGAGCTCCACACTGGGTGTGGATCCTGCTTAAGATTCTCTTTCTCCCTCTTCCTCTATACCCCCTGCCCAACTCACACTTGTACTCATGCTGTCTAAAGAAAAATAGACTTAAAAAGAAGGAATAACTTCAATAATCTAATATCTACTTACTAGATGTTACATATTCAATATTTAGTGGGGAAGAAAACTAAACAGGAAGAAAACTCCAGGCCCCAATGGCTTCACTGATAAATTATACCAAACACATAAGAAACAAACAATTTCAATTCTGTACAAATCCTTCCAAATAAGTTAAAAATAAAGAATATTTCCAATTGATTCTATGTGGTCAGCATTAGCCTTATAATAAAACCAGGAGAATCAGGGCATTACAAGACAATAAAACTACAGATAAATATCTCTTGTAAGCATAGATGCAGAAACTCTGCATAATATTTCCTCAAATAGGATCCAATAATATAGAAACTTGGTCTAGCATTTGAAAAAAATGTCGTACAAAAACCATTGAAAGTGATAGATCTATTTTCTTAATTGCAGTGATGCTTTCACAGAACATACACATGTCAAAATACATCAGATTGTACATTTTATGTTATGCAGTTTGTTGTATGTCAGTTAAATCTCAAGTCTGGTAAAAAGTAAAATGATTGCACTAAGTGACTGTGGGATAGTTTTGTTATCCCCAAACATAGCAAGAGGCAGTTAAAACAGTCTAATACTTATGCTCCCTTTCCCTTGAGTTGGAAAATTTTGAGTCTAAGCTCTACACTGACTCTTGGAGTCTCTCTAGGTGGTATTTTATTTGATAATAAACCCTTTTGTCCCTTTATTAGTGGGTGAATTAGGCCTTTGCAATGCCCCAGTAAGTTAAGCTTTGTAAAATAGGTTCTCATTAGGACAAGCTTTCTTAAGGAAAGCTGTAGGCATGTAGCAAAATGGTTGCTTTTCCCAACCCCTACTGGAAACACAAGGAGAGTTTTCTCTGATCCTCACAATGAGAATCTAGTAGAGCTCCTGGAAGTAAAACCCAAGAACCTATTTGGTATTCCCTAAACTGGACCTTCTTAAAATTGTTAATGCTCAAATTAGTATACATTGGACCTCTTACAATTGATCAATTACATTTTAAAATGTTCCTACTCATACTGGCTCCAACTATAGGTTCTGCTTCCATGCTTCTGCTCCCATTAAATTGTATTGCTTTGTTTCTGCCTTTTTCTCTTGTTTTCGGGGCAGGCAGAGTTTGTCCTGGGCTCTCAATACTATGATATATGTATTAAGAGTTGTTGAAGTTTGGTGTGTTCAGCTTTTCACTTGTTGTAATGACAGGAATGACAAATTCCAAGCTTTTACATATCAAAAAGAAAATCAGAAGTCTACTGTATTTTATGGAATACTCCATCCAATAACAGCAGATTATGTGATCTTCTCACACTCATGTGGAACCTTCAAGATAAGCCACATTCTGGATAAAACATAAAATATATCTTAACAATCTAAGATAATCTCTTCCTCCCTTCTGCACTTTGTTTACTAGTTTTACCCAGATGTGGGGCTGGGCTTTTCAGAATCCATCTCCTAGTTGGGGGCTAGTAGCTGATCTGCTGGTTTCTGTCCAGCCTGTTTGGAAAGGAGGCCCACAGGCACTGAGGGAGCTAAAGTCTACAAAAATAATAGAAATTACACAAAGTTAATTCTCAGATTATAGTGGAAATAAAGTGATTCATTACCATTAAAACTGCTTTATAAGAAATGCTAAAGGGAATTGTTCAAGTTGAAATGAAAGGATGCTAAGTAACAACAATGAAAACATATACAAGTATAAAACCTACTGGTAAAGAGAAATATACAGTCAGGGTAGCTAGGATGGCAGCAGAGTGGGAGGACCCTGGGCTTGTCCTATCCCATGAATGCAGCTAGATAACTATCAAATCATTCTGAGTACCCAAGAAATCAATCTGAGGGCTGACAAAATAAACTGCACAACTAGAGGAAGAGGTCACATCAGCAAAGGTAGGATCATGGAGATGAGATGTAGCTTGGAGGAGAAATGGATCATAGGTGCTGCAGAAGGGAAGGAGACCTGGTTGTGGAGAAAGGCAAGAGAGAAATCACAGGAGAGCACAGGAGAACTTTCAAAGAGAATACTTCTCCAAGGACACTGGCTGAGAAAATGAGATGGGTTAATTTTTGTGACTTTGAGCCCCTGCAGGAGTCAAAGTCTGGAATTTTAGAGGTCAGTGGATGCAGCTGTGGTAGAGACCTGACAGTACTGCCTTGCTCCTGGAGGGAAGGCAGGCAAGCAACCCCGAGGCAGATGGCACACATGACCTGAGGATTGCCTAAAGTGCACAGGGAAACTGTTCCCTCTTCCTGGAGCACATCTGTGAGAGAGGCATTCCCAGAGATGCCTCTCCAGCAACAAAAGTGCCAACAGGCACCATTTCCTTACCCCACCCCTCAGTGTAGGCACAGAGACACCTGCTGAGGGCAGCTAACCCAACACTGACTGTTTAGCTTGTTTGCTCCAAATCCCATGCCCATGCACTCTGGCAAGACTGCCCCTCTAGTCGAACCAGCATCTCTGTAAGTGCAGTGAGACCCTCCCCAGAAGACCAGAACAGGTCCTTGCCACATCAGGTCCCTAAAATTAGGTGTTTTAAAAGTCAACAGACTTGTCTGGGATACAGCCCAAAGTACACTGTGCTGCTCCAGGCCACATGAAAACAGTGATCTGAAAAAAACCTGGAATGCAGGAAGGGAAATAATTCACTCTAGTGGGAATGCTTCCATGAGAGCAGCAAGCAGAGTCCCCTCTCTGTGGACAAAGGAACTAGCTGACACCATTTCCCTCTCCTACACCTCAGCAAAAAGCAACTTTAGTAATAGCACAGAACCAACCTTGTCTTCCAAAACTGCTTACACCAAGCCAGACCCCCCTGCATTCTGCTGGGACTCTAGCAAGTGTGCCTAAGGACCAGCACAGTGGACACCTTCACCAGAAGACCAGCATCATACACCACATTTCCTGAGAGTAGAGTTCTACAAATCTTCAGTTCTAGTAATAGCATCAGGTCTCATTTAACAAGCAGACCAGAGCACACCTAGTTAAAAATTTCCACACTCTGGTCAAGATCCAAACACTGCCCATTGCAGGCAAGGAGAATCTCTGCAGATGACTGACCTTAGTAATAGAGCAGCCAAAACGTAGTAGCTGAATGCATGTAGCACACACCAGAGACCCGCCATGAAGCATCAGGACCTGGACACTAGGTGACCTCTTCTTCATAAGGGCATTACTCTCAGGAGGAGGAAGAATACTAGGCTTTTCTAATACAGATAAGACAGAGACATAGACAAAATGTCAATATTGAAGAATTCATACTAAAAGAAAGGACAAGAAAAGGCTATGGCAAGAGATCTAATCAAAACAGATGTAAGTAATATGTGTGATGAAAAATTTAAAACAACAATCATAATAATACTCATGGACTTGAGAAAACCATGGAAGACATCAGGGAGACCCTTATCAGAAATAAAAGAACTAAAAAACAATTAGACATAAATGAAAAATATAATAACTGATATTTGAAACCAAATGGATGTAATACTACAAGGCTGAAAGAAGCAGAGGAATGAGTAAGTGATATAGAAGTTGCAATTCTGAAAAATAATAAAGCTAAATAAAAGAGAGAAAGAAAAACTATGGATTATAAGAGTAGACTCAGTGAACTCAGTGACTCCACATAATATAATTACATTTATATCATAGTAGTCCCAGGAGAAAAAAAAAGAGACAGAAGAGAGGCAGAAGGTTTATTTGAGGAAATAATAGCTGAAAAGTTCCCTAATGTGGGGAAGGAAACAGACATTCAAATCCAGAAGTCACAGAGAATACCCATCAAAGTTAACAAAAGTTAACAAAGTTAACAACACCACAACATATAGTAGTTAAATTTGCAAAACATAGTGATAAAGAAAAAGTCCTAAAAGTAGAAAGAAAAAAGAAGCCCCTAACTTACAATGGAAGACCCATAAAGTTAGTTTCAGATCTATCCACAGAAACTTGACAGGCCAGAAGAAAGTGGCATGATATATTCAATGTGCTGGATGGGAAAAATCTGCATCCAATAATATTCTATCCAGTACGGCTGTCATTCAGAATAAAATGAGAGATAAAGAGTTTCCTAAACAAACAAAAACTAAAGGAATTAATGACCACTAAACCAGACCTGCAAAAAAATATTAAAGGGGACTCTTTGAATGGAGAGAAAGACTAAAAATCACAAATAGCAGAAATGAACAGAGAAAATCTCCACAAACAACAAAACAAATTATACAATGACACTAAATACATATGTATCAATAATTACTCTGATCGTAAATGGATTAATACTCCAATCAAAAGACATAGTGTGTCAGAATGGATTAAAAAAAAACAAGACCCCCCCCCCCCAGAAAAAAGACCCATCTATATATATGAGCATACTGCCTACAAGAGTCTCATTTGGGACATAAAGTCACCTGCAGATTGAAAGTGAGGGAATGAAGAAATACTTATCATGCTAATGAACATCAAAAGAAAACCAGGGTAGCAATGCTTATATCATACAAACTAGATTCTAAACCAAAGACTATAACAAGAGACGAAGAATGGCACTATATCAAAAAAAGAAGACTATTCAACAAGATTTAACAATTTTAAATATTTATGACCCCAGCTTGGGAGCACTCAAATATATAAAACAATAACAAAATAAAGGAACTCATGGCAATAATACAATAATAGTAAGGACTTTAACACCTCACTTACAGCAATAGACAGATCATCTAAACAACGACAAAAAATCAACAAGGAAACAATGGCTTTGAAAGACACACTGGACCAGATGGAATTAACAAATATATTCAGAATATTTCATTCCAAAGCAACAGTCTATACATTCCTTTCAAGTGCTCTTGGGGCATTCTCCAGAATAAATCATATAGTAGGACACAAATCAGTCCTCAACAAAACAAAAAAATTAAGATCATACCATGCATATTTTTGGAATGCAATTCTATGAAACTAGAAGTCAACCACAAGAAAAAATTTGGAAAGACCACAAATATGTGGAGGTTAAATGACATGCTACTAAAGAATGAATGGGTCAACCAGGATATTAAAGAAGAAATTTTAAAAATACACGGAAACAAATGAATATGAACACACTATGGTCCAAAACTATTGGGATTCACCAAAAGTGGTTCTAAGAAGGAAGTTTATAGCAATACAGGCCTAGCTTAAGAAGCAAGAAAAATATAAAATATGCAACTGAACCTTACACCTAAAGGAGTTAGAAAAAGAACAATAAAAAAAGCCTAAAGCCAGGAGAAGAAGAAAAATAAATGCTGCAGGAACTAAAAAGAAAACAGTAGAAGATCAATGGAGCTCATCCTTTGAAAGAATTAATAAAATTGATAAACTCCTAGCCAGACTTATCAAAAGGAACAGAGAAAGGACCCAAATAGATAAAATCATAAATGAGAGAGGAGAAAGAAGAACCAACACTACAGAAATCCAGACAATTATAAGAAAATATTATAAAAAATTATATGCCAACAAATCAGACAATCTGGAAGAAATGAATAAATTCTAGAAACATATAAACTACTAAAACTGAAACAAGAACAAATAGAAAACTTGAACAGATAAATAACCAGCAAAGAAATTGAATCAGTAATAAAAAATCTCCTAACAAGCAAAAGTTCAGGGACAGATGGCTTCCAGGGGAATTCTGCCAAACATTTAAAGGATTAATACCTAGTCTTCTAAACCTATTCCAAAAAATAGAAAAGGGAAGAAAACTTCCAAACTCATTCTACAAGGCTGGCAGTACCCTCGTTTAAAAAAACAGGAAAAGACCCCAATATCCCTGATGAACATGGATATAAAAATTCTCAACAAACTACTAACAAATCAAATCCAACAGTACATTAAAGGAATCATTTACAATGATCAAGTGGGATTTATTTCCTGGGCTTCAAGGTGGTTCAGTATTCACAAATCAATGTGATTTATATACACAACATTAATAAAAGTAAGAAAAGAAACATATGATCCTCTCAATAAACACAGAAAGAACATTTGACAAAGTATAGCATCCATTTATGATAAAAACAAATTATGGATAGAGGTAATATACCTCAACATAATAAAGACCATAGATGAAAAAACCACAGTTAATATCATCCTCAATGGGAAAAAACAGAGATTTTACTCTCAGGTCGAACAAGACAAGGATGTCCACTCTCACCATTATTATTTAACATGATACTAGAAGTCTTAGTCTCAGCAATCAGATAGCAAAAAATATCCACATTGACAAGGAAGAAGTCAAACTGTCACTATTTGCAGATGATAGCATACTCTATATAGAAAACCCAAAAGACTCCACCAAAAAATTGCTAGAATGACACACAAACTCAATAAAGTCACAGGATACAAAATCAAATACAGAAATATGTTTCATTTCTATACACAAATAAGGAAGCATCAGAAAGAGAAATCAAGAAATTGATTCTATTTATAATTGAAAAAAAAAGATACTTAGGAATCAATCTAATCAAAGAGGTAAAAGATATGTACTCTGAAAACTATAGAACAGTGATGAAAGACATTGAAGATTACACAAAGAGATGGAAAGACATTCCACGCTCATGGATTGGAAGAGGAAATATTGTTAAAATGTCTATACTACCCAAAGCAATCTATCCACTGAATGCAACTCCTATCAAAATACCACTAGCATTTGCCACAAAGCTAGAACTTACAGTCCTAAAATTACAGTCCACAAAAGATCCTGAATAGTCCAAGCAATCTTGAAAAAGCAAAGCAAAGCTGGAAGCATCACAATTCTCAAATTCAAGTTATATTACTTGAAGCTGTAGTGATCAAGAGAGTATTGTACTGGCACAAAAATACATACATACATACATCAATGGAACAGAATAGAAAACCCAGAAATAAACCCAAAACTATATGGCCAATTGCTCTTCCACAAAGCAGGAAAGAATATGCAATGTGAAAAAGACAGTCTCTTCAACCAATGATGTTGGGAAAACAGGACAGTAGCATGCAAAAGAATGAAACTGGACCACATTTTTACACCATCCACAAAAATAAATTCAAAATGCACTGAAGGGCTAAATGTGAGACAGGAAACCATCAAAATCCTAGAGAATAACACAGGCAGTAACCTTGTTGATATAAACCATAGCAACTTCTTACTAGATCTGTGTCCTGAGGCAAAAGAAATAAAAGCAAAAATAACCTATTTGGACTACATAAAAAATAAAATGTTTCTGCAGGTAAGAAAATAATCAACAAAATTAGAAGGCAATCTACTGAATGGGAAAAATATTTGCAATTATATATCTGATAAAGGGTTAGTATCCAAAATATGTAAAGATCTGATACAACTCAATACCCTAAAACTAAAAAAAAAAAAAAAAAAAAAAAAAAAAAAATACCCTAAAACTAAATAATTCAATTTTTAAAAAGTCATGGGTAAAAGACAAAGACATTTATCCAAAGGAGACATCCCAATGGCCAACTGACACATGAAAAGATGTTCAATATCACTCATCATCAGGGAATTCAAATAAAAACTACAATGAGCTATCACCTCACACCATTCAGAATGGCTAAAATTAACAACACAGGAAACAATAGGTGTTGGTAATGATGTGGAGAAAGGGGAATCTTCTTACACTGTTGGTGGGAATGCAAACTCATACAGCCACTCTGAAAAACGGTATGGTGTTCCTCAAAAAGCTAAAAATGGAACTACCCTAAGATTTAGTAGCATTTGAAATCTTGCCTTTTGTAACAATGTGGCTGGAGCTGGAGAATATTACACTAAGGGGAAAAAATTAATTAGAGAAAGATAAATACCATATGATTTCACTCATGTGGAATTTCAAAAACAAAACAAATGAACATAGCAGGGATAAAAGAGACAAAGGCAAACCATAAAATAGACTCTTAACTATAAAGAACAAACAGGGTTATGGGAAGCCAGGTAGATGGGGTGATTGGGTAAATAGGTGATGACTATTGAAGAGGGCACTTCTTGAGTTTCCTGGTTGGATCAGTCAGTTGAACATTCAACTCTTGAATTCAACTCACATCATGATCTCAGTGTCATGATCACAGGATCATGAGATTGAGCTGCAAGTTGGGTCTCATGTTCAGCAAGGAGTCTCCTCGGGATTGTCTCCCTCCTTCTTCTTCTGCCCCCTCTTACCTGCTTCTCTATCTCAAATAAATAATAAATCTATAAAAATTAAAGAATGCACTTTTTGTGATGAGCACTGGGTGTGGTATGTAAGTGGTAAATCAGTAAATTCTACACCTGAAATTAGTATTACACTGTATGTTAACTAACTGGAATTTTAATACAAACTTTAGAGAAAGAGAAATATATAGTCAAATTCAGATTATACCAGTACTGCCATGATAGTGTATAAATTAATTTTATCCTATTTATAAAAGTTGAAAAAATAATATTTAAAGTAATAATACTTACAATAAATTGTTAATGATGCATAATATAAAAATATATAAAGTGTGATACCATTGACATAAAATTTGGGAGGAGGAGAAGGAAAAGTTTAGAGTTTTTGTTTGTGATTAAAGGTATATTGTTGTCAGCTTAAAATAGACCATACTATATACACAATGTTTTATTTAAGCTTCACTATAACAACAAAAAAAGTGTATGATAAATAGAGAGGAATCAAAGAATACCTTTGCAAAACAAAAACAAAAACACGAAGACAGTATGAGAAGAAGAAATGAATAAAGGAACTTTTAAAGAAAACAATTAATGAAATGGTAGTTTTTTCTTACCTGTCAGTAATGACTTTGAATCAAAATGAACTAAATTTTCGGGGATCCCTGGGTGGCTCAGCGGTTGAGCGCCTGCCTTCTGCCCAGGGCATGATCCTGGAGACCCGGGATCGGGCCCTACATCGGGCTCCCTGCATGGAGCCTGCTTCTCCCTCTGCCTATGTCTCTGCTTCTCTCTCTCTCTCTCTATCTCTCATGAATAAATAAAATCTTTAAAACAATGAACTAAATTTTCAATCAAAAGGCACAAACTGGCTGACTGTGTGAAAAAAACAAGATCCAACAATATGCTGCCTAAGAGAGATTCACTTTCATGTTCAGGGCATGCATATGTTGAAAGTAAGGAGATAAAGACTTTCCAGGAAATGGTAACCACAAGAGAACAAGGGTAGCTATACTTATTTCAGATAAATTAGACTTTCATTCAAAATCAGTTACAAAAGACAAAGAGGGACACTTCATAGTATTAAAGGAGTCAATTCAACAGAAAGATATAACAACTGTAAATATACACATACCCAGCATTGGAACACCTAAATATTTAAAGTAAAAATTAACAGTCTTGAAGGGAGAAATGGACAGCAATAAAATAAATAGTAGGACAATTCAATATGCTACTTTCAACACTGCATAAGTAATCCAGACAGAAAATTAGTAAGAAATCAGTAGATATACCCTAAAACATCTAATAGCTAATGTAATGATTACCAAAATTGCAATGGCATTTTTTACACAAATAGAAAAAATAATTACAAGATCCATAAGGAACCACAAAAGATCCCAAAGAGCTAAAGCAATTTGAGAAACAAGCAAAACAAAACAAAACAAAAATAAAGCCAGAGATATCACACTTCCTGATTTTAAACTATAGTCCAAAGCTTTACAATCAAAATTATATGGTACTGACATAAAAAAATAGATATATCAATCAGTAGAATAGAAGAGAGAACCCAGAAATAAATCCATGTTTATATAGTTAACTGATTTTTGACAAGGAAGCTGTGAATACTCAATGGGGAAACAATAGTGTCCCAGTTCTGGAAAAAGTAGATATTCACATGCAAAAGTATAGAATTGGACCCCTATTGTATACCACTCATCAAAATTAACTTGAAATGGAGCAACAACTTAAATGTAAGATCTGAAACTATAAAATTCCTAGAAGAAAACACAGGGAGAAAAAAAAAAAAACTCCTCAGCATTGGTCTTTGCAATGATTGTTTGGATATAACACCAAAAGCAAAAGCTAAAATCAACAACTGGGACTACATCAAATTTAAAAGCTTCTGCACAACAAAAGAAACAATTAACAGAACACAGAGGCAACCTACAGAATGGGAGAAAATATTTGCAAACCACATATCTCCTATAGAGTTAATATCCAAAATATATAAAGAACTCAAACAACTAAATAGCAGTAATAACAATAATAATTTTTTTAATGGGCAGAAAGCTTGAATAGACATTTTTTGAAAAGATGCTCAACACCACTATTCACCAGGGACATGCAAATGAGTATTACAATGACATATCACTTCAACATTATCAAATGATATGATATTCTCTTTATAATTTTTGTCAACATTTAACTTTTTTAACTTCTTTATTTATTTTTTTATTCATGATAGACATAGAGAGAGAGAGAGAGAGAGAGAGGCAGAGACACAGGCAGAGGGAGAAGGCTCCATGCCAGGAGACCGACACAGGACTTGATCCTGGGACTCCAGGATCACGCCCTGGGCCAAAGGCAGGTGCCAAACAGCTGAGCCACCCAGGGATCCCCAACATTTAACTTCTAAAAATTTCTGAGACCTGTAGCTCTACTTTATTTAACTATGTAATTTTATATTTTATAAGTATATTGTAACTTATTTATCCATTTGTCTACTGACAATTATTCCTCCACATACACTTTTAAAAATTTTTAAACATTATCAGTATGAACACATTTCTTTCTTTTTTTTAAGATTTTCATTTATTTATTTATTCATTCATGAGAGACAAAGAGAGAGGCAGAGACACAGAGGGAGAAGCAGGCTCCCCATAGGAGCCTGATGCAGAACTCGATGCCAGGACCCGGATCATGCCCTGAGCTGAAGGCAGGAGCTTAACCGCTGAGCCACCCAGGTGTCTCTTGAACACATTTCTTATGTACTATGTTAGAGATTTTCTGCAAGTTGAATTACTGCAATATTTGTGCTTGGTATTAAAATACCATTTTAATTAACCTTATGGCCTCCTGTCCATTTATTTGTTTGTTTATTTGTTTTAAGTAGGTTCCATGTCCAGTGTGGAGCCCCATGCAAGACTTGAATTCACAACTCTGAGATCAAGACCTGAGACAAGATCAAGAGCCAGATGCTTTACCAGTTGAGCCACCCAGTCACCCCAATCTTATGGCACATTAATTTGTATTTCTCTGAAAAGTAGTGAAATCCTTTATTTATTTCCCACCCAAATTTCTTCTTCCATGACTTTATATTATTTATTCTGTTCTTTTTACTTTCTTAGTATTGATTTTAAGTATTTTTATACATTTATGATATTAATCTTATGTCACTTATTTTACTGCAAGTATCTTCCACCTGTGTTTTCTTTACTTTGCCTGATGATTTTAATGATTACTCTGTATTTGAAAAAGTCTTCCATTCAGTAGTAATATTAATTGGAAAGCAAAAGTGGAGTTGTTTCTCTGAGTCTGCCCTACAGAAGAGTATTGTAAATACACATCTTTGATAATAGATTGACCATATTTTGACCAGTAGAAAGCACTCAGCAATTTCTCTAATCGAACTCAAATGCTGTCACCTTTCCTAATTTTCTAACTTGGTTACCCAGATTTGAGACAATGTTAAATCAACCATACTTCATTGTTCTTAGTAAACAAAACATTTGCCACTTTTTCTTTTTCTTTTTTTTTTTTTTAGCTGCAGCAGATGAAATAATTATTTATCCTCCTCAAATAAGTGCATCTGTCTATCTTCAGTGAAATTTCTGGTAGTCCTTAAGGAAGGTATATTATCTTTGAATGATACTCCTGTGGGCATTCTCACATACAGCTTCCTCCTAGAAGACTCAGGAATAAACGGCTATTTGCCCCTATCCAGTAAACTATTTTTCAACTATTTTGCCAAGTGGTTTTCCAAGTATGGCTATACTCAGGTGCTAAGATTTTTTTTTCTATTAATCTACAAGTAATCACATGAAAATAGATATTAAAGGTTTTGCCTATTTTGTTGCCTTCAATATTACTAACTGTGTCATTTAAGTTAGACAAATCATTTAACTTTCTAAATCGTTTTTCTTACCTCAAAAAGCCTGTGAAATATTTCTTCTAGACCAAAGCCTACTTAATGCCTGGAACTTCAAATTGGATCCAAAAACCAGTCTTTTCAAGGAGCAACAGCTCTAAGAAATTATTTCAGTTTTATACACTAAAGAAAATCCTCAAAAGGAGCAGTTATGATCCCAGCAATCATATTTAGCCACCCAGAACACATGTACACTATGTGATGATGTGCTATTTA
Organism: Vulpes lagopus; assembly: GCF_018345385.1. Classification (NCBI taxonomy): domain Eukaryota; kingdom Metazoa; phylum Chordata; class Mammalia; order Carnivora; family Canidae; genus Vulpes; species Vulpes lagopus. The sequence goes on from NC_054827.1 coordinate 137,866,963, forward strand.
ACAAAGAAATAGGACCCTTTATTTGTCTGGGAAAATAAGTTAGTGGGTTATTTGAAGTAGTGGAAATAATCTGAATGAGAGCTTAAATTTAAAAGAAAAGCTTGCTCAATTGCTCAGTATTCTAAAGAGGAGAAAAATGTGGAATGAAACAAACAAACAAACAGAAAATGTAGGGAGATGCCCAGGAATTTAAGGACTAGTTATTGCTAGAATGAGTGGTAATAAAATTACCTACATTAGCACAAGAAAGAGATACATTAGAAGTGTTGGGGTTAGAATATTATGACCTGGAAAGCATGAATCCTTGATATAAAACATAAAAGAATGTATGAGGTTATACCAGTTGTGGTGCCTATCTGTGAGAAAGTGTATGATATGCATTTGACAAGATCATTTCCCAAGTTTTCCCAATATATGCCCAAACATCCAAATATTTTGTGACTTGCTGCAGTCTTCCCTAAGGAATTTGACAGCCTTGTTGAGAGTGTATGCTGGAACTGCATGAAACTGCTGGGGGACACTTTAGAAGACCATGCGAGAAGAGTGTGCCTCAAAGTATTACAAACGATGCCAAAGGGCAAAGGAGGAGTATAACAAAGAAATGATCAGAGAGCTTCCATGAACAAAAGCTTCTTAAGTGCCAAAGTGAGTGGACAGAGGTGCTTAGATGTTGACAAGCCAATGCTGCAAGCTAATAAAATGAGGCTGTTAGAAACATCCATTTTCCTAAGTATTTCTTTCTGGAAAATATTTCCACTGGAGTTAAAATTTGTGGACTGTGTTAGCAGTAGGATTCTTAAGCATCGGCAGTCAAGTGAACAGACGGGACACAACTTTAATCAGGTTATATAGAAGAAATGTTTTAAAGATGCACTGAAGCACAAATTCAAATGACACAGCACAACTGCGTGCTGTAGGAGAGCAACAGCTGGAGCCAGGCCTCCTGGCAGTTACTTATGGTTCCTGTCAAGTAGTGCTATCAGACAAATTTGATTTGTTGCAGTTAAATGATAGTGTCAAGAAGAAAGCAAAGGTGGCTCGTAAGCTAACAAGGCTAAAGGCAAAGTTCATTCAGAAGCAAAGCTCATTTTATTCGTTTGCATAGTCACTCCCTTTATATAAACGTCCTGAAATATTTCACCTTTGTTAAGCTACATCTATTCTCTATTTAGATTTCTTTCATGAATAAAAATGACTTAATTTATATAAATGACTAGCACTAATCCCTGCCGCCTCACTTTTTCAACTGGTCCCCCTTGAACATGGTTTATGAGACGGCCCATCTACTGTTTGAATTCTCCTGTGCTCCAATTACTCCAAACAAGAGATCACAAGGCATTTTTACAGGAGTAGGAATTGAAGTGTCCTGTCTTGCACTGCAATAAAGCATTTTGTGCTTTACATTTTTAAATGGTCTATAATAATTATGTATATTTCTCTAAGTAAACATTTGAAAATACAGTATCTTAAGGATTCTGCAAGCAACGTGTCCAAACAGAAAGAGATGTATTATCTGTACGTTTATATTGCATAATTCACACAAATCATATCCATTACAGTGAAGGAGACACATTTGCATGCAATGTCTCAGCAGTCCACATTCTTATATAAGCCAAGGATTTATTTCTGATTGTCTAGGCCAGTGTCTGACCATTAAAAACTCTCGAGATGGTGCTATGTTTGATTTATGGTAACTCTGCCTCCAAAAAGGCCTTCATCAATTCTCAATAAAGCATTCAGAGTGATATTTTCAAAACTTAAGTCAGAAGATTTTATTGTTCTACTCAGAATCTGGCAACCTATGGCCTCTATCTCATTCACTTATAAGGCTTCATCCAATCCTGCCCTCAATTATTTCTCTGAATTCAACTCTTGTTATTCTCACGCCTTCCAATCTAACTATACTGGCTTCCCCAGTGTTACTGCATTGCACACCTTACATACTCCTGCTTGGGAACATTTGACTTCTTCTCCCCTTCACTAGCATGCTTCATTCCAGATATTTGCCATGTCTTGTTCTGTTACTTTCCCTTCAAATTTATCCTCTAATAGCACCTTCATGGTCCAGTCTTCTCTAAACATACTATTTAAAATTATAGCCCTCATGCCCACCTCACACTTCTCCATTTTATTGTTATCTTATTTTCCTCTACTACATTTAACAACTCCTGGCTTTTTTTTTCTTTAAGATTTTATTTATTCATGGGAGACACGGAAAGAGAGGCAGAGGCACAGGCAGAGGGAAAAGCAGGCTCCATGCAGGAAGCCCGATGTGGGACTCCAGGATCACACTCTGAGCTGGAGGCAGATGCTTAACTGCTGAGCCACCCAGACATCCCAGGACAATTCTTTATTTAAGTATTATCTAAAAGACCAGTGATAATACAGACATATGTTTTATCAGACCTACAAATAAGAAGAGTCAAGCTTTCAACAACATAACTTTATTCCAAGGACACCGATACACAGTATTTTCTTAGGTAATATAGTAAAAATGGCATGATTTCAAACATAATATTCATGACTAGAGAGTATTTAAAATATTATAAGAATTGGGGGGTTGTTATTTATTCATTTTTAATGTGACAAATATGTCAGATAAACACGTGACTTGCAAATTAAATTTCCAAAATTGACAGATATTGGAGGCAGGTAATGAGTACTTTAGAATTTGTGTTCACTGTACTATTTGGCTGATAAAGATGTTCCTTTGTAGCCAGACATGAATCATACAGGATTGGCTATTTTATTACTTATACATCTAGCTGTAGATTGGCAGCCCAGTGCCTCAGTGCCCTTGATGGAAGGGCAAAACACTGCCACATGCATAGTTGTATTTAAGTGGGACTAGAAAGGTAACCCTCAACGACATTAATTCTTTTAATCATCTTTGACCTAGGCAACTATTGCACAAGGCAGCAATTCTATAAACAGGGATTCCTATCGTGATTGCTGGTGAGACCACTTTGATCAGATCATGTGGCTTAAGAGCTACATTCCCTCAAGCCAGAATTCATGCTGCCAGCAAAGAAACACAACGTATGGTGTTTCAACCCTATTGAACTTAACTAGTTGTTGTTGAATAGAAGATGGAAATGTCTTAAATCAACTATGGGTACAATTCTGGGAAAAAAAAAAACAATTTAGTTTAAAGGCCTAGAAATATTCTAAAGATTTTCTATTAAAGTCAGTTGAAGCACAACTGAATGCTTTCTGTTACAGTATTTCAGATAACAGACATTCTAGCTCTTTCAGCAACCATAAAAGATCCGATGACACATAAAAACCTAGATTGCAGTGCCACTGATTCTTAGTATTTACAAAGTGCAGCTTAGATGCTTAGAATCAACAAGAGTGATGCCTCTCATCTCTAGGACACACTGATTTACTGTTTTATATTCCATAGTAATAAACACATATTCTTAAGCTACAAAATATATGTAACTTTTATGTACATAGATTTAATATACAATACAGTATACCCTTTATAATCCCATGTTTCAATGTCAAATAGTTTGCTTTTTTATATTGCTCCTGGTTTCTTTTATATTTTGATCTATGTTAAAAATATTAAAGCAAACTTATTTATGAAGGCACATAGCAATGATAGGGGTCTAAAGATTAAATGAAGTAGGCATACATAAATTTGTCAGCACCTATAAAATACCTACTTTGATCTGTAAAGTATAGATATAAGAGGAAATGTGGTAAAAGGAAAATGTCCTGGACTTTGAAACAGACAAGTATGGGGTCATATTCTCTATTTGGAATCTTTGCGACCTCAGGTAAGTTACTTAACCTGTCTGTCTGCCTCATCAATCAGTTGTTCACAAAGGGATATACCTGCAGGTGAGGCAGCTCTCTTTAGATGTGAGCAATTTCTGAGGAGAGAGGTGACCCCCAATCTTCAGCAGGCAACACTCAGTATGAAAAGTGGGATGGATACTTCTGTTCTGAAGGAAGAGCTGAGAAAAGTAGCACAGTACTGTGATTGTCAATGATTTTTTAATTCTCTATTTCCCAAACCAAATATTTCACCCCAAAATTATAAGCTTCTCCTGTCTAAATCTTGGAGATCACATCTGTACAAAAATTGTCCTCCTTTATTGTTGTTATTCTACACTACTTTCTAATCATTGACTTCTTGCATAAATAATATAATAAAAGAGAGCAACAGTAGCTGAGCAGTTAAGAGTGTGGAATTTGGATCTAAATCATTTGGATCCATGCCTTAGTTCCACCAATTATCAGCCATGAGAAATTAGTGAAAATTTATCTCTCTATGCCTTGGTTTCCTAATCCACGAAGTGATGATGGTAATAGTACTTCATAGGTGGTGAGGATTTCTTATGTTGACTAGAATAAGAAAAGCTCTTATCAGCACCTGGCAAAAAATAATCATTATGTATCAGCTTTTATTACTATTTTATTTATGTAGTCATAACTCAATATTTATTACCACATTTTGCATGTTTTACTGTAATAGAAGAAAATTAATTCAAACTCCACCATTGTCATTGAGTTTTATAACATTCAAATCCCTCCCAGAATTACTTTGTTACATGAAAAATGGTGGTTGGAGCGGGGTGGAGAACACCATTTCTGCCTTTATGAGTTTATTTTGAAAACCATGTAAGATAATATATGTGAAAACACTCCATCCCACCGCAGAGAAATTTTATTTAAATGTTCCTAATATGCCATCCTTCCTCATTTCCCAGAGCTTTGGCATACAAGCTGTTCTGCCTAGAGTTTTTCCTTGTCTCTTTTCCTTTTTTTTGACTTTTACCTGCCTCTTAAGCTTCAGGTTCCTCCTTCTCTATTGAGATTTTTGTGGCACCTCAGAGCTCCCGTGACACCTGTAACTAACAATAGCATCACTTTCATCCCACTTTTTTTGTAACTGTCTGTTTTCTTGGGGGCTTTTATTGTCGTTTTTTAGCTGATCTGACCAAGGCTGTTCTGAAGAAAGGCTGTATTCATTGCTCTGGTGTCCCCATGCCTAGCTCAGCATCTGGATATCTTACTGAGTAGAGCAGGACAGGATGGGACAGACTGGGATGGGAGGGGTTTATGGAGTGAAAAAAATCTTCCACGAAGAGTTGGATCTTGGGAAATGATTTAAGATAACTAGCAAAATACTCATTTCTACTTTACAAGTAGAAATTCATTTCAGTTTTCTGCCAAAATTATCAAACCAATTTTTCCTAGATTGAATTTCTCGACACTACTTTGAAATTATTTCTATTGTTTGGCTCAGTAGCTCAACAGGGATCTAGGCAAATCCCCCTTTGTATCTCTAATGACCTTCTTTCAAAGTATGATCACCATGCAGGTGATTTTTGAATGTTTATTAACATGACAAAAAATACTTATAAGTAGGAAGAAGACCACCTGAAGTGACTTAGTGCTATATATAAATGATGTCTCTGTAGCTGGAAGTACAAACAAACACACCCCAAAGGTGATAATGTCAATGAAGATTAAAGTTCATATTTTTACGTGTAGTTGTAAGGGCAACTGAACAATTTTGGCAGATCTTTTATTCCTTACATTGCATTCCTGTTTGTAGTTGGAACTGTGGAATTTAGTCCACCTCATTTTTCTGAAGACCGTAACAGAGAGAAAATAGGAGAGTATGATACAGAAGTGATCAATGTTTCAAAATTAAGGAACCATCAGCATACTTAAAAATAAGGATTATTCCATTAGTATTTGTTTGCAATGGAAAATAAATTGTTTTTAAAGTAGACACTGTTTGTATTATAAGATGTCTGTCTCACCCTTTGGGCTATTTTTCCTCCCAATTTTATGGTGGTCTTTTGGGGGATCTGGTTCCTACTGCATCATTTAATTAGTAACACTTTTAACATTACATCCACTGTAAAAAAAAGATTTAAATATGATAACAGGAATTGCAAAAAACTAATGGACCAAATTATGAAGAATAATGCCTTCTTTGCCTTTCTTATGCCTTTCGTAGACTTTGCAGAATGAAGAACAGTGTTGCTGGGTCAAGTGAAGTTTCACATGCAAGGTTTGGCAAGATTCATTCCCATTTAAACCTTCATTAAACCCCCAAGTTAGCTATGCTCTTCTAGATACCAGTGGTTTATGCTTTAATAAGTAAGAGTAGCAATACTGCTTAGTGACCCACACATATTTTCGCAAGAATATAGGGATAATGATGTTGCCCCTTACTTTCAGTGATGTGAAGTTCACTCTCAATTATCTAGGAGTGATTGTCCATTTTGCTCATTATTTCTAACCTTTACTTCTTCCTTTTCCCCTGTCCTAATATTTTTGGACTTTGCATTGTGGCAGCAGAAAATGAAGAGGAAAAAATGATGAAATACAGAATACAAATGAATATCGTGTTGTCATTTCTACCTTTTTAAAAATAATTACATCAATTTTTGATCAGTTGGCTTGTCTCTGTGGAATTTTCTTTGCATTGTCACCAAAGGAAATGGCTAAGTAAATTAACAGGATGATGATTCCAAAGGAAACAATTAAAAATACCAAGTAGGAGAAAGTTATAATAATCATAGCACATTAATTATTTACGTTATATGTATGAAACAATGGATTTCTAATAATTACAAATTAGATATGTATCAATTAAAGTCACTCCCTATAGAGTCTCTATGTGAAATCATTTATTAGACTAATTTAAGTTTCTATATATAGCCAGAATCAATTAAATTTGTATATTCTATAATTATGACATGTTCCTGTTTTATATTTGAATTCATCTCCAATTATTTTGAATTTATGATGTGTTCTTTTATTTTTTCCAATGCAATTTAAACATGTTAACTATTCAGTGACTATCCTTTATCCATGTATAGCATGAAGACAATTCCTTTTTCTCTCTTACACCAAAACATACTGCATACTGGGGCAAAGCTGAATTCCCCAAAAAACATTTTTTCAAAATTATGAAATCATTTTGTTGTATACCTGAAACTAATATAACATCGTGTGTCTACTATACTCAAACTAAAAAATAATGGGAAAGAAAAAGTCATATACATTTCAGTTTCACAGATCAGTATAATCTGGTCACAACATTTCTGTAAACCATGCTTGCCACTCTTCTCCAGTTTCTATACTCTGTGCTATTTAAATAATTTTCCTTGCTTTCTCACAAATATACCATGAAGTTTTAAAATCCATTTTCTGATATAGTTTTTTTTTAATCATCAGTAATGTATGTGCTTCAATTCTGTGTCTCTCCTTAGGAAGTACAGGTACTATGAAGTCATACAGAATTAGTTTTATATAATAGTCATTGTAATAAAAATTTATGAAAGCAATAGAAAGTAAACATATAGTAATTACAATGTGTAATTTTTTTTATGTTATCTCATTTAGTTCACAATAACCCTATTATGAAGTACGTATTACTGTAATTATGCAGATTTACTTCCCAAGAAATTAAGGCCTAGAGGTTGACAGAACTTGCCCAAGGTCACAAATCTGGTAAGTGAAGGATGTTGGGATCTTAACACAGACGGCCTGTTCCAGCGTCCACTCTTTGAATGAGAAATTCATGCTCTCTTTATCACTTATTTGCTTGTGACTTTCTGTCACAGCATAACAGACATAACCTCTCTGATTCTTTATTCCTTCCTTTTTGATGTGAATTTGTATTTGTTTATGTGCATCATTCATAGCAGCCATTCTCCAAGGAACACTAGGAAATGGTATATAGAAACTACGATTTATGGGCTACGTAGTAGGATCAAAATAACAGAGGAGTTTTACTTCCAAGTGCCCTTAGGACATAGAGCTAGAAAATATAACATGTGCATACATCTATATCTGCTTCTAGATCTACCAATTATATTACAATCTGCAAGTTTATACTGATGCCCTCACTGTGTGTCACACACCAGAGTTTGTTCTAGTTCTCTCCCTTTCCATTTTTGTATCTTCCGTCTCCAACGTTTGTGAATCCCAATTTAAGTGTTTGTTGACCTACAAGTAGTTTGTGAAGACTGATGTATAATTAAATTTTATTCAAATAGCAATGAGATCGCTATCTGTTTTGACCTGGTATGATTAATTTCATATTTGGGAAAAGGTAATCTTTTAGATTGTTTTTGAATATTTTCTGCTGAATTTTAGATTTGTGCTAGTTTTTGGTCAACATGACTACATGATAATTACACTATTATTAGATTCAAATTAAAATTGAAAATGCAAGAATAATGTGCATAAAGCAAGATGTTGAGGGCATGTCAAATATTTGAGCTTAATTCTGGAATTTTTCTTGGTAAGTGGAAGAAAGAGTTAGCATTGCAGCCAAATGTATTTTCCTTTTTTTTTTCTTTTGGTTTTAGTTTAAATTCCAGTTAGTTAACATACAGAGTAATATTAGTTACAGTTGTACAATTGAGTGATTCACATGTATTTTCCAACATGTCTTTAAATATGTTATTCCTGGGCAGCCCGGGTGGCTCATGGTTTAGCGCCACCTTCAGCCCAGGGCCTGATCCTGGAGACCCGGGATCGAGTCCCGCATCAGGCTCCCTGCATGGAGCCTGCTTCTCCCTCTGCTTGTGTCTCTGCCTCTCTCTCTCCCTGTCTGTGTGTCTGTCATGAATAAATAAATAAAATCTTTAAAAAGAAATGTTATTCCTAATCCTCATGCTTAATTAGGATCAGATAAATGTCTAGTAGGTTTTATAGACCTGGAGCCTACATATTGCCTTTGAGAATCATAGTAGAACACATATGTGATCCGTGTTTGAAATACAATGAGACAATTTCAATTAGGCCCATTAGATAGAAATGAGCCATTAACATATGTCCCTCTGTCAACTGTGTAACCCAAGGTTTTTCCAACTTCAGCCTGGTTCTCAAGGGTCTTAAATGTAGAGATTATTAAATTTAAACAACCTCAGATATAATCCAACCTTAACTAATGAATGAAATTTAGCAAATGGTTGCAGAATATAGGGCTGGGCACTTGATAAGAGCAGATTTATGGTTGGAATGGTAAAGGTCTCTTTTTTTTTTTCTGGATATGCTTGTCTAACATAAAGGGAATAGGTTTTATGATGTGCTGGTTAAGGCCTGTGGTTTTCCCAGTAATCCTGTCCTACATGGGATCAGTTTCTTTACTGGTGGCTCAACCGGCTCAAACAGTTTGAGGATCCTGGCTTGATCATGTGAGGAACTATTTAAAGTTTTTGTGTGTGTGTGTGTGTGTGTGTGTGTGTGTTCTTTCCAGGCTGCTCCCCCGAAGCTAAGATTCTTGATACATACTTGGCAATTCAGCCAGAGATTCTAAAAATCAAGGGCCCAAAGGCTATCTCTTAGCCTTTAGATGCTTGTCTGAATTCTACTCCTATTGCTGTTCTGTATGTTTCACATTTAAATAAAATCTGCATACGAACATACTCTACGTACTCTGCTAGGTCTGTCAAATATCCAAAGGGGGAAAACAATGCAGCATCACACCATATATTCCAAATAATATCGGAATAGAATTTCAGGCAGCCCTAATATGGATTTAAGGTGTGAAAGGGTTAGTAAGCAACTCCACCCTAATTAAATGAAATTCTAAAAAATAAGACCCAATATTGAATAGGTAATTCAGAACAAACCAAACACATGGCTCTACATCACTGAAGGTGTAAATCTTTGTAAGATTCAATGATATATTCTGATCTCACTGAAAGAAAATCTTGTGTGATCTTCATTCTGTGTTTTAATTGGGAAAAGTTGTATTGTCCATATGATGCTTGGTTCTTCCTCTGTATCCTGCAGAAGGAAAATTGACCCCTGTAGGGAATATTTGGTTCAGGATTGATTTTGGTAAATGGAATAAAAATTTATCTCTAGATTTTCTCTTATTTGTTGTTTCACACAAATGTGCCAAATGCAGTAGGTCCAGGCATGTTATTAGAAAGGAAATGATCCAGAGTTCAAATTCCACCTCTAACATCAGCTAAATGATCTTACGTTACATTATAGTCATTACCTATAAAGTGAGAACAATAACACTACTTCCCTGGTGCAGTTTTGTGCATAAATAAGAAAATGCCTTAGAAACCATTAATATAGTGCTGGCTTATAGTTGTTAATAATTGTGGGCTTATTTGATATTTCTAGTCACATGCTTAGACATTTAAATATTCCCCACAAAGTTTGACTAGACAAAAACAATTTAGCATTAAGTTAATTCTAAGAAAATGTAGTCCATGTGCTTAGACTATCTAGTCCATAAGTTGTATTTAACCGGCTAAATTTAACATATGTAGAACCATCAAATTCCAGCTATGTCTAAAATTACCACTGCTTGCATTAAAAATCATTGGGACCCAGACCAACTGTGTGTGTGGTCTCAGAAAATACTCTTATGACCATCAAGTTTCTCTTTTTATTTATTTATTTTTTTATGAAGACATTACTTATGCTTTTTTTCTGGACATTATCCAGTAAAATATAGTGATCCTAGTCCCAGGAAGAAATTATTGGTTGCTCTTTCTGAATGTAAGAATGCTGTGTTTGCTTGATGTTTATAATCTTTACAATATTTGAGCTACATTTATTATAATTCAAACTTCAGAGGGGTACTTTCCTGCTTAGGTTAGCACTTGAATAATGTCTTGTATTTTGTATCTTATCAGTACTATATCTCTTGAAGTTTTCTGGGGAAAATAGATAAAAATAAAACTATTTATGGAATTAACAAATATAGAGGTTCTAATCTTGAAATGTTCACTTAGTTTCCATCTGACTTTGAAATCAGACATTGACATTCTATAAATATTCAGTTGATAAAACAAAAAAATAAAATGGTAGCCTGTGTTTTAGAGTCAGAAAACATACATATACAGCAAAATATTTAAATGCAACTGACCTGTCTTATTCCTTTCAAAATACTTCTTTATTTTTTTAAAAAAGTAGAGCATTCTACATGATTATTAGCTTTAGAACCATTTAATATACTTGAAAAGAAGTGCATTATTTGAGAATAGCACATAAAAGAGGACTGTCAGGACTTGGTGAAATTTTATTAATGACTCAGGTGATTTAATAAAACATCCTACCCACTGAAAGCTCAGGTCTGTTTGGTAGGAATGATATTTTAAATTGAAAATTAGATATTTCTCAGGTGATTTTGCCCTTTTGAAAGAAATAGTGATTAGAAAAAAAAACCTACCTTCCTTTCAATATTAAATTAAATGTCACCAAAGTCACTAATACCTTCAGTTTCTTTTCAGAAAATCCAATTGGAATTGCAAGAAATCTGTAAAATAAAAAAAAATAAATAAACAAGTGATTGAATTTATGTATGAGATATCAACTTTAAGAGAAATCTGACCATTACAAAAATGTAGTTGGTTGGACATTATTAAAATGAATAGCTAAGTTTTATGTCCTAAGTGGAATCAATACTTGGTTTCATCTTCTATAAATAACAATAGTAAAGTATTAGTAAAGCTGTAAGAAAAGTGAGATAGGCAGGATTATAACATGGCTGGGGAGAGATCACCACCCTCCTGGTGAATGCATCCTGTACAATTCCTTCCTGTTGAGTATGGACAGAGCAAGAATCGTGATAGGATATAACTCTTATGATACTGTCTTTAATCAGTTGACGTGGCGTTAAGCAATAAGTTAATTAAAAAAAAAAAGATTAATCTGAATGGGCCTGACTTCATTAGGTGAGCCCTAAAAGGTATAAGAAGCATCGGTGGACATCCTCCTGCTAAAAACTGACCCGTTGTAAGAGAGAGCCCTGTTACCGGAACCTAAAGTGACCCCCAGGGCTGAGAGCATTCCCAGGCCCACAACTCTCAAGACACACTGTCTTTGCACTCTCTTCTTTCTTTTCTTTAAAATATGGTCATCAATCAATCAATCAATAGATAAATAAATAAATAAATAAATAAATAAATAAATAAATAAATAAAATATGGACACTATAGTGAGCTATTCTTAAGTCTTAACTAAGACTGCTGATTCAATGAAAGATTAATATGGGACAGATATCATTTCCTTAAATATCTTACAATCTGCCTGACAGATAAAATTAAAAACAAAATAAACAACTTAAGCTGACATGTAATCAAAATTGGATAGACATGTATATATTGAATAACAGAACATCAATAATACATCATTAGATATGTATAATTATGTCTGTAATGCACACACACTAAAACATCCAAATGAGTTATGTATAGTTTAGAAATAGTTCATTAAAATGACAAAAACAACGACTTGTTTATTTAACCTCAGTTTACCAGACAATCCATTAGTAGAACATTTTGGCTAATAATAGGTTTGCAATTGTATATTAATTTCTTCTACATGCTGAAAGGCATTCATGAGATTAATGATTTGCAACCAGTCAATTCATTTCCAATCAGAGTTACTTATTAGGTAGCTAATATAATAGGAAGATACCAGAATAAATAAGGAATGTTCCCCATCCAAATGAAGTCTATACATTAGAGACACATAAGGAAATAGATTTAAGATAATGTGGTAAAAGCTCCTATAAAAGAGGATATAGAAAGGACACCTGACTCAGACAAAGAGGTCAAGTAAAAATCCTGGAGCAGATGACATTTGACAACTGAGATAGGAAATAAAGTGGGAAGGAAAAGACACTCCAGGGAGAGCAAAATGGATCAGCAAACAGGAAATATGATGGACGATTTGGGAAAACGTATGTAGTTTAGGCTTATTTAGATTCTAATGTAAGATAGAAGGTGACAAAGATAAAATGGAAAGGAAGATAAAGACCAGATAATGAATGGCTTCATATGTCACATGAGGAAGTGAGACTTTATGCTGCAGTCAATAGGAATAGTAGGAAACACATGAATGGGGGAATAGAGAACAGAGTAATAACTAATCTTCCTTAACTATGGTCTTGTTTACACTTTATATTAATAAGTGTGATAGAAGTGTACCTATTCAATTTGATATTAAAAGGTAGCTTTGGTAACCTATAGGCCTCGTGATGAGAATGAGAATCAACAGACATTATATTAGAAGAGAAGAAATTCTGAAAATTTAAGCTGTGTTCCTGAAATACATATTCACGATCATAAAAATGAACTTAATAGTGAATGTGAAAACTATTTATAATTACTAAATTATAAGTTAGTTAGATCTTGCAAATCTAGAAGATTTATGCTTTATATACTATATTTATATATACTTGATATACTATATGGCTTTATATATACTTCATAAATTATGATGCATCCACAAGAGCAGCTCCTTTCTATAGCTGTGACTGTTCAAGTAAGTGTAGTTTGTGTGCTGACCTAGATTATACAAAGAACAAGAATGACAAATCCAGGATGAAGGCCAGAGCAGCTTCAAATTTAATCCACTCCTCTGTATAGTGAATCATGCGACTTTTGAAGAACCTCACTAATTCCATGGGAGCTTATGTTATGCTAGTTTATGTAATTGATCCTGCATAAAAGACAAAAATACTGATGGCTCAGCACTCCACAGATCTGTGGGCATTGTATCCTCCTAGATAATTGCATGAGCAAAGAAAAAAAGACATAACTTCCTCCTCACTTTTTCCTTAAACATAAAAAAAAGAACACAAAAGAATTCTAGTCTTTTGATAAATGAAACTAAAGGTATAACTAAAAAAGCATTTTTCAAGTTTATTTTTATAACTTAATCTTATAGCTGGGATTATACATTCAGATAAATGCATAATTAAATTACTGCATTCAAAAATTTACAAACTAATTGCATTTGGGTAATTGAATATGTTCAGTTCCTAGGGAAAAAAAAAACAACTACATACACACAAGATCTGAAATTTATTCTATATGTCTTTACTGTTCTTTGTATTCAATTTTTTCTGACATCTAATGGGAAAGTACATGCTCCTAAATTATACTAAGAGCATAGTGTCTGGAAATAAAATGTTGATAGCTACTTTTATCTCTTTCTTTCTGTACATACAGTATTTGTAAAATGCAATATTTAAGGACTTAAAGATATTCATGAGTAGAGAAAGAAATCTGAAAATTTTGATATATCTAAAAAGATTTAAAAATATGAATCATAAAAGAAATGCATGCTGCTAAAAACACTTTTTAGATTTTTAGAAAACAGATGTAAATGATCCTGAAATTCAATAGAATTAGGAATATCAAAGAAAATCATTAATACATAAAATCACATCAAATTTACAGAAATTTGAGAGTCATTATCACAATAATCACTTTTAGGAAAATAAGGAAACCAAAGAGAAAAGTAGAAGTTTCATTTGTCTGATCTGAATTTTACAATGTGAAGAATTGGATGATCCACTTGAACATTTTTTTAAATATTTACTTATTTATTCCAGAGATAGCGTGAGTGCACAATCAAGCAGGGCAAGGGGAGGAGGAGAGAGGAACTCCAGCAAACTCCTCTGAGCCCTGAGCCCCATGCAGAGCTCAAGACTTTGAGATCACCATCTGAGCCGAAACCAAGAGTTGGTTGCTCAACTAACGGCACTACCTAGGTGCCTGTCCACTTGAATAATTTGATCTCTAAAAATATTAGTACTAATAATTAATTGTCAGGACTCCATTACAAAATAAACATAATGCTTACCAATGTGAGTGTGTAATGTATTGATTTTTTTTCCCAGTGCAGTGATCATTTACACTAACTATTCTGACAAAACAAATTCAACTAACCTGAGAGTCATATTTAGCACTGAACCATCAGTTGTTTTGTAAAGTTAAACACACAAAACTAGTTATTTTGAAATAACTAGTCCATAAAGTATCTTTTTCAAATCTATTTTTGTAAAATGTCATCAGGTGTTATAAACTACAGTAATTTTGCATATGTTTAGGCACTCCAAAAGAATCTCTGAAATAGTGTCAGGATTCCGATGGATATATATTTAGCAGATTCTTTATACATTTACATTGAACTTTTCAGTGAGATTTAAAAATTTGAAATAAAAAAATAAAAATAAAAATTTAAAATATAATTATCAATATATGTTCCAGTGAGATTTTTTTTAGATTAATGAATTGTTTTGTTGTGGTGGACTACAGTTTCCTTTTTAGAATAAGCCCATTCAAAAGGATCTGGACTCACCACAGGAGCGTTTAAAACTGCAAAGGAAAAACAAAAAGAAAAGAAAAGAAAAAAAGATTATAATTCCCTTTGTCTCAGGCATAGGACATGTCAGCCATCAAACACACCAAGAATTTTCTTGCCTTATGGCCTTTATACATACCATTTTGCCTGATTAACACTGCAGTCTAATTTCACAGGTCTTAGTTTAACAATTTCTTCCCAAATGAGGACCAATGTAAAAGTCACTTGTGTTAGCTCCTATACTGTAATTTTACAGCAATTTACTATTCTTTTGTAATTTTTTTTTTAAATTTTTATTTATTTATTTATTTATTTATTTATGATAGTCACAGAGAGAGAGAGAGGCGCAGAGACACAGGCAGAGGGAGAAGCAGGCTCCACGCACCGGGAGCCTGATGTGGGATTCGATCCCAGGTCTCCAGGATCGCGCCCTGGGCCAAAGGCAGGCGCCAAACCGCTGCGCCACCCAGGGATCCCCTATTCTTTTGTAATTATGTAATTTCATGATATTATTTAGTATCTTTCCATTCATTATCTGTAAGATCCATGAAGGCAGTAATCTTGCCCACTTGCTTTTCATTGATTGTCTCAGAATAAACTATAAGTTTGGTATATAATAATCTATTAAATAATTATTTGCCACATGATTAAAAATAAATGTGGACATTTTTCCACATGAATCAAAGTAAGTTTGTTTATCATACTGGTAATAAAAACAATTTGTATTCAAACCTCCTATCTCACTAAAAATTCACAATTTTCTTTGTGTCTATATAACTGTATTACATGTAGTAGGGTTTATTTGTAGGGTAAAACTCATGCTGTGAGAAATAGGGGAGTGAAAATGGTGGAAGATAAGGTCAGAGATCATTTTTCAAAGTCTCTCTGCAAAGGAAAGAGTCAGAGCTAGCACTGAGATTTTGATCCATGGACATGCTTTCCATCAACAGAAACAAAAAGGCACATGATTAGGAATAGAAATGTTTTAAAATGAGTTTCAATTTAGATTATTTGGAGAAGGTTATGTCAGTTTGTGGTGCATCTCGTTAGAAAATTCTAACATACAACTGTAAATGTGAAACTATAATTCATGGAATGAAAGAGTGAAAGAGGGAAGGAAGGAAGGAAAGATAGCTGATTTGCAAGAATTTGGTCAGAAGCACAATAGTAGCATATATTCTTGTTGTGTCAGAATCATTCTCCCTGGTTATAAGAGTAGAAAGCTGCAGAGTGACTATTTTCCTTGGCAAAATCCCTGGGAGGCTGAATGGCTGGGCATTTTCAGAATAACAGAAGGTAATTCTGGTTTATCAAAATCACATAAAATTGAAAATCCTAATGGGGGTGGCAAGCTTCTTGTGACTTGTCACCTGAGCCTAGATCATAAAAACACATAAAGTCAGAAGTTAAAAAATGAAATTGAGCAGTTGAGATATGGATCAAGAAACTCTACTGAATAAGTGCCTTTTGTAAATACTGAAATTATAAAAATGGAGAAAATGAATAAAATAAAAGCAGTGAGCATGAAGGCTTTAATAAAAACTCTAGTTTGATTTGGCATATCATAAATGTCAAAAGGGGCATCAGCCAAAGACATTTTATTGCTAAGTCCCTACAGCTCAAATAAAATCTGCTAACCATTGGCCTTTGAACAAGAGTAAAGAAAGAAAGGAATAGTAAATACAATCCTAGCTATCCCAGAGTCATAGATTATAACAAAATAACACAGAAGCTTTCCCTACTTATCATTTTGGAAGTGGAAATGTGGGAACAGAAGAGATCTTTGTTATTTCTGTGCTTGGAAGAAAGCCACCATCTGCAATATATTATAGTTTGCTGCTTAATATAGTTCGATATCTGTGGGGTATAAAGAATACAGGATGTGGAATGCCGTAAATGGGTATTCCTCTTTCCGTAAATTCAGAACTTGTTACTATTGGGACGCTTGGGTGGCTCAGTGGTTGAGTGTCTGCCTTTGGCTCAGGGCATGATCTCCCACCCTGGGATTGAGTCCCGCATCAGGCTCCCTGTGGGAACCTGCCTCTCCCTCTGCCTCTTTCTGTGTCTCTCATGAATAAATAAATAAAAATCTTTAAAAAAATAACTTGTTGCTATTTGTTAAGTTTCCCAAGTTAATGAGTTAACATAAGTTAATGGCATTTTGTGTGCTTTTACATATGGACTTGGCTGTAAAAAATGGAAAAATAAATAAAGAGTTCTGATAAATGTCCATGTAAATGTGACACAGTTTTTATCTCCACTTTCTGTTATAATGCCTGTGAGTGTAAAAAAGTAATAAAATCAAGGATGGGTAAGTCCCCAAAAAAGAAGATAAACTACTTTAGAATTCTGTGGAAGACCTTACCAAGACAATGCCAAATACGCTTCTAGCAAGTGAGTATTTGACATGAAGAGTAAAGGAAGACAGGAAGAATCAAAGTTGCCTTCAGCTTCTCTATGTGTGAATCTATTTTTTGCCATACTAATAGAATGTATGCATTACTGTTTAGCCTAAGGTATAGTCAGCTAAATAATTAGAGAAATACCTTTTTTTCCTGTTTTTTTTTCCATTAGTTTTTCCAAAAGGCATTATGTCCATTTTAGCTGATCAACTGTACCTAATTATTACAAAGAATGACAGCATTATTTCAGAAAAGAACACTTAGTTTGAATATTACCATGATTAAAATAATAGAAAAGGCTTACAATTTTCTGATCATGGTATTTTGTTATTTTTCCTATATGCAATATTTATGCATGCTACATTTGTATTCAGAAAACAAAATATGTCTTTATTTCTCCAAAATTACATTTTTAAGTGTTCTCTGTCATTCATCAAATAAATTATCTACCAATGTTAATGCATCTCCCTCCCCAGTATTAAAATGGATGAACTTCCATCTCCTTTACATTAGGTGTCAGACTTTGTTTCACTGGAAATGTCTGAACCAAATATACAAATGTCCGTAACTATCCTGTTTCAAACTCCACCATAGAATGTTAAGTGTTTATTGCTTAGCTTGAAATATACTATGAAACTGAGGGTCCCTGGAGGGGAGGGGGGGCAGTGGACAGGGTAACTGGGCCAAGAACATTAAGGAGGGCATGTGATGTAATGAGCACTGGGTATTATATGAGATTGATAGATCACTGATCTTACCTCTGAAACCAATAATACATTATATGCTAATTAATTAAATTTAAATAAAAATTTTTAAAAATGCAAGAACCCTGAGCACTGGTTGATGTTAGAGGATAGTTTGAAATTAACCACATAGAAAATATATCATTAAAACTGGCAATGTCTACAGATGGAAAAAATACAAATATATAAACATATACATATCATGTATATGTATATGTATACACACACACACACACACACACACAAACACACACACACACACAACCAAGTAAGGTCTAGGACTTAATTTTGAAAAATATATGGCTAAAGACAGTATTAAAATAATACAAAGAGATGGACAGTGCTTTTTGACAAAGAAATATCCATTATCTTCTCCAATCTGTACAATAGTACTCCAATATTTTGGGAGTCAGCATTGTGCCCAGTTAACAATATTGATTTTCCTAAATTCTTTTGAAACTCATTAATCTGGAAAGTACAGAAGTTTTAGTAGCACTGGATCTATAAAAAGAATTTCACACAAGCTGATTAATTTCTGAAATTATCTAAGAAAAATTAAAACTTAACCTCACTAAGAATAAGCATTAAATTTTCCTTGTTTTCTTGCTATTTAATATAAAAATTAAAAGAATTGTCTCTCTAATGTGAATGTCCTTCTATCTACAATGAAAACTTTCCAATATGTTGGAAATAAGGAAATCTATTAGATGAGAAATTAAAATGCATGCCAAGTACAGATAAATTAATTTTTAAAGTATTTTAAATAATTTTACATGTAACCAAACTAAGTACAAATGTACACGGTTTTAGTTTCTTTAAGTTCTTCATGGCCAAAGTAAAAAAATTTTGGTAATATCTGGAAACAATAACTTAATACGTTTTATCCTTTTTGCAGAAACTCTGTAAAAAACGACTTCTAAAAAAATTCTATTCCAGAAGTATATTTGTCCATTTCTACAGTAGGACTGTATTTTCTTTACAGTGACTTTATACTATATTTTAATTTA
Organism: Vulpes lagopus; assembly: GCF_018345385.1. Classification (NCBI taxonomy): domain Eukaryota; kingdom Metazoa; phylum Chordata; class Mammalia; order Carnivora; family Canidae; genus Vulpes; species Vulpes lagopus. The sequence continues at coordinate 137,886,220 of NC_054827.1, forward strand.
TGGTAAATCTTGTAACCTTTGACCAGTCTATTTGTTTTAAGACTGTTATTGGCTATTCTGTAAACTTTGATTTATTTCTTCCATGCATGAATAATTTAAGATATTTTATCCAATTATGGTTATTAAAATATAATTGCAGTTACACTAAATTTATGTATTTAAAAAATTTTTATGCTATCTATTCTACCCATTCAAGAACAAATTTATACTTTCCTTTTGTTCAGATCATTTTATATTCTATAGTAAAATTATGTTTTATCACTTAGCTGTGCTGACCTTTATGTTAAATGTATTACTAATAATTTAATAGATTGTGTTGACACTATTAGCAGAATTCTTTATCCTACCTTTATGTGTAAAGGTGTTTTTTTTTAGGATTTTATTTATTCATTCATGAGAGACAGAGAGAGAGAGAGGCAGAAAGAAAGAGGCAGAGGGAGAAGCAAGCTCCATGCAGGGAGCCTGATTGGGACTCGATCCCAGGTCTTCAGGATCAGGACCTGGGCTGAAGGTGGAGGTAAACCACTGAGCCACCTCAGCTGTTCATGTGTAGAGAGTTTTAAAGAAATCTTACATATTTCTTAATCTTATTTAGTACTAAAATTTCTTATTAATTCATAGATTCAGAAGAATTAGATTCTATTTATGATACATTTCTAGTCTTCAAACATGATATTGTTATTGATATTATTACTATTATTTTGCTTTCATCAGCCCCTTCCAAAAATATTAAGTCTATCATCTGTGAATCCTTAAAATCACCCAACCATACTCTTTCCTGATGGCCTCCACTAAAGGGAAATATCTGGTAAAAGACTAAAAACTATCAGGACAAAGGATAACAGGAAGGGAGAAATTTTAAGGTCCAAATAAAAGAAAACAAAGGAGAAAAGGAAAGAAAAAGAAAGAAAGAAAAAAAGAAAGAAAGAAAGAAAGAAAGAAAGAAAGAAAGAAAGAAAGAAAGAAAGAAACAGGGTGCCTGGATGGTTCAGTCAGTTAAGTGTCTGCCTCAGCTCAGGTCATGATCTCAGGGTCCTGGGATCCAGTCTGCTTCTCCCTCTCCTCCCTGCTGGTGCTATCTCTGTTGCTATTTCTCTCACTCTCAAATAAATAAAATCTTTAAAGCTAAATTTAAAAAAAAAGAAAAAAAAGGAAATATAGTCAAGAAATATCAGAAGTCAAAGAAAATTGCCCTATTTTTTTTTTAAAACAGCAAAAGAAGAAGCTATGAAAAGAAGAAGAATGAGGAGAAACAGAAGCAGGAGGAAGAAGATCATGAGGAAGGAGGTAGCTATCCTGAATTCATGCAACCTTCAAGGTTTGGGAAATCTATTTCCATATAAAAATGAATAACAGAAATATATTGATATCAAATACTATATAAAAAATTGCAGAAATAGAATAAGGAACAGAAGAGCATCCCGACAGACAGTGAAAGCATCAGAAAGAAAAATGCACATAACATAAAACCATTACCTACTATTTCCCTACAATTAATGATCCTTAAATTAACTGATACGAGAGAAAAAAATAACACAAATATAAGTGACACATACTTATTCTTTTTAAGTGAGACAAACTTAAAGCATTTCTACAAAGTTACATAAGTGGACTAAGAATTATCTCTATTTTTACAAATCAGAAATGAAGTATAATGAAGAGTAATATAAGAATGAATAAATAGATCAGATAATCCTTTAAATAAAACCTAATGAAACTGCAAACTTTTATTTTTTTTTAAAGAGCAAGAGTTCAAAATCAAAAAGAATAAAGAAAGAAATTAATAGTCCAGAGAAACTCATATGGAAAAAAGCCAAAGAATATCCAATATGCAGATAATAAGAATCTCTGAAAAAGAAATCATTTTAAAAGTTTTTATTTATTTATTCATGAAAAACACAGAGAGAGGCAATGGGAGAAGCAGGCTCCCTGAGGGGAGCCCAATGCAGGACTCAATCCCAATACATTGGGATCATAACTTGAGCCAAAGGCAGATGCTTAACCACTGAGCCATGCAACGGATCCCTGAAAAAATAAAATATAAAACCTCAAAAATTCCTGAAATTAGAAAAAAAATTAAGCCTTTATTTTGGAATAGCCTACCATGTACCTGAATTACCAGAGTTAAATCTTATTTTTAGAGATTCTTATTATTCATTCATAGAGATGCAGAGAGAGAGAGGCAGAGACACAGGCAGAGGGAGAAGCAGGCTCCATGCAGGGAGCCTGATGGTGGGACTGGATCCAGGGTCTCCAGGATCATGCCCTGGGCTGCAGACGGTGCTAAACCACTGCGCCACCGGGGCTGCCCAAATTACCAGTGTTAAGGAGTCAGGTAAAATGTCTGGGCATTATTGAAAAAAGAAAAAAAGAAAAAAAAAACAACCACATACAAAAGAAAAAATGACTAATAAAATGAAAATGAGATTATCATCAGACTTTTAAAGCACAATCTATTTTATGCTAAAATTAAATGAAGCACATATAACTAGGAGTTATACATGCAAGAACTTGATAGGTACTATTCTTATGAATCATTTCTGAGAATTCTACAAGTACATCAGACAATCCAAAAACTAAAGAAACATGGTCACAAACTGAAATAAACCTAAAGAAGTCTTTTTTTAAAAAAATTTTTATTTATTTATGATAGTCACAGAGAGAGAGAGGCAGAGACACAGGCAGAGGGAGAAGCAGGCTCCATGCACCGGGAGCCCGATGTGGGATTCGATCCCGCGTCTCCAGGATCGCGCCTTGGGCCAAAGGCAGGCGCTAAACCACTGCACCACCCAGGGATCCCTAAACCTAAAGAAGTCTTAAAATGATAATGTATTAAAGAAATGGCTAGTTGATCTATCAATATAGGTAAAGTAAAACTACTTAAAGATGGAGAGAGAAGAGGAGAGTATGTGTGAAAAATACTTTTGTCAGTGCATTTATTGAGGCAATAATATATTACTGGTATTCTGAGACTAATCTGTGTATATCATTAAAGCAAATGAGTAATTAGAAGATATTATTTTGCCATTCTTTGTGTACATGAGAACCAACATTTTCAATATAGGAGAAAGAATAGATTATAAGCATAGAGAATTATAGAATTACAATTATAATTATTCTAATTGTATAGATCATGGAAATACAAAAGTTAGTAAAAATACTTTAATTCTGTATTTTAATTGTGGTAAATCATATTTACATATTTTATATGTGTATTAATATAATATAAATTTATAAACACAAATATGCAAATAATAATAGAAATATTTAATTTTTTCCATCTGCCCACTACAGTTCTATAAACAAGATATATGCAGTAGAAATAAATAACTCTAGCACTCACACTGTGGTTTTAAAATTTATTTCACATTCAGCAGAAACCAAGAGCTCCTGGAACAACGTCAGACTTCAAGTCAGCATGGAAACTATACAAAATGAATCTGAAACTCCATGTCACAATAGACGGCAAAGTTTTAGTGGAAACCAGGGTCATATCAAAAATCTTCCTTATGAAGAGCCTCCCATTGATTGAACATTCACAATAAAAATGATTGTTAGAATGGATTAAAATCAACCCAATATACTTACTTCTGTTACTTCACATTGATATTTTAAAATAATCTATAATTAAAGAATATTAGACAATTATTTTCTTAAAAGTTGGATAATAAAGACAGCTAAATAAGCATTTAGTCTATTTTTCTTGTATTACTGAAATCATATAGTGGAGGAGGAATTTTAGCTATTTATAAAATAATTCCAAATAATAAATGAAACAGAAACACTTCAGTTACCACATCACTATTTTGAAATCCCTAAATAAATTAGTAAATCCAGATCTTGAGTTTCCCCAGTTTGCTAACCACAAAAATGAGGACAGTCAGACATATATTCCTGATGAAAACAACATTCCTCTAAAGTCTTGACAAAGACACTGGACATAAACCTGGCAAATGCTTTGGATATAGCTACTAATTTACAGGAGGCACAGAGGACAGAGGGAGAAGCTCAATTGCACTGTGCATTTGCACTCAGCAATATCTGGCCTAAGGGAAAAACCCTCTAGGTCAAATGGGTTGTGAAACAGACAGATTTTAAGAAAATTAATGGAATGAGGAAAAAACAGGTAAAATAAGGAGGCTTGAAAGCAAATAATTTTCTAAATTTTTTTTTTATTATTATTTATTTATGATAGTTACAGAGAGAGAGAGAGAGAGGCAGAGACGCAGGCAGAGGGAGAAGCAGGCTCCATGCACCGGGAGCCCGATGTGGGATTCGATCCCGGGTCTCCAGGATCGCGCCCTGGGCCAAAGGCAGGCGCCGAACCGCTGCACCACCCAGGGATCCCAGCAAATAATTTTCTAAAGTAGCATGTGCATGCATTCACATTTGAATAATAAAATATTCGTTTAAATAAAAGAAAGTAGTGTGTTAACAGTTCAGGATAACAATCACTAATGGGGGTGAGAGAGCTCATTGTGGAATGGCCAGTAATGTTTTATTTCTTCTTTGGTAGTAATTACAAGGGTCTCCACCTTAAGATAGTTCATATGAAAGATACTTAAAATAATTTGCCATTTGAGAATTTCAAATTAAAACAACAGTGAGATACCACAGCACACTTACTAAAGTGAGAGGCTAAAATCTAAAAACCCAACAACACCAAACCCTGTTTAGGATGCAAAGCAAGAGGAACCTTCATACAGTGCAAAATAATATAGCCACCTTGGAAAACAGTTTGACAATTTCTTATAAAGTTAAATATCACAGTAAGATATTATCCAGCCATTGTAGACTTAGATATTTACTCAATTGAGTTGAAAACATACATTTACACAGAAACCTGCACTCAAATGTTTATAGTAGTTTTATTTATAATCACCAAAAACTGGAAGCAAGCACACTGTCCTTCGGAAATGGATAAACAAATTGTAGTACATTTCTATGATAAAATATTATTCAGTAATAAAATAAAATGTGCTATCAAGTCACAGATAGACTTAGGGACCCTAAATTTTTATCATGAAGAGCAAGACATTATATGATGTGCTGGCTTTAAATGACACACTGGAGCAGATGAATTTAACAGATATATTCAGAACATTCCATCCCCAAACAGCAGCATACGCATTCTTTTCAAGTGACTATTGAACATTCTCCAGAATAGATCACATATTAGGCCACAAAACAGACCTCAATGAATTTAAAAAGTTTTAAATCTTACCATACATCTTTTCTGACCACAATGCTATAAGAATAGAAATCAGCCACAAGAAAAAAAATCTGGAAAGACCACAAATACATGGAGATCAAATAACATGATACTAAACAATGAATGGGTCAACTAGGAAATCAAATAAGAAATAAAAAAGGACATAGAAACAAATGAAAATGAAAACACAATGGTCCAAACCTTTGGGATGGAGCAAAAGCTACTCTAAAAGGGAAGTTTATAGCAGTATAGGCCTACCTCAAAAAGCAAGAAAAATCTCAAATAAACAACCTAACCTTATACTTAAAGGAGCTAGAAAAGGAACAATAGAAAACCTAAAACCGGTAGAAGGAAGGAAATAATAAAGTTTTGAGTAAAAATAAATGACATAGAAACAGATAAACAAAACATAAAATAAACAAAACATAAACAAACCATAAAAAATAAAAAACAACAGAGCAGATCAATGAAACCAGAGGCTGTTCTTTGAAAAAGTTTCAATAAAAATGATAAACCTCTAGCCATACACAAGAAAAAATAAGAAAGGACCCAAATAAATAATATCACAAATGAGAGAGAGAAATAACAACAAATACCACAGGAATGCAAAGAATTATGATACTACTATGAAAAATAATATCCCAACAAATTGGACAACCTAGAAGAAATGGATAAATTCCTAGAAACATATCCTATCAAAACTGAAATAGGAAGAAATAGAGAATTTGAAAAGACTAATTACCATCAAAGAAATTGAATCAGTAGTCAAAAACCTCCCAAAAGCAGTTGTTCAAGACCAGATACCTTCACAGGAAAATTATACCAAACATTTAAAGAAAAATTAACACCTATTCTCCTCCAACTATTCCAAAAAATAGAAAAATGAATAAAACTCCCAAGTTCATCCTATGGAGCTAGTATCACCCTGATACCAAAACCAAACAAAGACACCACAAAAAAAGAACTATAGGTCAGTCTCTCTAATAAATATACATGGAAAAATCCTCAACAAAATACTAGTAAACCAAATCCAAAAATGCATTTAAAAAAAATCATTAACCACAATCAAGTGGGATTTATTCCTGGGTGACAAGTGTGGGTAAATACTCACAAGAGATCACCATGACATATCACGTTAATGAAAGAAAGAAAAAGAACCATATGATCATTTCAATAGATGAAGAAAAAACATTTGACAAAGGACAACATCCATTCATGATAAAACCCCTCAACAAATGAGATTTAGAGGGAACATCTTTCAACATAATAAAGCCGTATCTGAAAAACCCACAGTTAATATCCTCAGTGGGGGAAAAATTAAGATCCTTTTCCCTAATGTCAGGAATAAGAAAAATATATCTAAACAATATCACCAGTTTTATTCAACACAGTGCTGGAAGCACTAGCCACAGCAATCAGACAACATAATGAAATAATAGGATCTAAATCCACAAAGAAGTAAAATTTTCACTATTTGTAGGTGGCATAATACTGTATATATAAAACTTGAAAAATTCTGCCAAAAAACTGCTGGAATTTTTTAAAAATTAGTAAAGTGACAGGATACAAATGAATCTACATAAACTTCTATATGCCAATAATGAAGCAGCAAAAAGAGAAATTAAGAAAACAATCCCATTTACAATTGCGCCAAATACCATAAGATACCTAGGAATAAACCTAATCAAAGAGGTAAAATATATCTACTCTGAAAACTAAAATGCTGATGAAAGAAATTGAAGATGACATGAAGAAATGGAAAGACATTCCATTCTCATGGATTGAAAGAAGAAATACTGTTAAAAAATCTATACTACCCAAAGCAATCTATACATTTAATGCAATCCCTTTCAAAATACCACCAGCATTATTTTTACAGAGATAGAACAAACAATCCTATATTTTGTATGGAATAACAATATCCAAAACAATTCTGAAAAAGAAAAATAAAATTGGAAGCATCATGGTTCTGCATTGCAAGCTATATTACAAAGCTATAGTCATGAAGACAGTGTGGTACTGGTATAAAAAGATACACATAGATCAATAGAACAGAATAGAAAACCCAAAAATGGACCCACAACTAATCTTCTACAAACCAGGAAAGAACATGCAATGGAAAAAAGACAGTATCTTCAACAAATGGTGCTGGGAAAACTGGACAACAACATGCAAAAGAACGAAACTGGGCCACTTTTTCATACCGTACACAAAAATAAATTGAAAATGGTTTAAAGACATAAATGTGAGACCTGAGACCATAAAAATCCTAGAAAAGAGCACGGGCAGTAATTTCTCTGACATCAGTCTTAGCAACTTTTTTTCTACATAGGCCCTCTGAGCCAAGGGAAACAAAAGAAAAATGGATTACTGAGACTTGATCAAAATTAAAACCTTCTGCAAAAGAAAGAAACAATCAAGAAAACTAAAAGGCAGCCTATTGAATGGGAGAAGATATTTGCAAATGACATCCAATAAAGGGTTAAAATCCAAAATATATAAAGAACTTGTAAAATGCAACACTGAAAACCTAATAATATAATTTAAAATGGGGAGAAGACATGAACAGACATTTCTCCAAAGAAGGTATCCAAATGGCCAATGGACACATGAACAGATGCTCATCATCACTTATCATCAGGGAATACAAATCAAAACTACAATATCACCTCACACTTGTCAGGAAAGCTAAAATTAACGACATAAGAAACAAGTCACGTAGAGAAAGGGAAAGAAACCCTCTTGCACCATTTGTGAGAATGCAAACTGGTGCAGCAACTCCAGAGAACAGTATGGAGGTTCCTCAAAAAGTTAAAAATAGAACCATCCTACAATCCAGTAATCCCACTAATGAGTAATTTACTCCCAAAATACAAAAAACACTAATTCAAAGAGATACATGAACAGCATTATTTTATAGTGTTTACAGCAGCATTGTTTACAATGCCCCAGATATGGAAACAACCAATTGATGAATGGACACATTAATGGAATATTATTCAGCCATAAAAAATAATGAAATCTTGCCATTTGCAACAACGTAGATGAGGATTAGAGAGTACAATGTTAAATGAAATAGCTCAGTGAAAGACAAATGCCATATGATTTCACTCATATATGGAACTTAAGAAACAAAATAAAGGAGCAAAGGGAAAAAAGAGATAGACAGAGAAACCAAGAAATGGATTCTTAATAATAGAGAACAAAATAAAGGTGACTAGATGGGAGGTAAGTGGGGGGACTAGAGGAAAAAGATGCTGGGGTTAAGGAGTGCACATACCATCATGAGCACTGTATGATTAAATTAAAAACTTAAAAATAAAAATAGAGTTTGTTTTATAGCTTGGGATGTGTTTTATCTTGGTGAATATTACATATGAACTTGAGTATATTGAGTATATGAGTACATTCTGCTGTTGCTGGATTAAATGTTTTATACATGTCAATTAGGCCTAATTAATTAATGTTACTGATAAGCAAAAAATAAGATAAAATTGATTCTTATGGGAGCCAGGATAAAAATTCTGATACTGCTATTCAACTAAACATGAACTGAGTATTAAGTAAATGGATGGTATATAATGGGAGCCAGGTGTCTTACTGTTGGGATGGTAATTTCTAGCTCAGCAAGAGGAGGCTAAATGATTCAGGTGATAATGGATTAGAATTACAGACATCAGTAAGAACTAATGTTTAACATAGATCCAGATGTGGATATAAGGATATAATTATAGATATGTGTATATACACATATTAGTATAATTACATATTTTTTTTTGCTTTCAGTTGAGAGTGCCCAAAAGAAATGACACCATAGTAGCAATGGGTGCATTTAGCACTCTGATCTTGGTTTCAATTTTCCAATAAGAAACCCAGGATTCTTTGGGAAATAAATAAACTATGACTTGGGAAGGGAATTTACAAGATGATCCTGAGGCATCTTGCAATGTCAGAAAGAAAGGAAGTTTCCAAAAACAAAACAAAACAAAATTTTTGACAAGATGTCAAAGGAGCACATGAGACAACTAAAAGAACTCCCAATGGCTAAACTGGAACTTTTAAAGCAATCATACAATCATTTAAATAAAGTACAACCCAAAGAATGAAGCAAAAATCATGAATCTATATTTACACAGATAAATGAATGAGTGCATAAAAAATAAATGGAGGAGAAGACAAATCTGTTGTGCAGACAAATTCCAAATAAATTATGTAGATACTCTACTCTATAAAAGGAGGGGCATAACTCCTACTTCTTAAGCCTGGGCTGTATATACTGATTTTCATCCAAAGAGTTTGGAAAGAAGGACTAAAGCTAACTTTCAGTGTAAAACCTGACAATAACTGTCTCAGTCAGATGATCAAGGTCAATTTCATCAGTGCCAAGTCAGTTTGATTGTAGGTACACTTGATATGATACAAGGAGAATATACCTTATCCCGTGTTTTTCCTCCTAAAAAATCATACTCAGCCTAATCGTGAGAAAAATAGCTGAATTACAATAGAGAAATATCCTACAATACACCTAATAGTACTCAAACTTTTAAGGTCATTAATAAGGAAAGTTTGAGAAACTACCACAGGCCAGAGAAGCCTGAGGACACATTACAACTGAATGGAATATGATAATATGGATCGGATCTTGGAACAAAAATGGATATTAGATAAAAACTAAGGGATTCTGAATAGACTATGTATTTTTGTTAATAACATAACAACATTGGTTCATTAATTGTCACAAATATGCCACACTCATCTGTTAATGAGAGTAGAAACTATACTGGGGAAAGTGGGGTGTATTTGGGCACCCTTTAGTATCTGCTCAGTTTTTCTGTAAATCTAAAATTGTTCTAAAAATAAATTTCATTCATATTTCAAAAAACCCCACATAACTGACAATCCTACAACACTATAAATTGTATAGGAAATACCTAAGGAAACTAAACTAATGAGTGTTCTAGTTCTGTTACTATCATTGAAAGGAAAATTACTTGAAATTTTCAGAAGGCTACTATGGGGCTTGCTGTTAACAATTCGAAACTGACCTTTCTTTTTTATTACTTCTTATAAGTAAAATTATGAAAACTTACTATTATTGCAACCATGATTACTTTTTGGTAATAGGCATCTTCTAGTAGACCCAATGAAAGTTTCCTACACAGCCAATAACTTGACATATCCAAAAGGAAGTCATCCCAAGAATTATTTAAAGAGTTTCCAACACCGGGCATAACAAGGAAATGAACACTTCTAATCTTTTATCACCTCCTTCACTCTATAATTTTAGACTCAAGTTATGTATTTAATATTCCCCAACATATTTTGTGGTCTGGAGACAGAATGAAGGAAAATAATGCCTATTTTCCTTCTACCCAACTAACTTACAGTAAGAAAGGCATTGCGCATACTACTCAGAGACCCACACAGTAAATTACAGATCTGTTGCTTTGAATTTAACATATTCAGACCATCTTACATAACAACATTTTTAAAAACACTGTCAATAAAATTTGTATGTAAACATTTATTTGAGATTTTTTTTTCTTTACATGTCTAGAAAACAATGATCTCATTTGAGCAGTTGATAGACCCCCTTATGTTATATCAACTCATCTTTTTTTTATCTTTACTTGTATACCAACAAGCTCAAAATAAACCTTTTACCTCAGTTTCCTATTTTCTCCTCCAGGATTCTTTTTTATAAAGTTGCTTTTTAAAGTTTATGTTACCTCAGATCATTTTCAGAAACAAAAAGATAAGTTAGACATAAATATACAAGCAAAACACATGAACAAACAATTATCAAACAGCAGGATTATTAGAAAACCCTATATTATATTCACTTCTGACGCTGGCATAACACTTTAGGTCAGACAGTTATCTACGATTAGGAAAGGGTCCAAATACCTAATAAAAAACATATCTATGTTTCTCTTGAAATTTCCTGTTGCCACTGGAACCCAAGCAATGAGAGATTTCAGTATTAAAAGGACTTAAAACTTGACCCAATAGTTTAAACAAGGTTCCTAGAAGCAAACTGCCCAGGCTATTTGCCCACAATTTTAATATAATTCCTCTTTTCTTTTCCTTCCTTTTCTTTTTTTCTTTTTTCCTTTTTTCTTTTTGCACCTCACAGGTTAATTTATCTGCACCACATAGAAAACAACACATCACGTGTACAGCAATGCACCCTGTCTCCATCTAACAGAGCTTGCTGAGATCTGCATCCAGACTGACTTCCATCTGATGTGTACTCCAAGTACGGCTGGTTAATGATGACCTGAGCAGGTACAGGAGTCGAAGCTTTCAAAACTTTCTTCTTTTATGAGCACTCTTGATTTTATAAATGATAAAACCCATAAACCTCATTCCTACCTAAATCTTCTGGTACACTTGGGTATGGTAGGACTTCATGGGGACCCAAGCATTTTTAAGGCATCTTGGGGCATTTTTTAAAGCATTTTTAAAGCATCTTGGGGCAGGAATTGCAGCTCAATCTGCCCTGACTCCCAAGGGCCAACAACTCAGAGAGGCCATTGAGTGATAAGATTCCTCTTTAGGAAATAAAGAGCAATTTATTCATTCATTGAATTAAAAAAAAAAATCGTTGCGATGAATAACGTAGCTTCACTGTCTTATCCAGTATCTAAGAAAATGTTCAAGTGTCTTTCTGAAACTTCACAATGGATAAATACAACATTTAACTTAAATGCTTTTTCCCCCTATTTGCATAACCTAATTGACTCTTTTATTAGTCAACTTTATCAAGGTTCATTAGAATTTGTAAAAACCTGGAATGTTCCTGGAAAAAGAAAAAAAAAAAAAAGCCACACATTCAGCCTTAATCTTAGGCTTTTATAAAAGTTTGGATGTCTTTCCATTAAATTGGTAATAGAATTCTGAAACATTTTAAATTGAATTAATATAACCTCAAAGAAAAAAAAAATTATTTTGTATAGTGTTTGTTTGTTTTGTTTTGTTTTACTTTGTTTTTGTTTTTGTTTTTTCTAAAATTTAAGTCAGGGGCAGCTCTGGTGGCTCAGCAGTTTAGCATCGCCTTCAGCCCAGGGCCTGATCCTGGAGACCCGGGATGAGTCCCACATCGGGCTCCCAGCATGGAGCCTGCTTCTCTCTCTGTCTCTCTCTGTCTCTGTCTCTGCCTCTGTCTCTGTCTGTCTGTCTCTCTCATGAATGAATAAATAAAATCTTTAAAAAAAATTAAGTCAGAAATGTACTACTCAAAATCATCTGATCTTAGAAGAATTGAATACAAAGTGCCATAAAAGACATGCAGTGTTCACCTCCATAAATTTTTCTATTTTTCTTTGTGTCAAGTAATGCTGAGTAATCTATTCATTCTGACAGAACTAGCCAACCGAGTTCCACCAAATCAATATGCTGGTAGTAATCCCTAAGTTACCAATGATTTCTCACAACATCTGGCAAAGTTGAAAGTATGTATACACCAATTTTAATTCGTGTACGTCCTGGATTAATATCTAAATCTGGGAATTGGTAACTACCCAATCCTCACATTTAACTGTGTAAAACGTCTAATGCTTAGGGCTTAGCACAGCATTTAACAACAGTTACTCTGAAAATACAAAGGGAAGAAAAAAAAAAAAGGAACATTTCCAAAATTCTAAGACCCGTGTCTATTCTTCTCAGAAACTATTCTGACAAAATAATGAATGAATTCAAAAGGCCTACGCTATCTTTCCTACTTTCCAGAGGAAGAATCCTTTGTGTGAACTTAAAACCCACTTATCAAGGATGCTTGATAGTTTTAGCATCATCCATTTTACAATTAAAAGGTACAAGATAAAATGTCTTTAGGAATGATAGCACTTTAAAATAAATTCACTTGAAGGCACTATCAAATATTTTCTGATAATCAGTGAATAGAATCAAATTCAGGAAAACTGAGCCTGAATATTTCACCCTTGAAATATGGAGAAGGGACAAAGAACCAAGAGGTGAGGAATGCTGGCTCAAATTTATTGATAGTTTACTTGTTTAGCTAGATGTAGTCTTCTTCTTTTTGATAACTATGCATTTATGATCTTTGTTCTATCCTGTAAAAGAAGTTTTATGTTGCATGTATGTGATTATGGAAAAGGTCGAAAAGACATCAGAAGTAAAGGAAATGTCTACTTCGTTTCATTTCTGCCCTTAATTTACACACATGATGCACAGACATATAGTAAGTTGCAAATGAACAAGGCTCTAATTCGTTCATTCATTCATCCAGTCAGTCAGTCAGTCAAGTGTTCAATAAATACATGTTTTTGCCTCTTCTGCAGGTGAACTAGAAATAAAATGATAAGGTAAAATGACATGTTTCTTGCTTTTGTAGAATTTAATGGAGAAGATAATTATAATAAAGCAGCCACATGCATACTATAGATTTATGATTCCAATCTGTGCTCATTGCTACAAAGAGAAAGTAGAGAATGAGTTAATCAGTTTGCCTGGTTTAGGCCAGGGGGCCATGAGCAGCAGAGGCTTACCCTGAGAATTGATGTTTTAGCTGGTATTTCAAAGACAAGGAAGTTTGTTTTGTTTTGTTGTCTCTAAAATAAGTAAAAGTTGAACATGAAGAAGTTTGATGCCAAGATTTCTTTTCAGAATCAGGGGGAATTCAGATTAATTTATGCTACTGCAATATGGGAAATCTACAGCACTGCTGCATAGAACACATGCAGGGTAAATTGCTTTGAGCAAACTGCTACAAGTCCTTTAGAGATTTATCTTCCCTTCTTTCCTTCCCCTTTTCTCTTTTTTTTACATTTCGTTCTCTCTGTAGCCTAGTTCTTAAGACTCTCACCTAATCTCTCAGCTTCAACTGTTATCACTACATGGCTGATTCTTAAATTCATTATTTCAGCCCAACTCAATCTTTGTGATTTCAGCCTTAAATTTACAATTTCCTGATGGAGGTTTTTACTTTAATATTCTTATCACTTACCATTCCTTAAATATTATATATGTGATGAAAACTTCTCATTTTTCCCTCCATTATTATCCCAAATGGTTGTCTTACAGTTCTGAGTCTGGAAATTTAGGATAATGCAGACCCCTCTCATACTCATTTATTCATTCTCTGACCCCACCTTCTGTGTGTGCATTTGTTTGTGTACATATCTAGGTGTGTAATTTCCCCGTCTTTTATTATGATTTTCTATCTATGTGTGTCACATGTAGATAGAAATACAATTAAAATACAATAATACAATTTTGGTTCTTAGTTTTTGGGTTTTGAATGACTTTTACATAAATGGAATCATTATCAAGTATATTCATTTAATATTTATCCAGTGTGTTGAGCATGGCTCTAATTCTTTCATTTTCTTTATGGTATAGAATTGTATGCATATGTTTAGGAGTGGGATTTCTGGGCTATGGATTATGTTCATTTTCATTTTTTCTAGATAATGCCACAAAATTTGCTAAAAATGACTTTAATATCTTCCACAATGATGTAGGAAATTTCCTATTAGTTAATATCTTTGCCAACACTTGGCATTGTTAGGCTTTTACATTTCTCTCAATCTGATGAGTGCAAAATGGTATTTCATTGAGGTTTAGGTTACATTTTTATGATTATTAATGAACTGATATGTTTTCAAATTGTTTTTCACTTTCTTAAATGTGTATGTGTGTGCACACTCATGTGTGTATATATAACAGAAGTTGTATGCTAAGTGCTTCATTTTATCTTTCTCTTTGGTTGTCTAACTTCTTATCCATAAAGGAGATGTTCCAATATATTCCAGATATTCTTTGTTTCTTCCTTTCTCTTTTTGGTAACGTGCTACAAATATCATTTCTTCCTCTCTTTGGATTCTCTTTCCACTCTTCATATGTGTATTTAGTGAAGGGAAATTATTTTGGATGCAGGTGAGTATATAAATAAGCAACTATTAAGTAGACAGATATTTGTATTGAATTTCTTCAGATTTCTAAAAACCATCAATTTGCATTGATTCTCGGTTCCCAGTGACCTAGTCAATGTTATACCTACTCAGCCTCTTTTCGCATTTAAACTGTCTTCTGTTAATCATATATCCTCATTTATTCCTGTGTCTCCCACTCTGTCACTCAATCAATATCTTCATTCTCTGCAGGATATGCTCTGTTAAACTAACTGAAGCATATGGCTAAATTTTAAAGCCCACAGAACTAAACTATTAGCATATTTCAAATATGGTATGGTCTCCATGGATCTGAGATTTACTAGAACTAAGAAATTTAAGAATTAATTAGTCTTGAACACATTCATTTGTTAAAATTATAGGTGGATCTTCTATTGCTTCTCTCTGTAACTCTATTTTCAAGTTAATATGATTCATACTAGCTCCCCTGACTCTGTTTTCTGAGAGAAGAGCTCCTCTAATCAAGAACGTTTATTTAACCTAAACAAGCAAAAAAAAAAAAAAAGAGTTATGGTCTTAGGACCTTTGAAATTTAATAATTTTAAATGCATTATTGTCCTGGAACAGTTTAGATCATTGCTTAGTAAGTAATTCATCTGTCTTCTTCTCCCACTCAGAGTAGAGAGTAGATCCTTATCCCATTGATATTGTGCTTGGAAATTTAACTTGCTTTGACAAATGCATTGTTAATATAGGTTTTCCAAATAAAGTCCTTGAATAGGTTTATGATCTGGTTTTATTCCATGAGAAGTGTATGCCCAAGATAGCCATGAGCAAAACTAGCTACAGCCTAGTGCAAGGCTATGGATCCACAATCTAAAGCAGCAATATCCAGTCAGAGCAATCCTAGGCAAATGGAACCACAGTCAACCTGCAGAATGAATGATTGTGTTGTAAGCCACTGAGATTTGGAATGGCTTCCAAATCAATTTTAATATGTATTAAGTATTATAAATATTTATATGCATATATTGTGAATAAAATACTTATTGTATTTTTGTATAAACATTTCTTTATTGTATATATTGATTTAGATATTTATTATATGTATATCTATTGATAATGTTTCTCTGAGGAACAACTGCTTAGATGTAGAGCAGTTATATTTGATTGATTCTGATTTGTTCTTACTCTTTGAGTACTGCCCTCTCCTCTCCTTTAGACCCATTTTAATCTATATATTTGTTCATTATACAGAACTGTTGAAGATAAAGATATTTTTTCTTAATTATTTAGAAGAAAACACAAGCTTTGATAACACAAGTCAAAAATATCCTAATAAATTCTTTTTTAATATAAAATATGAAATCAAAGCCAGAACAAAATTCTGTTAGTGAAACAAATCCTAACGTTATAACCTGACTTTGTAGTTAGGTCTATACTGAGGACACTCCCATCAACCCAAATTTTAACTTAATTTTGGAACTTGTTATATAGTTGCCTGTTCACTCTGTGCTTTTTAAATGTGAGTTTCTATCAAAAATTTCTGTGTTTACTGATTGTTGTCTGGGAGAGTCTACCTGGAATTCCCAATCTTTCTTTCACAGATCCATTCAGATCTGATATATAAATATCAAATGTGACTATCTCTGTCATGTAATGGAATTTCTCTAGTTGTTTCTCTGTTGCTGACTTTCTATCTTAACTTTAAGAAATAGTCTCTCAATAACTTTTTGGAAAGGATTTCCCTTCAGGGAAACAGTTTTGTTTACCCTCTGCAATCTTCCTTTTTCCCTCTGTTAGAGTTCTCAGAGCCCGAGTAATCCTCACTGATTTTGTCATGAATAAAATATCTTCCTCTTTCCTCATTCCACATTTGAAAGCTGTTAGTTCCAGATATATTACTCTGGTTCCATTTCTGTTTCCTTTCACATAAGACTAGTTTGGCCTTCCAGTTCTCCAAGCAGTTTCCTGCTTTGCTCCATTCTCTGATATTTCCTGGTTTTCTCACTGACATTTCAAAAGCTAAGATTATCTATCACACTACAGTTTTCTGTTCATGAGAGTTTGTAAAGAATCATACTCTACAAAGGAGCCTTTGGTATCAGAACATATTAGAAATAACATCTGTGCGATTTTTGACAATTTATTTAATATCCTATACCTTCAGTATCTCATGTTAGATGGATATAATAATAGTTTGCAGGTACTTCACAGAGTTCTTCTGGGAAGTAAGTGTGACAGCTTATGTATATCTCATGGGATAGTTTTAGGGCATGTGAAACATTCATTAAAATGTTGCTGCTAATATTATTATCCTTATTCAAGTACTGCGAGAAGTAAATGTGATATTCCATGTAAGGCATTTAGCATAAAACCTGGTCTATAGAAAGCACTCTATGAATACTAATTATTATCATTAAAATTGAAAATAACTTCCACTTAAGGTCTGTAACTATTTCCAGATACTTCTGGTTCCAAAGCTGAGATTCCTTAGTAAAAAAAAATCCTCCTTACTTAAAATAATAGACTCACACATTCAAATATTACCCTTACCCTCTCAAGCTTGTCCTGTATTATGTTGTAATGTGAGATACCAAGCACTCATGCTCTCTTCTTTTCTTTTGAGATATAACTGATATATAAAACTTTATTAGTCTCAGGTATACAACATAATTTAATATTTTTATGTATCAGAAAATAATCACCACGATAAGTCCAGTTAACATTTTATCACCACACCTTTTTTTTCCTTGGGAATCATGCCCCCTGCTAATTAATAAAATATGAAAAGAAATAAAAAGATGAAATCCAATAATCCAAACTATTGGCTCTATGACTGCATGGGCAAATTTTCAATAACCTCTAACCCACAGTGCTTCTTAATAAAACAGGTCAAAGACCACAGCATTTTAAAGGCTTTTACTCCATGCCTAAAAGTAGACCAGAAGTAGGGTGAGGTTGATCTGCATGGTAGATTCAGTCCAATTAGCTACTATCCACTGCCTCAGAGTATTGAACATTTGATTAGCGTCCAGTTTCTGGCAGAAGAGTTAATGTAATGGAACTCATGACCTTACAAGTCAGTGATATTATCTCCTGATAAACATACGTCCCAGTGAGCATCCTCGATTCTAACCATTCAGGTTAGTATTGTTCCTTCTTTGTGGAAGGGTGAGGGGGTGGAAAGACTATGATTATTTGCTCATTTCAAAATCCCCCTGTTCAGAAAGAAGTAAATTATATTTACATACTTTTATAAAACAGGAGGAAAAACATTTTTCTCAACATCCACCAGATTATAATCTTTATTTATGTAACATATCTCATTATATGCTTTATCTTGGATTCTTAGTAATTACTCAAGTATCTGGCATACACTAGAGAATCAATAATTGTTGAGGAATAAATAAATATGTTGGTGTTAAAATAGTCACAGTCTGCTGAAAGCCACTGTGTGAATTAATCAGGTTTTATCTTTTCAATTTCTTTTGTTCAAAATCATTTTGCTTTTTAAAATCTGTGGTCATAAATAAATAAATAAATAAATAAATAAATAAATAATTTCTGTGGTCATTAACAAAGGCCATCATGTGGCTCACATGAAATTCTTTTAACTTATTAATCTCCTTATAAGTGAGGAAGGTTTGTAACTTCCTTTAAGAATACCATGAATTCACATAATTAACACTAAAAATAGAAAACAAGATATTAGGTGTTTCATAAAGTAATATATATATATATATACAAGAATATGCCTGACAAAGCCCTTTAATTAGGCTATACCGAACCACATAAATAAGAAATTTGGGGACAAAATGGAGAAGGCTGAAAACATTGGGAGGAGTTTTATATCTATAAAAATATATGCATGGACATACACACAAACACATATAATTATACTTGACTCCTTATGTGCCATGTACAGAAATTTCCTGGGGCACCTGGGTGGCTCAGTGGTTGAGCATCTGCCTTTGGCTCACGGCGTGATCTCAGGGTCCTGGGATGGAGTCCCACATCAGGCTCCCCGCAAGGAGCCTGCTACTCCCTCTGCTTATGTCTCTGCCTCTCTCTGTGTGTCTTTCATGAATACATAAATAAATAAAATATTTTTTAAAAAAGAAAGAAGGAAACTTCCTTGGACTCAAACTCTGAGAATGAGCATGCTCAGATGAATCAACTCCTTTCTCATTTTCTCTAAGAAAGTTGACCTGTATGGAATAATCAACCTGGTCTCCTGTCCACCATTTTTTAAAGGGTTAGAAAATCCATTTAGTGTACATCTGAGCATGTATTTCAATCTAACATGTATCACTAATAAAGTTGATAATCTAATCTCATCTCTTATCCTTTTGTATCTATCTGTTAATTCTAAAATTATGTGGAAAAAATTGATGCTTTTTGAAGACTCCTTGTATCTTGAACACATTCAAATATTCACCTGTATATGTACATGTATATTATAATTTGTGTATTGTTTGTGTGGTGTCAATATGCATGTGCATATGCACATTAATACTTGATTTATTTCTTAATCATTAAGATATATTCTACAGAAAACTAAAAAAAGTTTTTCTTTGGTATTAAAATCTATACTGGGAACTCAAAGCTTCAAAGCTGGCAATCCTTCGTGTGTGTGTGTGTGTGTGTGTGTGTGTGTATGTTTTAAAATCTAGAATATTTTATGCTGAATTCTACTATGATTTAAATTGTTTAAGTTGTTTTATTTCAAATTTTCTCAGAAATACCTTATACCTTAATTTTCTAAAACAGGAGAAACAAAAGCAAAACTCAGGGTCCTAGCAGAACATGGGTGGTTGCTCTGGCAGGTTGCCCATCTTGTTTTTTCTCCCTGAGCTTGTTTTCAGATTGGTGCTATTCTCTTTGATTGGCCCCAGATGAGCTTTCAAGTTCTCCTTCTATGGTGTACTCTGCTTGAGCAGATTCTGCTTTACTTATTCTTTCCAGGTACATCTCTTGTTTTTGATATATTATTAATATTAATATTCCAGTATAAAAACACATTGTTTTGTACAGTAGATTAAACATACCAACTAAGATTCCCTCCCAGAAGGACATGAAATCTAGCAGAATAGGTTTGTTATGAGAAAAAAAAAATGAATGAAGTAGTTTTACCACAAACACACTAAGTAACACAAAGTTGTATCCTTTGCTAAACACATTTTTCTGCTTGTTTGTTCAAAATATCAAATTCCTTAATTCTGTTAAGGATAATATATGCAAACTAAAGATAACATAGGTGATATCTTAATATTTAAGTGGGGACTTTTTATGCCCTTCAAGATCTTAGGTTCTTTTGATAATTCTAAGGAAGGCATGTTTTAAACATTTGGGGAATTTGTACTTAATTTGTAGTAATCTAACAAAAATTTGAGCATTTATATGATATATCTAGCTAAGAGAAATTCCTAAATTTATTCCAATTCCACCTTTTTAAAAATTTTAAAAAGATTTCATTTATCTGAGAGAGAAACAGCATGAATAGGGGGGAAGAGCATGAGTGGGGGGAAGGGACAGAGGGAACAGGGGAGGGCCTGACTCCCCATGGAACATGGCCACGGGGCTCCATCCCAGAGCTCTAAGATCATGACCTGAGCTGAAGTCAGACACTTAAGCCACTGAGCTACCCAGGCACCTTTCCAATTCCATCTCGATTCCACAGTATATCATAGTGTTTATTCCAGGACAGATATTAACTTACTGGATGATTTGCAAGAAAGTTTTTAACTTCTCTGCATATTTCCAAAATACAAGTAATAATAAATTAGCATCAAATTAAAAAATGCATGCCTGGCTATAATCTAGAAGTTTATATAAAGCCATCAAAGGCTGTAAAAATAATTTTCCTCCTGGTTTTAAAAATCTGTGCTAAGTTGCACTTGGGTTGCAGAGTTGCTTAAGTGACTCTTGGTTTCATTGAAGATCATGATCTCAGAGTTCTGAGATCAAGCCCACATAGGGCTGCATACTTAGTGAGGAGTCTTCTTGGCTTGGAATTATCTCCCCCTCTCCCTCTGCCTCCCCCTCACCAAAAATAAATTAATAAATCTAAACAAACAAACAGACAAAAAGTCCTTTGTGTTGATCCCAGGAGAAAAATATGGAACCTTACAGAAGGAAGACGTGGAACACCATAGGGAAACCAGACATTAATATACTATAAGTGAAGTGATTTGTACTTTAACTTCATGCATTGATTTCTGAACATGTAATGATGGCAAAGCAGTAGATTATATGTTGGGTTACCTGAAAAGATAAAATATTGATTATCCATTGGATCAACATCAGTAGACAAGAGAAGAAAGAGGTAGAATTTGTCCAGATGGAGAAATTGAACAGCAGTGAGGTTCAATGAATGTGTCAACCAATCCCCTAGGAGACCTCTATAGTTAGATGGCTCCTCTGAGTTATTCTTAGTAAGGGTAAGAAGGCAGATTTTAACTTTAATCTTTATCAGTTATGGGTACCCCAGGAAGGCAGCGTGGCATTGCCTAAGGTGGCTGTCCACTGTGAGGCAATTCTTTTTTTTTCTTTGTTTTAAATTCATGAGACACAGAGAGAGACAGAGACACAGGCAGAGGGAGAGGCAAGCACACCACAGGGAGCCTGCTGGACGTGGACCTCGAGCCCTGACCCTGGGATTATGACCTTAGCTGAAGACAGGTGGCCAACCACTGAGCCACCCAGGTGCCCTGAGACAACTCTTGAAATAGCTAACAGCTAAGGGTTGTCCACCAAAATTATGCCCAGCTTCTAGAGAAAAGTTCCTCTAAATAGGAATCTTGTTTTGCTGGACAATGTTCATGGCAAGATGGACATAGGATGCTAATTCTTTATAAAGATCTTATGGAGTAGAATTTGTTGTAGTACAAATTAAAATATTTTGGAAAGTCATAGGAAAAGTATCACTGTGTATATGGCAACAATGACTATTTTAAGTGAAGATGTTAATTAACCTAAAGGACCAACAATAAATAATAAATCTTATGTTATCTCTAATTCAATATAAAATATTTCAATATAAAGGGCACATGTGTATATACAAATATAAAGATATAAGTAATGATAAATAGATACAGATACATGTCATTGCCATGCTGGCCTCACATAGTATTTTAAAAGATCAAATTATAAACTCTACTCTAGAAATAAAAACTAGAACTCCCTTTATATCCAACCAATATTAAAGGACTTGTAAAATAGTAAAATGGTTATTGAAATTATTTTTATTGGTAAAATAATCGATGGTAAAACTATTCAGGTAATGAAGAAAAACTAGTAGAAATCACCATTCTGATAAGAAAAGTGAAAGAATCTAGCATATCTAGCAGTCTAGTTCAGAATGGAGTCCAAGGTTTCTGACTCTACCTCCCCTGTGTTCCAAGAATAGATAATTTTGTCATCTGATCATTTCTAACTAAATCCTGAAAAGACTTTCCAGACAAGGAACTAAGCTGATTGCTTAAAAGGCAGAGGATAAAATCTTTACAAAGATTTGCAAAAAAGGTTGTATGCATGTGTGTAGGTGTTCATGTGTGTACACGTGCTTGCTTGTAAATGTGACAAAATTCGATCTGAGATTTTTTATTGTATGATCCCTTGTGATGGTAAGTTTTTTTAAGAGAAGACGTTCAACTCCAACGTATTGGAAGCTACCACTGGTTACTCAAAATGTCTCATAAATTTGAAAAACAAATTAGTTTAGGCCAGTTTGAAGCACAAACTAAGAAACAATTAGGCTCTTTAATAGATCGAGTTAATATTTGAATTAAAATGAAGCGTTTTTTTTTTTATATAAGAATTGATATCAGAACTTCCATTATACACTGGCAGAAATCACAAATCTATGTATTGCTGCCTTCCAAAAAAAGATTATAAGGGATGGTTACAGCAAAGTTAAGCCTCTAACAAAAAAGAAAAAAAATTGATTGGTGAAAAATAAGTGAAACAATCTGAATTCAAACTGTAGGTAAAGGGGGCGCCTGGGTGGCTCAGTCGTTTAAGAGTTTGTCTTTGGCTCAGGTGGTGATCCCTGGGTCCTGGGATCAAGTCCCACACCAGGCTCCCTCTAGGGAGCCTGCTTCTCCCTCTGTCTATGTCTCTGTCACGGGGTGTGTGTGTCTCATTAAAAAATAATCTTTAAAAAAACAAACTCTAGCTAAAGACTGATGCCATTTTTATATAAAACATAGTAGAAAGTTCTCATGTTTTTCTGTTGACTAAAACTATCTAAGAGGAAGCAAACATCAAAATATTAATTGTGGTCATATTTCAGGGATGAGATTACAGCTGTTTTTTTTTTTTAAATTCTTGTCTTCACACTTTTTATTTACTTAAGAGTTTTCTTGGATGATAAAGTATGACCTGTGTATTTTTAAAAGTTACTGAATTTGAATGAAATTGTATATTCATTGTTTTTAAGGATTTTATTTATTTATTCATGAAAGACACACAGGGAGAGGCAGAGACACAGGCAGAGGAAGAAGCAGGCTTGCCACCAGGAGCCAGGTGCGGGACTCAATCCCAGGACCCCGAGATCGTGCCCTGAACAAAAGGCAGAGGCTCAACCACTGAATCACCAAGGTGGAAATAATGTGTTCAAATTTGTTTTATTGATTAAACTGTTATCATCTCTTGTCCTCCGCCATTGACTTCGTTTTTACAGACTTCTAAAGTTCAACTGTTTTCTAACAGCTAAGTGCATTCATCCTCCAAGCCTTACATCCACTTTAATTGATCATCTTCTGCTCTTTCATATAAACCCCTTATTAAAGCTGATTGACCCCTTTTATTTCTTTACCCTCCCCACCTCCAATCCATATAAAAAGGTAATTCTATTGTTCAAGGTGTACGGGAAAGAAACTACATATCAAATCATTCATGGTAAATTTACTCCTGCGACTTTCACTATCATTATCATCTCTGGAAAAGGAAATGGGAAAGTTACTGAATCCTTTATACCAGGGAAAGTGACAATATCATTTAAAACTACATGGTGGGTTTTTGTTTTCTTTTGTTTTGTTTTGTTTTCAAAAGAAGAGTAAAAGAGTATATTACTTATTCATGTAGTGCTGGCAAAAAGCAGATTTCCTATTTAAAGTATTTATTGCCAATACTAAAATATACATTTTCATCTGGCACCTCAAATACAAGATGTTACAAGATAGTAAATCTAGAGGTTAACAACATAAAATTGTTTAATTAATTCAGGACCAGACTATAAAACATTAACTAATGAAACAAATAATGAAATTCATGTCCATTTTTGTAACCATTCTATGGCATTTTTGGTTAATGGATTTATTTAGTGTCAGAGGGTCTGTCCTGTTTCTCCTTTGTATCTATTTATCAAAATACCTAGTACAATGTTTTTCAATAAAGGATCAGGTAAATATTGAAAAACTGAGTCAACAAAAGAAATGAGTTAGATTATGTTTGTTCTAAGAAAAAGAAAATTAAATGACTAAGCAGGATTATTTTTTGATCTGTCTTCCTATGTCATAAACACAGCTGTTACTGTGTTTAACTATATATCTGCTCAGTGTTCGTATTCAGTGGTCTGAATGGCAAATGTGTGTGGTTCCAGTGCATGCTGTATTTCTTATGATATTCCCCCTTGATTAGAATCCCTAAGGATAATTAGAAGAAATTCTATCTGAGGCAAAATGGCAAGTGAAATGTATTTCCAAATGGAAAAAAGTAACAAAGAATAATGGTTCATAGAACATGTAGAACAATTTCAAATCATGTTAATATGTTTACTTTGACTACCATTTTTCCTTGCTTCAGAAA